>NW_027507787.1:26329728-26779728 GCF_037356315.1 Lithobates pipiens
TAACTCTAACCTGGTAACCGTAAAAAAAAAAAATGAAAGCGTTTCCTGTGGAAATTGTTAGATACCATAGTTTGTCGCCATTCCACGAGTGTGTGCAATTATAAAGTGTGACATGTTTGTTATGTATTTACTCAGCATAACGTCATCTTTCACATTATATAAAAAAAATTGGGCTAACTAGTTTTTTTTTTTTTTTTTAATTCGTGACAGGGTCTTTATTTTTTTCCCCCCAATAATTTACGTTTAAAATACAGTGTGACATAAAATAGTGCAACAATCGCCATTTTATTCTCTAGATTCTAGGATATATATATGTGTGTGTGTGTGTGTGTGTGTGTGTGTGTGTGTGTGTGTGTGTGTGTGTGTGGGGGGGTTCTAAGTAATTTTCTAGCAAAAAAATAAGGATTTTAACTTGTGAACACCAAATGTCCAGAAATAGGCTTAGTCATTAACTATAAATTATAACATATGAGACTAATAGTTCATGTGTGCAGGTCAAAGTATAAGTAGTCCAATCCAAAAAAAAAAAATGTGCGCTCTTGCTGTAACAGATGCAGGGAATCCCCAAGTGACAGTGCTCAGATAATCAAGTGACTCTCTTGCTCCCCCTTGCGGGGCCCCACTCACCAGCTCCTATTACCCCTGCAGGGCTAGTTGGCATATATGGATAACCGGACTTCCTGTCCCTTGATGGCTCCTCCAACCGATTTCATCAGATCAGGATGGATGCTCAGGCATACCTCTGTTATATCCAGCAATTCCAAAATGCAGTTCCACAGAATACTTCAGTGAAATCCCATTATTAGATCCTCATAAGGAAGAGATATGGGCTCCCATAGTGTAGTGTTTCTTTTACAAAATGTTGTAAATACGTTTTTCTCCTTCACTGACGGTAACTGATGGGCATCACTGATGGCACTGGCAGGCATTGGGGCTGGACACGGGAAGCTGCCCCCCCCCCCCCCCCCCCCCGATCAGCTCTCCTCTACTTGCATCTGTCAGAGGCAAGTGAGGAAAAGCCGATCAACGGCTTTTCCTGTTCACATCATGATCAGCCGTGATTCCCTGGATGTGTTCTAACTGTGTGGGGGGGGGGGGGGGGGGCTCACTACAACATGACAGAGATCACTTCTCCAGATGACAGGGAGCAGGAGATCCCTGTCATATTGCTAGGCAAAACAGGAAATGCCTTGTTTACATTGGCATCTCCCTGTTCTGCCTCTCCTTGCCACAATCGCGGGCCGCTGGTGCACATCGATTTCGCAGGACCACAAGCATGCTACCGCGGCGTTAGCCTGCAAATTCAAAGGAATGTACAGGTAGGCCCTTTTGCCTGCCCGTGCCATTCTGCCATCGTAAATTGGTGGCTAAGTGGGTAAACCTGAATTCAAATATTTAAAGTTGCAATCTTATAGTCTTTGTTTATGAATTGCTTTTTCATGTTTTAAAGTACAAACTCTTTATTTTGAGCTCGCTTTAAAGTGGTAGTAGTAAACCGTGTCAGTGGAAAAAAAAAAAAAAAAACACACACCTGTAAGGCAATGCATGTGCTAGTATGCATCTCAAATACTTAGTTAAGAACGAAGCACTCCAGCGACGTACTGAGAGTGCTCCCATCTTCTCCCCCCAGTCTGTCTTCTGGTTTTACCGGCCCCGGCTCAGAGTGGCTGAAACCACTATAATGTCACTCGCATGGCCCTTGGCTCCAGGACAAAGCTCTGGTACAGTATGCCGGATCTTTAGCGTGCATGCCTCAGTAATGTCACTGACTGCATCTGAGTGAATATCTCCTAAATGGTGCACGTTTAGGCGGTATTCATTTTACCTACAGGTAAGGCTTCTTAGGCGTACCTGTAGCTAAAAATAAATAAATCACTAATTCGACATTACTATCGCTTTACTAGGGAAATTTGTAATTTTCTTAAAAATAGCAGTGATCTTCCTGGTATGTGAGTGCACCTAGGCCCTTGCATGCCTACAGACACACAGCTGTATATCTGCAGTATGAGTCTAAGGCACTGTTGCATCTGACTGCTAGTTTCAGAAGATTTGATGATTTTATTACTGTTGTTAACTGTTCTTATTGCTGAAGGCTCTGACATGTAAATGCAAAGCCCCGCCTCTACCAAGATGGCCGCCTGCATACAGAGATCATGCAGAACAAGGCATGGTAAGTCAGTAATGGGGAAAATATCAGCTGCAGGTAGATGACAGGGAATACTGTTATCTAGTCCCTTTTGCCTGCCCATTGGGCACAGCCTCTAGATTTTACTTTACTATCCCTGTAAAGGAACCTTTTTAACGTTTTAAAGCAATCCTGCAACCAGAATTAAAAAAATAAAAATAAAACAAGCATGCTGTGAAATAAAGATTATGAAGACCTGTCTGTTGGGTGACAACTCCAGTCTTGGTTCTATTCAGGAGCTTTGGCTGCCTCTGCTATATAACACCCTGCAGGGCACTGTTTCCTTCTGCCTGCCACTACTTTACTACAGAATACAGTCATGACCTAACCGGTGTGAGAAACCACAGCGCCCAACGGAAGGCACTCCTAAAAAGTGCCAAGTAGCAGCAACAGTAGTTCTGTATTAAGACTGTAGTCACCACACAGCATGATAGGTTTGCTTTAAAGGAAGGTACCCTTGATTAGCAGATTACAGGTTCATTGCTAGGATCCTGCAGACTCTCAGTACACCGTCTGCACTGTCTCCTATAACAGCAGGAAGAATCAATGGACTACCAGAGCTAAAAGCCTTCGGTTGCAGAGACTGATGGTACTTTTAGTTAAAGTAGACCTTCAGTCATTATTTTAATTTTTTATTTTTATTTCCAGCTATTAAATCTTCTGCCTTTGTTTTAACTTTGGATAGTAAAACTTTTTTTTCTGCTAGTAAATACCTTATACAGCCCACTCCCTGTTTCTTGTCTGATCATTAGCCATGTAGAGCTCTCTCACTCTAGTGGGAGTTTGCCAGGAAGGGGGGGAGTCATAGGGGGGCCCATGAGAGCTGCAGAGCTGGGGGTGTGCCTCTATGTAAATCCAGGAAGTGAACAGCTTCAGGTACCCACAGTTAAAATGGTTTCAGCCAGACTTGGAGGGAGATTTCTGCAGCATATTTGGCAATTACAGAATCACAGTATAAATAAAATAATATTCAAAGTGTTTGGAGAGAGGCTTCAGAATGGCAAAGATGTTTTTATTACACATTTATGTGAGCTGCAGTTCCTCTTTAAGACCCCTTTCACACCAAGCCGCCTATTTTTAGCGGTGCTATTTGGCTGTTAGCGGGGGGGTTTTAACCCCCGCTAGCGGGCGAAAAGGGGTTCAATTCGCCCACAAAACGCCGCCAAAGTGGGATTTTGCCGGCAGTATCACAGCGCTGGCTCATTGATTTCACTACGGAGCTGCGGTTGAGGAGCAGTGAGTTCATCGCTCCTTCACCGCTCCAAAGAAGCTGCTGGCAGGACATTTTGTGATGCCCTGCCAGCGCACCGCTCCAGTGTGAAAGCCCTCGGGAATGGACCTCCCTTTTCAGGCGCTATACATGCGCTATTTTTAGCGCTGTAGCATCTGAAAAATGCCTGCAGTGTGAAAGGGGTGTAATTCATTCACAGAACTCTGTGAATGAAGTGTCTGTCTGGGCGGAGCCCCACCCCGTTTTTAAATTCTGACAGCGGTTATGGAGAGAAGATCCCCAGCACACTGTCACAAGGAAAGAGGCATGGAATATGTTAGATGTTCCACCCTAAATATGGGCGGAACATGTTAGAAAGGTAAACTTGTCCTTTACAGTTTGCTTTTTTTCACAATATTGAATTTTCTTTTGCTCAAGATGATTGGTGAGTCTTGTACAGGGAGTTGGGTGTTGAGTACAGAAACCACGCTGACTGGTTTCTGATCCATCAATACACAAGAGAATATTGATTAATTCCATCGAACAGTAAGGCAGTGATAAAATAGTGGCAAGACAAACGTTTTCTAAAAGTTCCGCTTAATTTTTTAAATTTCTCCTTATGTGGAAAACTGTTTGTAGAGCTCTGCAAATCTTTTTACTGTCCAGGAATTCCAGTGCTGAGGCAAGGTCCTCTTACACCACTTAGGCATCCTTTCCTTGATCGCCAGACATCTGTGAATGGCAGTGCTGATAGTCCCAGGCATTTCAGGGCATGCCTCCCCACCAGCAGTAACTATAACAACATGTTGGGGAAAACCCCATGTTTAAATGCTCTCTCCCTTTTTAGAGCTGACATTTGTCTATATCAGGATCATGACTTGTGTGTGCTGTGAGACCGGTACAGCTACCACAACGCAGGCAAGTCATTGGTTCATTTGGCATCTTGTTATATATGGTTTAACCCCTTTTTTTTTTTTTTTCAGGTTTTGCACCCATGTTAAAATAAGAGAAAGTTATGGCTGATCAGTGTATGTTTGGTTTTAAGCAGGGGTTGACAAATTTGCTTGGAATCTAGGAGCCAGCTTAAAAAGTTAGGAGCCAGGTCCGTGACGACGATCCGGACCTGTCCCTGGCCTGACATGGAGACAAGTGAGGGGAAGATAGCAGCGCCGTCGCCCCCCCCCCCCCCCCCGTCTCCAAATCATTGCCCATAGCTCTTAGAGGGACATTTTATTTATTTTTTTCAAATGACAATTTTTTTTTCAATTGCATTTTAGTGTAAATATGAGATGTGAGGTCTCTCTGACCCCAGATCTCATATTTAAGAGGACCTGTCATGCTTTTTCTATTACAAGGGATTTTTACATTCCTTGTAATAAGAATAAAACTGACACAACATTTTTTTTAAAAGAACAGTGGGAAAAAAAAAAAAAAGTTAAAATAAAGCAGAAAAAATAATAATTTTTAAACGCGCCCTGTCCTGCCCGCATATAAAATCGGTGTTCGAACCACACATAGGAGGTAGCGCCGTGATCGGTAGAGCGAGAGCAATAATTCTACCCCAGACCTCCTCTGTGTAACTCAAAACGTGCAACCTGTAGAATTTTTTTAAACGTCGCCTATGCAGATTTTAAAGGGTAAAAGTTTGTCGCCATTCCATGAGCGGGTGCAATTTTGAAGCGTGACATGTTGGGTATCAATTTACTCGGCGTAACATTATCTTTCACAATATAAAAAATAATTGGGCTAACTTTACTGTTGTCTTATTTTTTTATTAACTAAATTATTTTTCCCAACAAAAGTGCGCTTGTAAGTCCGCTGCACAAATACAGTGTGACAGACAGTATTGCAACAACCACCATTTTATTCTCTAGGGTGTTAGAATAAAAAATATATATAATGTTTAGGGGGTTCTAAATAAAGGGAAGAAAAGGCAGGTAATCTAATACAGGCAGAGGAATCTTCATTAACATTGCTGGTTTGTCATACCAACGGCGACCACAAGAGGGCGCCAGATTCCATAAGGAATCATAGGACCGCAGAAGGCCTCAAAGCCGCGGCCTAAATTTTCGGCCGCCGGCGGAACGGCCCGACGCGATCACGCTGGGGGGGTCCACAGACACAGGATACCCCCAGCTGTGCTGCCCCAGGCGCGAGGTCGCTATTTCTAGTCGCCAATGCGACCTGGCGACCGGGTTTTGTCGAGCCCTGGTTTTAAGTAATTTTTTATCATAAAAAGTTGATTCTAACATGTATGTGGAAAAGACAAAATTGCAATCCAGAAGTGATGCAATACACGTCAGTTCTGGGTTCTAACAAGGTAGGTGAGATCAGTATGCGGAAGTTCACTGGTCTCCCTCCCCTCTGCTCAGCAATTCCCACTATGCCAGTCCTGGTTAACAGATGTGAATGTGAAGCCTGAGTCCATGAAAGTTGTCACATTTATGTAGCAGTCGGGAATGTATAAAACAACCTGCTGTTGACATATGCCATTCATCGGTGGCAGTAGAAGGAAGGGTTACAATCCCATTCTATCAACCTCTGTTTATACACGGCGCAGGTTGACAATTGGGTATCACTGAACTCCAGGAAAGATCTGTGTTGCATACTTAGATTTATTACAGTGACATTGTGATCTCCACCATATCCAATCAGAAAATCGCTTGCAATCATTAGGAAAAAGTGACTTTAAAGTTGTTCTGTTGGTAAAGTAAATAGTCTGTTTTTTAATCATTTGACTTCTGGAAGATTTAACCGCCCCCCCCCCCCCACCTTTCATGACCAGACCATTGTTTGCTTTGTGGCATTGCGTTACTTTAACCATTTTAAGCCAGTTGGCTGGCAAAAAACAGAGCGTTTTTTACGATTTGGCACTGCTTCACTTTAACTGACAATTGTGCGGTTGTGCGACGTTGGCTCTCAAGCAAAATTGACAACCTTTTTTCCCCACAAATAGCTTTCTTATGGTGGTATTTGATCACCTCTGCGGTTTTTATTTTTTTGCGCTATAAACAAAAAAATTGCGGCAATTTTTGGAAAAAAATTTTTTTTACTTTTTAGTATAATAAATACCCCCAAAAAATTAAAAATACATTTATTTTCTTCAGTTATACGGATTCTTATACATATTTTTGAAAAAAAAAATTGCAATAAGCGTTTGGCGCAAAATTTATAGCGTCTACAAAATAGGGGATAGTTTTATGGCATTTTGTATGTATTTTTTTCTAGTAATGGTGGCGATCAGCGATTATTTCCCCCCCCCCCCCTCTCAGGACTGCGTCATTATGGTGGACACATCGGACACTTTTTGTGCTATTTTGGGACCATTCACGTTTATACAGTGATCAGTGCAGTTAAAAATGCATTGATTACTGTGTAAATGTGACTGTCAGTGAAGGAATTAACCACTAGGTGGCTCTGTAGAGGTCAAGTGTGTCCTAGGGAGTGATTCTAACTGGGGGGGACGGCCTATGTGTGGCACGTCACTGCTCTTGATTACAGGTGGGGGAGGGTACCCAATTTTAAGGGCACCAAGCTCCCACTTCCTCCTTTTGGCTCCGTGGCGAAAGATAGAGATACTATATATAAATATGATCTCTATCTCCAAATAATCTCCTCACCACACACAGCCACACAGACAAGAGAATTCTTGTTGGGCAGTGTATTAGTGCTTGGACAAACACGCTTAGACCGAATTTTAATGATTAAAAGAATGTCAGGCAAAATGGCCGGCCCTCACTTCATCAAATCTGGCCCTCTTTGAAAAAATTTTGGACACCCCTAGGGCACATGCCAGTTTTTCATTTTCTGCTTTGCAGGGAAACAAAAACTGCTGCATCCCCACTGACAAGACAGAGCTCTGTATTTACACAGGCAGAACTCCTGTCCCGTTTTCCTCCTCAGTGATCAGTGAGTGCCCGCTGTTTTCCATTGGCCGGCATCCACGGATCGGCTTTTGCTGTGTCTAAGCACTGCAGCGTGGGCGCCCCTTACCTGGAAATGCTGGATCACGTACCCTACCTAGTACGTGATCCAGCATGAGAGACACTTTGCCATGGCCTTATACTGTGGTTAATTTTATTAATTTGTTAAAGCTAAAGTTTATCCAAAAAATAATTTTTCTCCTATAGCTGCAATCACATCACTTACCTATAATGAAGCATGTCTCATTTCAGTCAGGCACCTGGATCCTGGAGAAATCTTTGGTGCAGTGATGGCGGGTTTCTTCCTACTGAGGGAGTTATTGGCTCTAATCGAGAGGAGATTGGACAGGAGCCTGCCCCCTTCTCCCATCTCATCCATTGAAAAAAGCCCATGCATTGATTACACTGCATATGTAACATGATCTGTGAATGGGGTAGAGTCTCATGAACAACAATATTCTTTTGCAGTTTAATCCATGCACGCGCTTTTCTCATTGGCGGAAAGGAGGCCCCCATTCATGTGTTTTTTTTTTTTTCTCTTCAGTGCAGCTCACTGAAGATTTGGCGCTATTAACTTAGTGTTGACCGTTCAGCAGCAGGAAGAGAACCTGTCATTTATGCACAGAAGGTTTCTATAGGATCCCAGCTACTTCATAGGAGTGGGATATTACAGGCAAGTGATGTGGGGCTGCAGCTATTGGGGAAAAACTATTTAAACAAAGTCTGTTCAAAATTAACTGAACAAAGGTATTCAATGTGTTTGAATGTGAAAACAAAACTGAACTAATTTTATAATAGACTATGAGCAGGCATGTTATCACAGAAGAGACCTAGGGGTTTATTTACTAAAGCTAGAGAGTTACACATTTGTCACATTTCTGCACAGAAAACAATCAGCTTCTAACCTCAGCTTGTTCAATAAAGCTTTGGCAATAAAACCTGGAATCTGATTCTGTGCAGAATTGTGACTTTTTTTGCACTCGCACTGCTTGGCACTGGATGGCAGGTGGCACTGGATGGCGGGTGGCACTGGCAGGTGGCACTGATTGGCACTGGCGGGTGGTAGTGGGTGTAACAGATTGGCAAGTGGCACTAACTGACAGGTGGCACTGGATTTGCACTGGCAGGTGGCACTGGATTTGCACTGGCAGGTGGCACTGGATTTGCACTGGCAGGTGGCACTGGATTTGCACTGGCAGGTGGCACTGGATTTGCACTGGCAGGTGGCACTGGATTTGCACTGGCAGGTGGCACGCACTGGCAGGTGGCACGCACTGGCAGGTGGCACGCACTGGCAGGTGGCACGCACTGGCAGGTGGCACGCACTGGCAGGTGGCACGCACTGGCAGGTGGCACTGGCAGGTGGCACTGGATGGCACTGGCAGGTGGCACTGGATGGCACTGGCAGGTGGCACTGGATGGCACTGGCAGGTGGCACTGGATTGCACTGGCAGGTTTCACAGCCCATAGTGTAACTGTGAAACTGAATGCTCCCTCCAGTGCTGCACTGTGTGAAACTGTATGGGGAGAGAGAGGAGCTGACAAATTCAGCGTGATGTCAGAGGTGGGCGAGCGGGACCCAGCAGCTATCCAGTCAGTGATTGGGCTGCTTAACCACTTCAATACAGGGCACTTTCGCCCCCTTCCTTCCAAGCCCAATTTTCAGCTTTCATCGCTCTCGCGCTTTCAGTGACAATTGCGCGGTCATGCTACACTGTACCCAAATGAAATTTTTATCATTTTGTTCGCACAAATAGAGCTTTATTTTGGTGGTATTTATTCACGACTCCGTTTTTTATTTTTTGCGATATAAGCGCAAAAAAAGCAGAAATTTGGAAAAGAAAACTATTTTCTTTTTTCTATTTTAAAAGAAATCCAATAAAATCAAATTTTGTCATAAATTTAAGCCAAAATGTATTCTGCTACATGTTCTTGGTAAAAAAAAAATTCCGTTAAGTGTATAATAATTGGTTTGTGTGATCACGGACATATGTACGCAAAAGATTTTTTACTAGTATTGGCGGCGATCAGCGATATATTTTTTATTTTTTCTGTGACATTGCGGACACATCGGACATTTTTGACACGTTTTTGGGACCATTGCCATTTATACAGCAATCAGTGCTAGACAAATGCAGTGATTCCTGTGTAATTGACACTGGCAGTGAAGGGGTTAACCAGGGCGTGGCAGTGTAGGGGTTGAGTGTGTCCTAGGGGCGTGTTACTAACTGTGGGGGGCGTGGCTGTGTGTTAGTGAACACTGATCTCTGCTCCAATCACAGGGAGCAGAGATCAGTGTCACTTGTTGCTAGGCAGAATGGGGAGATGCTGTTTACTTCCGCATCTCCCCATTCAGCCTCCCTGTGAGAGGATCGTGGGTATCCCCACGGCTATTGAGTCTGTGGGACCCACGACCGGACTCACGGGGGTTCCGGCGGGCGGTGCGCACGCGATGGCACAGCAGCAATTACAAATGGACGTACTTGTATGCCAATTTGCCTGTCCGTGCCAATTCTGCCGAAGGTTTAAAGAGCGCCTGTCATTTCAGATCCATCATGGCAGCGCCCGTTCGTGGGCATCCACTCGCCTGCTCCCGCCACATCCTCCCTCACCTTGTGTCAATGCTGCATCACCAGCCATCCCTTGTAAATTAAATGGGGTGGTCGGTGAGTCAACAGCGGGATGGAGGAGGATCTTCTGCGGGACAGAGATGACAGTTGCTCTTTAAAAATTGATTTAAATTAAGCCTTTTTACTAGGGATTTAAATCAAATCCACCCTGATTCTAACTGCTCAACTGTCCTGTCCTGTGTCGTTTTTATCATATTTTTAGTTTGAAGATAAACCAATTATTTTCGGTTGTTGAAAGGTCTGGACTGCAAGCAGGCCAGCTAAGCACACGGACTCTAAGCCCTTGTACACACGGTCGGAGAATCCGTTGGAATGTGTCCTATCCGACCGTGTTGTCGGATAATCCGACTGTGTGTGGTATGCATCAGACTGATTCCGTCGGACCCAATTTTCCAACTTGTTGGAAATATTTCCCGACCAACTGGTCCGATCAGACATACTCCGATCATGTGTAGAGAATTTTGATCGGACCAAGTACCACGCATGCTCAGATCAAATTCCTACATCAAAGCTATTGGTTACTAGCCTGAATGTAGTCCCATCGTAACGAAATTACGTCATCACGTTCTGAAAGATCTGATTTTTCGACAACTTTGTCCGACTGTGTGTATGCAACAGTTTCGGACACAATCCGATGGGCAAAATCCGACGGATTTGGTTGTCGAAATCTCCGACCATCTGTACAGGGGCTGATACTACGAAGCAATGCTGTTGTCATAGATACAGTATGCCGTTTAGCATTGTCCTTCTGAAATATGCAAGACCTTCCCTGAAAAAGATGTCTGGATGGGAGCTTATGCTGCTCTAAAACCTGGATATAGCATTCAATAATGATGCTTTTCCAGATATGAAAGCTGCCCATTCTCTATGCACTAATGCACCCCCATACCTTCAGAGATGCAGGATTTTTGGAACGGAGTGCTGATAACCTGGAAAGTCCCTCTCCTCCTCTTTAGTCGGGAGGAAGTCGCATCCATGGTTGCCAAAAAAAGAATGTCAAATTTAGTTTGACCACAGAATGGTTTTCCGTTTTGCGACAGACCATTTTAAATGAGCGTTTGGCCCAAAGAAGACGGCACCGTTCATGGATCATGTTAAGATATGGCTTCTTTACATGATAGAGATTTAACTTCTATTTCTGGATGGCACATCAAACTGTTTAGACAGTGATTTGTGGAAGGATTCCTGAGCCCATGCAGTTATGTCCATCACCAAATCATGTCTGTTTTTAATGCAGTGCCATCTGAGGGCCTGAAGATCACAGGCATCTAATATTGAGCTTCAGTTTTGTCCCTTACTCAGTTTTCTCAGAGTTTGAGATTTCCAAATCATTGTATTTTGTGTTTATGTAGATTTTACACAACGTCCCCATTTTTATGGAATTTGGGTTGTGTGATATTTTTAGTTCCATTTTAAACAGCAGCCAACCAATTCTTAGATGTATATCTTGTGTTCCTAAACCGAACTTCTGCTCAAATGCAGTTCAGTTGCTTTGAGATTCAGAACTTCATCATAGCTGTATATGTTTTCACAACTAGGTTTTCTAGGGATAAATGCTGCCGTAGAGCTAATTTCTTGGCAGATATATACACACCCACACGTGTGCAGCTTTTTCATATATCATGAAAATATTTTGTGCATTCATTATAAGTGCATGAGTTTGACTTCCCTCCCTGCACAGCAGCACTCTTAATGGGGAAGGGTAGAACTGGTTTTGCTGTATTTTCATTCTGAATGATGACTGGAGGAGAGTGCAAAGAGAAGAGCGTGTTTGATGCTACTTCTCCATCATGAGCATCGTCATGATCAGGTTCTCAATAGGGAGTTTTTGCATTCTGTTTCTCTATTGTAACAAAGAAAGTTATGTCATTCAACTGGTTGTGCTATGTAGCTGAACTGTGTAAATATCAGGCTTCAATGGGTAATAATTGACATTGTTTGGAGGGGGTTAGCGATAGGAAGAGTATGTAGCTTCCTGTCAGATTTCATCACTTTGCATATATGAAGCCAGCCCAGTGAATTACCGTTTTGGTGTCTTTTAGATTACTGCCCTTTGCAATGTTAAGAGAAATCCTTGCCTTTTACAAAAATAAAATAGTAAATGCCTACTTTTTGCAATAAGCAACACCGAATTCTAGCATGATAGAAGCTGGCAGGGAAAAGAACCTCCGGATTCTGTAATGGTGGGGCTGTTTGAAGATTGGGGCCTGGAAACTGACATTGTTTGTTTTTTATCCTAGATGGTCAATTAACGGAAGTAAAAATCTATTCCTGTCTAGTTCATTTAGCTCTGGTGTAGGATCAGTATAGCTAATGAAAACCTCATTGGAAAAGGAATGTAGTTTTCTTCACCTGATAAACTGCATTATTCATACTGGAATATACAACCTTTGTGTCTTGACTTTCAGGTTTTTCATACAGTTCTTTGAAAAAGGGAACTTTCAGGAACATGAGATTTCCCAATTCAGGATTAAGTCATAATTTTCACTTCACTTGCAAAGATTTGGTGACTTGTCATTTGTTATAGGCATAGAATTTTTTAATATACTTATTTTTTTTCCCCCTTGATTTTATACAAGATAATGTTACATTGCTGTAACAAGACCTAAAATTCCCCAAAATAAAAACAAAAGCCCCCCCCCCCCCAGGTCCATACCGGGCCCTTCAGGTATAGTATGGATTCAGAGAGGACCCCTAATGAGCATGCAGCCCGGCAGGTCAGGAAAGGGAGAGAACGAGCGAGCGCCCCCTCCTGAACAGTACCAGTCCATATGCCCTCAACGTGGAGGGGTGGGTAAACAAAGCATCGGCAGGTGCATTCTGGGTAGCCAGCATGCACTGCGGCTTTGGATGCTAACACTGGAGATGGTTGCACTGTGCAGCAACTTAACCAAGTAAGAAAATGCTACACAACTGGCCATAGTTTATAGCTTACCTTTGTTACACTGCATGAGGCATGAGTAGTCTAGGGGGTATATTGGCCTCAACGTTTAAGATCTTGGGATCTTGGGGGCGCGCATTGAATCTAATCGTACAGCTCTACATAATGCATAAAGAAAATACTGTATATCCAAGCACTCTTCATTGCATTTATAAAGGAATAATGTATCTAAGATTAACACATTCATATATTTTGGTTTCTTGTACTTCCTTTTACCACCACTATGCACCCCTTCCCTCAAATGTTAATGTGTTGATGGTTTCCAAAATTTGGAAAATACTTTAATTGTTAATTTGCTAAAATAAGGTAATATTGTTGCAACCTTTTTCTCTGTATTAGTTGCCACTGGAGCAAAAAGACTCCAAAATGAGTTGATGTTTTGTGGGGTTACCGAAATCCAACAAAGTGGTGAAATTGCTTCTTGTGCCACATGGGTTTTAAAGTGGACCTGAATTAAACCACGTTTTGCACAGACCCCACTTGCCCAACTCCTTGAAATAGACATAGCTTCCGATTGTTTTTTTTTTTTAGTTTTTGGCGCTTGCGTGACATTTATGTATATTATATAGTTATATTGGTCTAGCTTGAACTAAGTATGCATATCTCCAAGCTTGAGCAATCCCAGTGGAATTTACGAATCACTGTAGTAGTCGCCACAGGTGTCTTTCAGGTTTAGTGTTCTGCATGGCTGCCATTGAAAGAACACTTCATATTTATTCTTCACTGAATACTAATGTTCTGTGATTCGGACAAGGTGAAGATGGTGCCTTTACTACCCTGCCTTTCCACCTTATCTAGTTGGAGAAGACTTGTATTCATTGCAAAAAATGTGTTCTGTGAATGGTGACAGTGCTGAACGAGGAACCTCCTGTGATTACCATGTAGAAGGGCAGCCCACCTAGCACTGGACCTGAAAGACTGCTGCTATAACTCTAGTAGCAGCGACTAGTGCAGGGATTTGCAGCTTGCACAGGGATCGCTCGGGTATGAGGGATCCCTACGTGCATTGGTCCAAATTGGACAAATATAGTTATGCAATGAAATTCAACCTAAACTATCTTTCGGGCACTATCCAGGGCCAGCATCCGATTCCTGGACAAGAGATGCCGTGACTTTGAGATTTAACCATCCTGGTGCTTGTGTAGTTCTTTGCTGCCTTCACAAATGTTTTGACCAAGATCCCAGCTGCAGCTTCTCTCCTTTTGGCTAGGCTCACACTAGTGCTGCTGCAGCATGTGTTTTTCTGTGTGTTTGTGGTGCGACTATACATAGATTTGACGCATTAGTCATGGATTTATACACAAAAATGCATTCTTGTAACGCTTAGGCCAAAATCGCACAGAAACCACCATAGTAGTACCTGACCCTTTTGAAAAAATGTGCTGCAATAATATGAAACCATAGAGAATGTGATTTTCATTGCCATGCAATTCTGTGTGACAGCAACTACATGAGAAGATGCCCCAGTCTGAACAGTGGCACAATGTTGAATGATTGCTGGGCATGAGGAAATAATGGCTCATGCAGCAGATTCATGACCTCTGTCTAAACTGTAGTGTCTGGCCTTGCGTTGTAAAGCACTGCGCAGACTGTTGGCACTATATAAATCCTGTATAATAGCAGACGGGATGACTGATGTTTATCTGCAAAAACAAAAAACTGTTTGTGTATTGATATGTTGGAAATGTATTCGTTTTAGATGTGTAAAGCGACCAAGAAAGAGATCCACAATAAAGTATATTTTAATTTTGAACCGAGTGCAGAGCAATTGGGACACCTGTCAGGTTTCTATTGGTGTCTGTGCCCCGTTAGGGCCGGTTCACACTGCAGGCGAGGCGAGGCGACACCGACTTGCCTCGCCGCGACCTGCCGCGACCTCAGCGGCGACTTGCAAATGACTTCTGTATAGAAGTCAATGCAAGTCGCCCCGAGGTCGCCCAAAAGTAGTACAGGAACCTTTTTTCTGAGTCGGAGCGACTTGAGTCGCTCCTCTCAGAACGGTTCCATTGTACAGAACGGGGGCGACTTGTCAGGTCGCGGCACGGCAAGTCGTGTCGCCCCCTGTGTGAACCGGCCCTTAGGGAGTTTCCTCTCTGTTTGGTCAGTTTACCATTTATAATCCAAAGTGAACGTAAAAAAATAAACAAATTTGGCATGTCACCAGAACAAAAGTACAAGCAAAATCTTCCAATGGGGACACTAGTCCTGGAGACAACCAAGATTCCCTCACTTTGTAAGGATTTCCTCTACCTTTCTGTTGAGGCAATGGGGAAGGAAGTGAAGGGTTATCTCCACCATGGGACAGATGACAAAAAAACACCTGAGAGGAGTTCTAACCCTCCCTTAGACCCGCTTCACACAGGGGCCGCCTCAAAGTCGCCCCGCACAGCACGACTTCGGCTTGGCTTGCAAAACGACTTCTGTCTAGAAGTCAGTGCAAAACACTCTGAAGTCCCTCCAAAGTAGTACAGGAACCTTTTTTTCTAAGTCGCCTGACAGAGGTCTCCCCTGTGTGAACCCTGTATCCAAAGTGGGGGGGAAAAAATATTGAGTTCTACTTTTTAGTAACCAAATGTAGACCTTGGATGAAAGATACGTTTGTATCAAGTTCAGTTACTGTATTCCTGAGCCATTTAGGCAGAAAACATTACTGGCTAGCTCTTGCATAGTTATTCTGCCAGGCAGCTCAGGCTGCATGTCTGCCGATGAATGCCATAGAGGCTTCTGTTCGTCTGGATTTTTATTCACTGTTTAGAAGGGCAAAGGTGAAGCTTTTTAAAAATGTACTTTGATGAATTAATTTCTGCTTTAAGGGCACACGACATTGGAATTTCTCCTGCAATGCCTTTTATGCCTGGCAGGAAACGCCAGTTCCCTGGGCAGAGGAAAAAAAAACACGCTTGTTTTCAGTGTTTTACTCCGTTTAGGTGAATTGAGCAGCGTTTAGCGTTTTCTGCTAGAAAGCTCCAATGAAACGCTAACCAGAAGGGTTCTTTTTCTGCCTCTAAATGTCCTAATGTGCATGGGTGTATAGGATAACCTTGAGCTGCCTATACAAACAAAACCGTACAACCAGTGAAGTGTGCATAGAGCCTAAAAACGAACTTAAGGCTAGGTTCACATTGCTGCGATGCGGGAACGCCGCGAATCCGCGGCGTTTTCCCGCATCGCATACCTCCCGCCGGCAGTTCACACTGCCCTATGCGGACGGCTGGGGGTGTCAATGTTATGTTAATGACACCCCCAGATCCGTCGGCATATCGCAGTGCGATCTGCCGACTCGCACAGGAATCGGATCGCATGGTGTGAACCCCCATGCGATCCGATTCCGTTGCGGACCCAAAAAAGGGTCCCGTGCGAGTTTGCTGCGGGACCGCTGCGAGTTCAGCCATACTATCTGTATGGCTGAACTCGCAGCGCTACGGAGATCGGATGTGATTTGCTGTGCGAATCACATCCGGTTCTCCCCCCGCAGCGGTGTGAACCCAGCCTAAAGCTGCACATTGCATACATGTTTAGTCTTGTCAATTGTTTTAGTGTTTATGAATTCCAGAATGTTAATTCTGCCCATTGGAATGAATGAACACTCAAGCGTTAGACATGTTTAACAGCGTTTAGGCACATTAAGTGTATTTTTTTTTTTTTTCCCCTGCCCAAAAGCTCTTCTCCTGAATGTGCTGGTGATGGTTTTTTTTTTTTTTTTTTTTTTTTTTCCAGCCTGGAAACTCCCATGTAATATACCTATAAACACATGGACTCACAGGCTAATATAGAGGTGCTTTTTGCAGCCTTTTTTTAAACCCTGTGTGCATGAGCCCTAAATGGCTTCTGTTCTGACATTCATCTGAAATGTTTAGACCTTTAAATGTAAAAACAGTTATTTTTAATAGAATTGTTTCTGAAAATGTAGTTTGGGTAATTGGCATTTTAACCACGCTAATGCTGGGTTCACATATGCAGCTGCGTTTCCAAGCATGGGGTCAGGTGCATTCCTGTTCACCATTTCAGGTGTCAATCGGGTCCAAGTTTTTGCCTGTATTCGCACCTGAACCAGACCCAAACACGCACTGGACCCTTTTGGAATGTGAACCCCGCAGCTGCCTGAACCTGTGTAAGCTGGCTCTATTGAGATCCGGTCACCCTCTCATGTCATGTGAATCGGATGTATAGAAAAACCTGCATCCAATTCGCACATATGTGAACCCTAGATAATTTTTATGTGATGGCTTTGTTGGGTTGTAATATTTGAAAATGCTTTACTAAATAATTTTAGTGACCTGTCAGGTTTCCATTGGAAGTCCTTTAAGTCCTTTAATTTTGTGTTGCTAAGCTAATTATGGTATACAGTAAGTTTTGCAGCTATAGAATATATATATATAATAGGTCACTATAAGGAGTTTCTAAGTGTCTTATGTCAGGCAATGTACTTTTTATATTGCAGCAGTATATAATATTCCAGAAAAATCTCTGTATTTGATTGTATAGAATAGTCTGAAGAGGGAAGGCCAGTGTAGAGCCTGGTTTTTTATATATATATATATATATATATATATATATATATATATATATATATATATATATATATATATATATATATATATATATATATATATATATATAATATAAATAATATTTTTGGTACAACCAAGCAGAAAAAAAAACTGTCCACAGCGGTCAGAGCCGCTATACTGAGATTATTCCAGGGAGCACCGAATGGTCGGCTTCTGTTGGACAGACCCATGGGCAGAATGTTTTTTTTTTTTTTTTTTTTCCCCCAACTGGCAAATGTCTCCCGATATTCTGCCTATGTGCACAGGGCTTAAGTGATACAGGAATATAACTTTGAGGATTGAATAAATACCTGATTGCAATCTTTTCTTCATAAAGGAAACAGACTATTCAGGTTTAGGGATGTATGTAAATCTTATCAATGTGTGTAAAAACCTTAGTTTGACATTTGTGTAATTTATTTACAAGGGGGAGGCCATATTTTATCACTACATGTTTGTCTCATGTTCCTTCTTGCTGTGCTGTACAGTAGTAGTGTTTTACAGTTCAATGAGTCAGCTGACTTATTACAGTGCACATCGGTGTGTTTTATCTTGTCTCAATGGACTGACTCAAATAAAAACCATCTCTAGTGGCTTATCTGCTTAATAATACAGTAACGAAAATGTCGAGGAGCAAATGTGTCAAAATGTTAACGGTGCATTAAACCCTTACCCCTGGTTCACACTGATGGGATGATTGGAACACATAAGATTCACTATGTTTCCCCACATGGCATTGCACTGCTGGGCAATCGATTGGCGTCCATGTGAGCTGTTGCATGTGTTGATGTGATTCAGGTGCGGCACCATTTTGGTGTGGATACGATGCAATTCGAGGCTTACAAAACCGCACAGACCTCACATGTGATGTGCACAGGCATGTGCTGCGATTTCCTGTGTGAATCACATGCAGTGTTTTGCATGGAGCAGTGTAAACCTAGGCGAACGGTAAGCACTACAAAATTAAAATGTGCTCAGTGAAATAGTACTTACCCTTTAAATGCAGATAACGTTTATAGCAAGTTTTGTGGGTTTTCTTGACTGTTCTTGTACATAGCAGCACAAGAGATCAGTATGACTGGTCAGTTTGGTACTACTCCTTTGGTACTGCCAGCATATTGAGAGTACAGTGAGGCAAAAAGTATTTGATTCCCTGCTGATTTTATATGTTTTCTCACTGACAAAGTATAATTTTAATAGATTTTCACATTGAGAGACAGAATAACAAAAATATCTAGAAAAATGCATTTCAAAAAGTTATAAATTGATTTGCATTTTAATGAGTGAAAGAAGTATTTGATCCTCTATCAATCGCCAAGATTTCTGGCTCCCAGCTGTCTTCTATATAGGAAACGAGCTGAGATCAAGAGCACTTATAAAGGGAGTGCGCCTAATCTCAGATTCAAATCTCTCCAACATGGCCAGGACCAAAGATCTGTCCAAGGATGTGGGGGAGAAGATTGTAGACCTACACAAGGCTGGAATGGACTACAAGACCATCGCCAAGCAGCTTTGTGAGAGGGTGACAACAGTTGGTGGGATTAGCCGCACATGGAAGAAACCCCAAATAACTGTCAGTCTCCCTCGGTATGGGGCTCCATGCTTGATCTCACCTTTGTGGAGTTTCAATGATTGAGAACGGTAAGGAATCAGCCCAGAGCTACACAGGGGAAACTTGTCAATGATCTCAAGGCAGCTGGGACCATAGTTGCCAAGCAAACAATCGGTAACATGCTATGCTGTGAAGGACTGAAATCCTGCAGCGCCTACAAGGTCCCCCTGCTCAAGAAAGAACAGACACGTCTGAAGTTTGCTAATGCAACATCTGAATGATTCAGAGGAGAGCTGGGTGAAAGTGTTTTGGTCAGACGAGACCAAAATCAAGCTCTTTGGCATCAATTTGCTGTGTTTAGAGGAGGAGGGATGTTGCCTATGACCCCCAAGAACACACCGTCCCCACCGTCAAACATTGAGGTGGAAACCATATGCTTTGAGCGTGTTTTTCTGCTAAGGAGACAGGTCAACTTCACTACATCAAAGGGGCAATGGACGTGGGCAATGTACCTTCAAATCTTGGGTGAGAACCTCCTTCCCTCTTCCAGAGCATTGAAAATGGGACATGGATGGGTATTCCAGCATGACCCTAAACATATGACCAAGGCAAAAAAGTGGCTCAAGAAGAAGCACATTAAAGAGGAGTTCCACCCATTTAAAAGTCAGCAGTTAAAAAAAAGTGTAGCTGCTGACTTTTTTAATAATCGGACACTCGCCTGTCCCACACGAAACCTCGCTCCTCTCCATGGCGCCGGCAACTGTGGGCGTCCAGCACGCATTGCACATGCAAAAAAAAAAAAAAAACTGGGTGGAACTATGCTTTAAGGTCCTGAAATGGCATAGCCAGTCTCCAGACCTTAATCTCATAGAAAATATTTAAAGGGAGCTTAAGGGTGGAGTTACCAAACGTCAGCCTCGAAAACCTTAACTTGGAGAGGATCTTCAAACCTGGTGGCCAACTACAAGAAACATCTGACCTCTGATCGCCAACAAGGGTTTTGTCACCAAGTACTGTTTTGCGAAGAGGTCAAATACTTTGACTCCTTAAATACAAATTAATTTATACCTTTTTTGAAATGCATTTTTCTGGATATTTGTTCTCTCTCACTGATAAAATGTAATTATAGACTGATCATTTCTTTGTCAGTGGAAACTACTATCCATCATTTTTTTTATTTTTGTTTGCACTAACACATTTTTCATGGACGAGCTTTCGGGTTGTGTCCTTTTCTTCAATCACCAAGTTTGTCAGTGGACAAACATACAAAATCGGCAGGGGATCAAATACTTTTTTCCACTAAGAGCCAGTTCACACAGGGGCGACTCGTCAGGCGACTTACAATGGAACCATTCTAAAAGGAGTGGCTCAAGTCGCTCCGACTTAGAAAAAGGTTCCTGTACTACTTTGGAGGCGACTTGCATTGACTTCTATACAGAAGTCGTTTTGCAAGTCGCCGCTGCTGTCGGATGCAGGTCGCCTGAGGCAGTCGCGCTGCAAGTGTGAACCGGCTCTCACTATATTATTGACTGAGCTGCCATTGCAGTTAATGACCAGGATCTAGATAGCTATAGTAGTTTCACGTTCACTACTTCTTCCTTTTCAATAAATAAAAAAAAAAAGTTTTAACAGAGTACACTGTATCCAATACAGAAATAGAATCCAAAACAATTAGTTAATAAGTACCAGAGTTGGTAGTCTACCAAAGTGTTTTAGCTGTTCTCTCTTCCTCAGGGGTATCCTTGCATAGATTCAACAAGGTATTGGAAACATTCCTCAGATTTTGGTCCATATTGACAGGATAGCATCACACAGTTGCTGCAGATTTGTTGGCTGCACATCCATGATGTGAATCTCCCATTCCACCACGTCCCAAAGGTGCTCTATTGGACTGAGATTTGGAGTACAGTGAACTTTTTCATGTTCAAGAAACCAGTTGGAGATGATTTGAGCTTTGTGACATGGTGCATTTTCCTGCTGGAAGTAGCCATCAGAAGATGGGTACACTGAAGTCATAAAGGGATGGACATGGTCAGCAACAATACTGGGGCTGTGGCATTTAACCACTTCCACACCAGCCACCGCAGTTTTACTGTGCCAGGTTGGCTTGGCTGGGCAAATCGACATTACCTTACGTCGCTTTGCCTTTTGGCCACTAGGACCACACATCCGCCCGGAGCGGATGCGCGTGCCCGGCGGGTGATGACCGCCGGGCACCTGCGATCGCTAGTGACATGCAGATCCTGGTTCTTTCGGAAGTGGAGACAGATCGTGTGTTCATACTAAGTATGAAAACCGATCTCTCTTGCCCTAGTCAGTCCCATCACCCCGGTGGTGCATTTTTATAGCACTGATCACTGTATAATTGTCAATGGTCCAATTTTCCCCTGCATTATCACAATAAATGCATAATCCCAATAAAAATCGCAGATCGCTGCCATTACTAGTGAAAAAAATGGCATAAATCTTTCTATTTTGTAGACCCTATAACTTTTGCACAAACCAATCAATATACGCTCAATGCTATTTTTATTTTTAACCAAAAATATGTAGAAGAATACAGATTGGCCTAAACTGAGGAAAAAAATTGTTATTTTGAAAAACAAAATGTGGTATATTATAGCAAAAAGTAAAAGATTTTTTTTCAAAATTGTCGCTCTAGGTTTTTTAATGCAAAAAATAAAAGCCGCAGAGGTGATCAAATGCCACCAAAAGAAAGCTCTATTTGTGGGGAAAAAAGGACGTCAATTTTGTTTGGGTACAGTGTTGCACGACTGCGCAATTGTTGGGTAAAGCAACGCAGTGCTGTATCGCAAAAAATGGCCTGGTCATTGAGCAGCCAAAACTTGAGAGGCTGAAAGGAATGTTCAGTTGGTACTGAGGGGTCCAAAGTGTGCCAAGAAAATATCCCCCACACCACCATCAACCTGAACCATTGATACAAGGCAGGATGGATCCATGCCTTTGTAAAGTGTACACCAAATTCTGACCCTACCATCTGAATGTCGCTGCTGCAATTGACTCATCAGGTCAGGAAATGTTTTTACAATCTTTCCAATTCTGAGCCCTTGCGGATTGTAACCTCAGTTTCCCGTTCTTAGATGAGGAGTGGCACCCAGTGTGGTCTTTTGCTTCTGTAGCCCATCTGCTTCAAGGTTCGCTGTGTTTTTGTGTTCAGAGATGGTTATTTGAGCTACTGTTGCCTTTCTATCTTGAACCAGTCTGCCCATTCTCCTCTGACATCAACAAGGCATTTTCATCCACAAAACTGATATTGTCTCGTTTTCAGACCATTCTCTGTAAACCCTAGAGATGGGTGTGTGTGTGTGACCATCTCCTCCGCATCACTTCTTCAGTTTGGTTTGGTTAATGCAGGCTGTGTGTATCTATCCTGTAAATATTGAAGAAATAACTCTTGGTTGTATGTATAGTGTTAAAAATCATGAGTTGCATTGGTGAAACCATTATGGCTTGCAATCGTGAAGCCTAAAAAAAATTCAAGTTATTTCATGGAACCCCTTTGCCCGACTGTTAACCCTTTCCCGCCGAGCGTACGCAGATCTGCGTACTCGGCTTCCGGGGGGTATACCGGGATGATGCCCGCACCTGCAGGCATCATCCCGGTACCGTTTTGTTCAGCGGGCGATTGGCTTTCCAGCCATAACAACCGATGCGGCTAAAAGCCGCTCGGCTGTTATGCCGGAGGAGCGGGAGGGGACGTCCCCCCCTCCTGCCGCCTCCCGCCGCTGTTACCGGTGCTCCTGCTCGATCGGGAGCACCGATTCTTGCTGCGATGCCTCCGGCCGCTGGGGAGGAACTGGAACGAAGCCGTAATCGGCTTCGTTCCAGTCTCATAGTAAACACGGAAGCGACGTCATGACGTCACTTCCCGTTTACTCGGCTGCCAATGGCGCCGGTTTTAAAAAAAATATCCGGTATTCAGAATCGCCGTTTTCGGCGATCTGAATACACTGAAGTGTAAAGGAGGGGTGGGGGGTCTTTTAGACCCCCGATCCCTCCATAAAGAGTACCTGTCACCACCTATTAATGTCACAAGGGATGTTTACATTCCTTGTGACAGCAATAAAAGCGATCAATTTTTTTTTTTTTTTTTTTTTTAAACAATTTAGTAATTTTAAAATAAATAAAATAAATAAAAAAAAAAAAAAAAATTTTTTAAAGCGCCCGCCGTCCCCGCGAGCTCGCAAAGCAAAGAAAACGCATACGGAAGTCGCGCCCGCGTATGTAAACGGTGTTCAAATCACACATGTGAGGTATCGCCGCGATCGTCAGAGCAATAATTCTAGCACTAGACCTCCTCTGTAACGCTAACCTGGTAACCGTAAAAAATGTTTAAAGCGTCGCCTATTGAGATTTTTAGGTACCGTACTTTGTCGTCAATCCACAAGTGCGTGCAATTATAAAGTGTGACATGTTTGGTATCTATTTACTCGGCGTAACATTATCTTTCACATTATGCAAAAAAAATGGGATCATTTTACTGTTTTTTTTTTTTTTTTTTATTCATGAAAGTGTACCTTTTCCCAAAAAGTTGCATTTAAAACACCGCTGCACAAATACCGTGTGACATAAAATATTGCAACAATCCCCGTTTTATTCTCTAGAGTCTCTGTTAAAAAAATATATATAATGTTTGGGGGTTCCAAGTAATTTTCTAGTAGAAAATATGGATTTTAACTTGTAAACACCAAATTCCAAAAATAGGCTTAGTCATGAAAGGGTTAAGGATGCGAGAACTCTTCAGCCACTGTAGTATGTGGAGTTAATTTTTCTTTGTGTTCAGGTCTCTTTAATTCTTTTTCCTCCCCCTAGTAATGCGTGATCCACAAGTGCTTTCTCCATTGCTTACTGAGTGAAACAGGCATTCTTCGAAGAACATTTCTAAAAGCGTTTTCTAGCCAAAAAGGATTATTTCCTGCCTCAGGATTTGAAGTTTAGAGTATAACAGTGCTTTTTTTCAAGTACAGTCACTTCAGAAATGAGCTTGGCAGACACCATGAATATATTCCCTATGCTGAAAATACCAAAGGCGTTTTCCTTGGCCTAGCCGTGGTATCCCGAGCACAAAGTGTTCACTGTTGAAAGAGGAGATACTGCTGAAAGTCTGCACCATGACTGAGAACAGACACTGCTTTATATCCCTGGTGCTTGTACTTCAACTCCTCTCTGCACAACCTGACAAGTTCATTACTGGTTTAGTGTCAGATCAATTTTATACAGGTTTTTCTCTTTGTGGGTTAGTGATGTATTTGAGGGTGCCCTTGGTTGTCTGCGTAAAATAAGTTAGCATTGAAAATATTTCAACTTTTAATAAGCAGGTAAGAAACAAATAATGTTACTGTCCCTCGTCTCCCAGTACTTTGCAATGAAATACAGGCATTCATTTTGATTCTTCCTGAAATATTTCCAGGATTATGGATATTATTTTTTTACTTTTTTCTTTGAGATATTACATACTATTGCTTTTTACCCTTCTATATTTTTAGATACGGCAACTGTGTTCAGTGTGCTGTACAATAGCTTTGTTTTTGTAATTCTGCTATTGGTACTTGATGCAAAAATCCATTTGTCTAAAACATTACTGTAACTTTTAAATTGGATCAAGTTGGGTTTGGGCTGACAATTAGCAAAACTGCAACATTCTCATAGGTTTGCGATCCTTAAGGCCTCATTCACTTGGCATAATGTAATCATGAGCAGAATCTTTAAGGCTCTAAATTGCAGCAAAACTTGTGATGTGGGTTGGGGGTGCCATTCATTCTTAATGGCACTCCAGATGTGGTATGATTTTACTGCTCAGCATGCAAAAATTGCAGCAAACAATGCGTTTGAAAATGCACTTGGCTCAGGGCTAAAATTTAGTTCTTGAGCTTATTTGCAATGACAAACGCATATGCACGACGCACAGGTGCGTTCATTAAAAAAAGATCACAAAAGGCAACTAGTGTTCTCGCTACAAGAAATGTAATCGCACCTGCTTGTGCGAGTGTTTAATGCTTATGCAATAATTACCAGTGTCAACATTCCATGGTTTTTACTACCTGGCTATTATAGGAGGAGAGCTTTCTTTTTTTTCTCTACCTACTGACCGATGAGCCAGAGACAGATATCTAGAGCAAAGACTAAACGTGTTTTTTTTTTTTTTTCTGTATTCACGTGTTTTTAATAGTTGATAAATATTCAAGAAATTGTGCAGTTGAATTGTAACGTATGTTGACTGCTATTAAATTGGGTGTAGCAAAAACATTCTACCACATGTAGTCAATTTTTATATTCACTATATTGGGACGCCTACCTTTACACGCACATGAACTTTAATGGCATCCCAGTCTTAGTCCGTAGGGTTCAATATTGAGTTGGCCCACCCTTTGCAGCTATATCAACTTAAACTCTTCTGGGAAGGCTGTCCACAAGGTTTTGTGCCCAGCTGTGGGTCACCGGCGGCGCGCTCGCGACCCACAGCTGGGCACTTAAAGAGCAATGTACAGGTACGTACTTGTGCCCAGCTGTGCCATTCTGCCGACATACATCGGCGTGAGGCGGTCCTTAAGTGGTTAACTGGTACCCAGACGAAATTTGCATCCCCCCCCTCCCCCCACACAAATAGAGCTTTCTTTTGATGATATTTGATTTGCCTCTGTGACTTTAATTTTTTGTGATGTGAACGGAAAGGCTGAAAATTTTTGAATAAAAAATTATATTTTCTACTTTTTGTTATAAAAAATAATCCAATAAACTAAATTTTAGTCCTACTTTTAGGCCAAAATGTATTCAGCCATATGTCTTTGGTAAAAATATCAATAAGCGTATATATTGGTTTGCGCAAATTACCCCAAAAACAAATGAGAACTGCAAAATACTTTCCAAAATGGTGCTCTTTGGGGAGGTTTTTTTTTTTTTCCTTTTCTATCTGGAAATTTCAGGGCCTCAGTAGTTGTGATAGTGAGGAGTAAAATCTCAATTTTACTCCCTTTAGAAAGCCTGAAGGCAGTGCTTGGTTTTGGGGTCCTGTACACAGCTAGGCTCCCAAAAAGTCTCACATGTGGTATTCCCATACTCAAGAGAACAGCAGCATGTTTTTTGGGATGTAATTCCACATATAACCATGTCATGTTTGAACAATATATCATTTAGTGACAACTTTGTGAAAAAAAAAAAAAAAGTTTGTAATTTTCCTGCAACTTGTGTCAAAATATAAAATATTCCATGGACTTGACATGCCAGTCAGAAAATAGCTTGGGGTGTCTACTTTCCAAAAAGGGGTTATTTGGGGGGTTTTGCTCTGTCCTGGTATCATATGCACAACATTAGACGCTTATGTCACACACCACCCACACTTCTAACCACTTGAAGACAAAGCACCTTCTGAGGCTTTTTGTTTACATGAAAAACATATTTTTTGCAAGAAAATTACTTTGAACTCCTAAAAATATATATGTGTGTGTGTGTATAATATATCAAAAAAAAAATTTTTTTTATTTCAAATGCAATTTTTTGGGGGGAAATAGTTTTGAATTTTAGTGCACTAAAACACACTATATTGCCCAAATGTTTGTTCAAATAAAAAGAGATGATCTTATGCCTAGTACATGGATGCCATACACGACATGCTTTAAAATTGCGCACAAACATGCAGCATTGTCAAAATACATATGGTTTTTAAAAGCCTTTATGGGTTATCACTTTAGATTTACAGAGAAGGTCTACTGCTAAAATTACTGCCCTCGATCTGATGTTTGCAGTGATGTCTCACATGCAATGGTTCAATTGCTGTTTTACATACGACATGAGACCGACGCTTGTGTTTGCCATTACACGGGGACAGGGGTGCTTTTTTATTTGTTTTGCTTTAGTTTATTTTTAAACTCTTCCTTTCATATATATATATTATTTTTTTTGTCATCTCAGGAAATGTAAATATCCCCTATGATAGCAATAGCAAGTGACAGGTACAGGTTGTGCTTTTTTATTTTATTTTATTTTTTTTAATTTGTGTTCAGATTTGTCCTCTGCCCTAAAAGCATCTGACCACACCAAGATCGGTGTGATAAAATGCTTTCCCAATGGTGCTGTTTATATCCAGCGAAACTTGAAATGAAATGCTCATAGACTACAGTTTCTTAGGCCATAGAGATGATTGGAGCCGTTCTGGTCTCCGATCGGCTCTATGGCCAGCTGGTGGAACCACCGGCTGCATTCCCGGGTTCACTGGTGGGACAGGAGAGCCAGAGAAAACCATGGGGGAGGGGGATGAAATATGTACCTACGTGTCGGTGTAGTGTTGGTACAACTCACTTTTGGATCTCCTCTCTCTGGAACGGAAAAAAATTCCAGAGAGGGAGATGACCTCACTTCCCCGTCTGTGTTTACACTTACACAGGCAGGTCCGGATTCATTTGTCAGGACCGATCAGCAGGTCCAGGCCAGAAATCACGGGCCTAGAGGCTGATCAGTTCTGAAGCGAATCCGGTTGGCGATGCCGCCTAGAGGAGTAGCGCACGCGTCCAATGTAAGGTAACGTCTATTTGCCCGGCTGAGCCAACCTCCCGCAGTGAAACTGCGGCGGCCGGTCCGGAAGTGGTTAAACATGCAAATCATGATCTAAATTTTCTTCCTGCTAATGTATTGTGGACAACACCGACTACGCGTATCCATTTTTTATCGCAGGTATACTCTACTGTGCTTACCAAAAACATCACGCATACCTGTAACCAAAGACTAGCATAACATTCTAGCTTGTTGGATGTGTGTGGCTGGAGAGAACGGTTTGCTTTTCTCCCATGTGGGATATGTTGTACTGCATTAGGCCTCTTGTATGTGGGCTGGCTGCGCCCCTTTAGTGTAAGTGCAGCTGACTTCCTTCTGCCCAGGTGCAGCATACAACCTGTCATTGACATTGAATGGCTGATCTTATGCCCATCGTAAACATGAGTACTGCATATGCTATAAACAGAACTTTTTCTTTGTTTTTGCCACCACCATATGCATGAGGACAACAGATCAAAGTCATTCATGATGATAGGCTGTATGCTGCGCATTGATTGCCTGGGTGAAGGAAAGGCGGTGGTACTTACCCTCAGCGGATTCAGCCAGCCCATGCTTGTCCTGAAGGTTTTTTGTTTTCCCCCTAACATCCCAGGGAAATTTGTATGTTTAGTTTATTAATACAAAATGCTATTTGCAACAGGTCTGTAGAAATGTATTTTAATTTACTATTAATTCCAAGGGTTTTCAATGTCATTTCTCATCATGTCAGCTGGATCATTGTTTTGGTAATGCTCATCCAATAGTCTGACAAGACACCAGTTTTCTCTTCCTCGGTGCCATACTTTTTCTAAGTAATCATGTAGCTGTGTTATTGGACACCATATCGTTTTTCTTATTTTATTGACTTGATCTCTTGCAAATGTTACAAACTTTACTTGATGTATTTAACCACTTCCCACCCGGCCAATGCATATATACGGCCAGGTGGGAGCCGTCTATTCCTGACAGGCCGTTCAGGAACGTCCTTCAGGAATAGCGGGATCGCGCGCGCGCGCTCGCGCAGCGGCGCGATCCCGATGTGCTCGTGTCACCCGGACACGGCACATCTCAGATCGGCAGGAGGGTACTGTGATTGGCCCTCCTGATCACATGACGGCCGTGTCCAATCACGGCCGTCATGTGATGTAAACAAACAGCCGGTTGCTAGGCAATCGGCTCTCCTCTCCTCACACGGAAGTCACCGCTGAGGAGAGCAGAACGCTGCAGCCGGCTGATGATCAGTGAGTATGGGCTGCTTTTTACAGCTTTTTACTCACTGATCATCAGTGTAGTGTCAACACACAACACACCACACAGTCCCCACACATGTCCCCAAAACATACATGTCCCCAAATAATAAAAACACATGTCCCTAATAATAAAAACATGTCCCCCACATATGTCCCACTAAAATCACATGTCCCAATGATTATCTGCACACATATGTACATGATCATTTGCGTACATATGTACGTGATCACACAAACCAATTATTATACACTTAACGGAATTTTTTTTACCAAAAACATGTAGCAGAATACATTTTGGCTTAAATTTATGACAAAATTTGATTTTATTGGATTTCTTTTCAAATAGAAAAAAGAAAATATTGTTTTTTTTCCAAATTTCCGCTATTTTTGCGCTTATATCGCAAAAAAAAAAAAAACGGAGTCGTGAATAAATAACACCAAAATAAAGCTCTATTTGTGCGAACAAAATGATAACAATTTCATTTGGGTACAGTGTAGCATGACCGCGCAATTGTCACTGAAAGCGCTAGAGCGCTGATAGCTGAAAATTGGGCTGGGAAGGAAGGGGGTGAAAGTGCCCTGTATTGTAGTGGTTAAAGACCAGCTCTACTCCAATTTGTTTTTCTTTTTGGATGGAGCCTTTTTTGGGAAGTTTGTTTTTCAACTTATCTACATTTAAATTGGTGCTGTTTCATTTCTAATTAAATAAATAGTTCTTTAAGCCAAGCTGGTACAATTTCCTTTACTGATACATGCGGCTGCTGTCAGTGCTGTATGAAGTGTGTGTAGCATCAACTACATGCAGTAGTACAGGGACTTCCTATCCCATTCATGGATCAAAATTGAGTTGGGCTGAGTGCTGTTCACCATTCACAGGATGCCTTGTATTTTTATGAATGACTACAAGGCTTCCTCTGATGGCTGAGATGTGGAGGTGAGCAGGTGATGTCACAAACTACCTCATCCAGTCAGCCATAAAGTCTTATTGCCATACCGCCCCCAGCTGATATAGCACTGTAGCCCAAAAAGCTCCTGCTTCCCGCTGATTGGGGACTCTGACTTAGCGGGTTGCGTGTCAGACCTCTGAAAATATATATCTTTTTTTTGCTTCCCCATAGGGAACAAGGGTTCCTCTCTGCAGCACACTGGCGCAGTACAGGCTTTTCTATTTCAGTTATTACGGTATCTTAAACAATTTTATATACTGTAGGTCCGGACCCGCCTTGCTTTTTCATCATACTTTTTCAGGGCCAGTTCACACCAGATGCAGTCCTATGCGTTTCCTTTTTTTTCTGCACCAAAACGGTCAGGTCCGGGCTGTTTCTGCACCGGAAACTGACTGCATGGTGTGAACTAGAGCCATTGGAATACATGGAAAACACTGTGCATGCATTTTTGGTGCAGAAAAAAAGTGCACGGAACTGTGTCTGGTGTGAACTGGCCCTCAAACTACTGTTATCACGTTGGTGTGTGTGTGTGTGTGTGTGTGTGTGTGTGTGTGTGTGTGTGTGTGTGTGTGTGACTTGTTCAGCAAGGGCTGGAGACACCAGCTCTTAAAAGGAATTCTTTGTTTTTTTAAATTTGCATTTGAGTGTAAATATGAGATCTGAGGTCTTTTTGACCCCAGATCTAATATTTAAGAGGTCCTGTCATGTTTTTTTTTTCTATTGCAAGGGATGTTTACATTCCTTGTAATAAAAATAAGTGACACTTTGTTCTTAAAAAGGCGTAAAAATTAAAAATAAGAAAATAAAACGTTAATGTGCCCCATCCTGCCGAGCTTGAGTGCAGAAGTGAATGTATACGTGAGCAGCGCCCACATATGAAAACGCTGTTCAAACCACACATGTGAGGTATCACTGCGATCGTTAGAGCGAGAACAATAATTCTAGTGCTAGACCTCGGTAACGCGAAACATGCAACCTGTAAAAATTTTTTTTTAAACATCGCCTATGGAGATTTTTAAGGGTAAAAGTTTGTCGTCGTTCCACGAGCGGGCGCAATATTGAAGCATGACATGTTGGGTATCAATCTACTTGGCATAACATATTTCCCAATATGAAAAAGTATTGGGCTAACCTTACTGTTTTTAATTAAAAAACAGATTTTTTCCAAAAAAAGTGCGCTTGTAAGACCGCTGCAGAAATACAGTTTGACAAAGTATTGCAATGGCTGCCATTTTATTCTCTAGGGTGTTAGAAAAAAATGTATATAATGTTTGGGGGTTCTAAGTAATTTTCTAGCAAAAAAAAAATCTGATTTTAACTTGTAAACACCAAATCTCAAAACTAGGCTCTGTCCTTAAGTGGTTAATAAACCGCTTTCTCTTTATGATTTGTGCTGGCAATCCTGAGATTAGAATCCTCCTCCTCTTACAATTCTCTCCATACATCCAAATCATAAAGAGAAAGCTGGACATAGTGCTTTATCTTTTAAAACAACCAGTTTAACTGCTTGCCGTCCAGCGCACGGTATACGCCAGCGCAATGTCGCAGCTGTGCAAATGAGCATACTTGTACGTCCCCTTTAAATCGCAGGCTAGTGGGCACATGCCTGGGGTCTGTCCGCCTGTTTCTCGCGATCGTGACATGTAGAGGCAGAATGGAGAGATGCCTATGTAAACGAGGCATTTCCCTGTTCTGGCCTAGCAACATGACCGGGATCTCTGTCGTGTTTTAGTGAGCCCACCCCCCCCCTACAGTTAGAACACACTGAGGGAACACGTTTAACACCTTGATTGCCCGTAGTGTTTAACCCCTACCTTGCCAGTGTCATTTACACAGTAATCTGCATTTCTTTTTTTATAGCACAGATCGCCGCCATTACTAATATAACAAAAATAAATAAAATGCTATAAATCTACCCCCCATTTTGTAGACGCTATAACTTTTGCGCAAACCAATATACGCTTTATGAATTTTTTATTTACGAAAAATATGTAGCACACATCATCTGCCTAAACTGAGGAAGAAATTTTTTTTTATATATGATTTTATATATTTGGATATTTATTATGGCAAAAAGTTAAAAATATTGTGTGGGTTTTCTTTTTTTCCTTCAAAATTCTTTTTTTTTTTTTTTTTTATAGCGCAAAAGATAAAAACCACAGAGGTGATCAAATACCATCAAAATAAAGCTCTATTTGACTTTTCGTTTTGTTTGGGTGCAGCGTGGCACGACCACGCAATTGGCAGTTAAAGTGACAGTGCTGTATCGCAAAAAATGCTTTGGTCAGTAAGGGGGTAAATCCTTCCGGGGCTGATGTGGTTAAACATTGTCCAGCTTTCTCTTTTTATGATTTGGGCATATGGAGAGAATTGCAAGAGTAGGATTCTAATCTCAGGATTGCCAGCAGAGGAGTGAAGCGTCATAAAACACATCCCCAGAGGGGGAAAAAGCACATATAGAGGTTGGTCTTCTCCCCCAGGTGAGGGCACAGCAGATGAGGCGATTATACCTAATGCATGCGGATGATTGGAGCTCATAGTGATGAACACTAATTAAGGAGGCAGTCGCTTGGCTATGTAAGCACTAGATTTTTTTTTTTTTAATGAAAGATTGAGCATATGCAGGCAAATTTAATACCAAAGGACATGGTTTGATATATGCTGAGTTTGAAAATTGCTATGCAAACAGATTTAAAGGGATACTAGCACATTTACATTTGCAGGACAGCTTCTAGGGTTGTCCCGATACCACTTTTTTTTTAAGATCGAGTAAAACTACCGCTACTTTTTTTTTTTTTTTTCCCAAGTACTTTCCGATAATTTTCTTTTAATGTCATGTGACAGTTTTCAGATCACAATACAGATTAGGTGACACTGATATGCAGCACTGATGAGCACTGACTGATGGCTGAAACCGAAAATTGTTGGCAATGATAGATGCCACTGAAAGGTGTCTGGCACTGATAGGGGTGCTTATGGGAGTTGGGCACTGAAAAAAAGAAAATGAATGCAGCCATCACATCTAGGAAGTGGTAAGCTGCCATATTTTTGCTTTGGATTTAATACTGCTTTAGCCTGAATTCAGACCTGAAACAGAGCCAAAGACGCACAAGACCCTTCTACAGTGTGCTCCTCAGCCGCTCTAAGATGTGACACTCTCCTGTCGTCACTTGGATGTGGGTTGCACAAGTGTGAACCCGGCCTTAATGTTTTTGTTTCCTACAGGAGCGGGGAAAGCATTGCACCTGTTATCAGTGTCCTGTGTCCAGCTTTTGCAGACAAGCCTTGCAGCTTTGTCCGTACCTCCATACAGGCTGTCAGTTTGAAAACTGCATGGCTTGTGAATGAACAAGGGTGCTCATCTGGGCCTTCAAAGTTCATTCAGAACTGCAAACTATCTGCTGTGGTGCCTGAAGGTACTTGTGGTTCATTTACAGTCAGGAAACTTTGAATAAATGACATGGGTGGAGCTTGCAGAACTGCAAAATTTTTGAATTCAGACAGCGGGTGTGAGGAGAAGATCCTCTGTCTGCTGTCACACTTAGGGGGGATTGGGGTTGGGGCAGCAGGAGCTGGAACATGATACATTTAATATGGGTGGAAAATGTAACTTGTTCTAAAAGATGAGCTTGTCCATTAAATGTCCATTAAAAGTATCCTGAGCTATTGCGACATGCATACAAAAAAAAAAAAAAATATTTGGCAACAAGTTACCAAGCAAGATAAAAGTATGCTAATCTATTTTGCAGATAATTCTCAAATTCCTATCACGTGACAACCTAAACATGCGTCAAAGCTGATCATTTCCTCTATATCACTTCCCCTTTAAGTAATTTCCACTAAAAAAAAAAATACTTTCATGGGAATTTAACAAGCATTCTCTGCTTTTTCAACACTTTAGAAACGCAAGAAAAAAATTGCTGCAATCATGTCATAAAGACTATAGGCGCGTTTAATGAGCATTGCTTCGCCCTCAGACCATAACGTTCACAGGCGATTGGGCTAATTTGTGGTGTGTATTTATTTATTTTTTTCGGTTGTAAGAATTAAGTATGTCTGGCTTCTTTTGTGATGCATTCTGATTTATAATAGGTGAAATATGGGAAAAGTAACCAGTTGGATTCTTGATATTCATTTAGGGTCAGCGTTGTTGACAATATTAAATCCAGAGAAGGGTATCAAGAATTCTCAGGACGACATTCGCAGCAATTATTATTATTTTTTTTTTGTGGATTAGTTTCATTCTAGTGGGGAGATTGGAGAAATCATCACATCCCTAATAATGGTATAAGAATAGCAAACAAGAACCCTCTAGCACAGTGATGGTGAACCTTGGCACCCCAGATGTTTTGAAACTACATTTCCCATGATGCTCATGCACTCTGCAGTGTAGTGGAGCATCATGGGAAATGTAGTTCCAAAACATCTGGGGTGCCAAGGTTCGCCATCACTGCTCTAGCAGGACTTTAAAGAGGTGATCGCTCCAAAAATGCGTATGCAAGCAAGAAATATGTAAAATTTTAGTTTAGTGGTACAAATGTCTAATAGAGGAATTAATATATAGATAATTTGTATCTCAAGTTTACAAGTACAATATAACCACACGCAATCATAAACATTTAGTTTACATCGCTCTTGTGCAAGTGTACAGAGTGAAACTCTACGCGTTTTGAGGATGTCTTATTCCTCTTCATCAGGAGAAAGTGGTAAGAAGATTCATGATATCTACAATTCAAAAAATACCAATAAGTACAGAATATATGCATACAACTGTTTGAAAAACAGAAAATTCCTTTATCTACAGGCAAACACTTGATATATAGATTTAAGATTAAGATTAAAAACCATATCTACTGACCAGTTATGTGGAAACCAATAGCTTGAGTGTGAATTAAAGGATAAAAGACAAAACACAAGGAAGAGGAAGCTGCGCTGAGCTCCACGGTGTCCCAAAAGACAGGAGCACAACCGGCCAGACAGCAATGGATATCAAAGGGGGGAACAAAAGTGAGGAGAAGAGGCCCGACCTAAAGAAGAAAAGGGGGGTGGCTAGGATGTAGATCAGGGATATGCATTTAGTGGACCTCCAGCTGTTGCAAAACAAGTCCCATCATGCCTCTGGGTGTCATGCTTGTGGCTGTAAGGGTCTTGCTATGCCTCATGGGACTTGTAGTTCTGCAGCAGCTGTAGGTGCGCTAATTGCATATGCCTGATGTAGATGGTTCAAATCTATTAGTCATATAGAAGACATAGGTTAAAAGCGTAAAGCTCAATATTTAGGGAAAAGGCAGATGTCAAAAGGAACAGAATATATTCAGAAAAAAATGGATTGATAATATCCAAACCTACCTCACTTTGAAATAGATGGTATGCTGAGCTTGAAATATGCAGGTTGGAGAAAGGTAAGGGAAGGATAAAGTGCACCAAAATGTGACCCTAGGCCAGTACAGAGTTGGTATGGTGGCTGAATAACCACTTCAATACCAGGCACTTAGAAACCTTCCTGCCCAGACCAATTTTCAGCTTTCAGCGCTGTCGCTTTTTGAATGACAATTGCGCGGTCATGCTACACTGTACCCAAACAGAATTTTTATAATTTTGTTCCCACAAATAGAACTTTATTTTGGTGGTATTTTTTATCACCTCTGCAATTTTTTTTTTTGCACAACAAATAAAAGACCAAATGAAAAAAAAAAAAAAAAAGTTTTTTCTCAATTTTTTTTTTTTTAATAAGCACGTTTTCTTCAATGATGGGCACTGATATGGCTGCACTGATGGGCACCAATGAGGTGGTACTGATGAGGTTTGATCATTCTAAAAAATAGATATCAGTATACAAGGCAGAAAATGTCTAGAAGGAAATTCAGGAGTTGGATGAGCATTGCTGCTTTTCCAACAACCTAAAAGTATACATCCGAAACAAGCTTACCAAATATCTTGCCAGGGTGAGTGATAGCCAAGGATACAGAGCCAAGATCCTCACTTTTTGAAGAATGCAGCATAGACGAAGCAGCACGTGGACTGTTCTATACCTACCATGGGGATAGATGCGTCAGAAAAGTGGGAGGGGGGAACAAAAACCGCCACATCATTGAGCCAGATGGATGAAGATATCACAATCCATATTGTCAGAACGGAGTGAAAGAGGGTCTGGCATCCCCCAGTGGCTGAATGGACTGACAGCACAGTGCTTATTGATGATTACATCTGGGAAAACTTAGCAAGGAGGGTTTACAACCACTTTAATATCACTAGACACTAGATTGTTGGAGAATGCTGGAGTAGTGGTGACAAAAGAGCCTGAAATGGGATCGATGGTGAGCATGTGCCAATGTTTGTTCACAATCCTTTTAATGTCTTTGTTGATTTGAAAACCAAGTAATGATCTTGATTGGACCCGCATTTTTTGATAGTTTTTTTTTGTGAAATAAAAGATTGTGACGTGTATTGGCGCATACTCGCTTGAAAAGGGCCTTTAAACGTGTGGGGAATATCCCCGTGCCAGAAGTCTGATTTATTTTTTATTTTTTTTAGCATCTGCCTCATTTTTAAAGGTAGCGTCCTTTGTACAGTTATGCCTGATCCTCAGGTACTAACTATAAAGTATTGAAGTAACGATCTCGGGTGGAAGCGCTTGTAGAATACAATTATCCGCCGCAGGCTTACGGAAGAGACTACTCGTTATTAAACCATCACTGTCCTTGTGTATCTGGACATCAAGGAAAGTGATGGAGTCACTGTCATAATTCATAGTGAAATGTAAATTGAAAAGATTGTCGTCGATGGACTGAAAGGAGTGAGGTAGCTCAGAAGAGCCATTCCAGACCAGGAAAATATTGTCTCTATATCTGTACCAAAGCAGTATACAATCGTGGCATGCAGACATGTTTATCATACGTTCCCACTCCTCCAGGTATAGATTGGCGTAGGATGGTTAAATGGATAAAAAAAATTTGTACACATTTTCTTTAATTATATCAGTCCATAATTGATGTGCTGTAAACTATTACTTTTACCAACCGCTATAACATTCTTAGTTACCTTGACAGAACTCTTTAGATATTTATCCAAATATAATTGCTATGGGATTTCCGGCAGAAAGACTTGAAGGTGTATACCGAAACAATATAGACGATGTTGTAAGGTAAGTGTTTTTGTACTTCTAAATGCATGCAAATTGTGTGGTTCTAGAGAGTCTGTAGCAGTCAGGCTTTCTTCAAAAGGTTGTTTAAAAGGGGGAAAATGCCTGGCATGTTTGACCCTTTTTCCCCAATTGTCATATCTGAAAAAGTATATAAACCTTTATGGGTTGGTATGTCTACGTTTTGTTGGTGCTCCCTTCTCATCATATTGACCACAAAGTTGAATGTGGCTTTTAAATTCCATTTCTGCATTCAGCTCAAGTTTGAGTCTTAAAGAAGAACTCCATCTTTGCCTCCTTAACCACTTTCAGACCGGACCATTTTGCTGGTAAATGACCAGAGGTCTTTTTACAATTTGGCACTGCGCTGCTTTAACTGGTAATTGCGCGGTCATGCAATGTTGTACCCAAACAAAATTTGCGTCCTTTTCTTCCCACAAATAGAGCTTTCTTTTGATGGTATTTGATTGCCTCTGCGATTTTTATTTTTTGCGATATAAACGTAAAAAGACCGCAAATTTTGAAAAAAAATGATATTTTCTACTTTTTGTTATTAGAAAAATCCAATAAACTCAATTTTAGTCATACATTTAGGCCAAAATGTATTCAGCCACATGTCTTTGGTAAAAAAAAAGTCAATAATTGTATATTTATTGGTTTGCGCAAAAGTTGTCACATCTACAAACTAAGGTACGTTTTCTGGAATTTACGCAGCTTTTAGTTTACGACTGCCTATCTCATTTCTTGAGGTGCTAAAATGACAGGGCAGTACAAAACCCCCCCAAATGACCCCATTTTGGAAAGTAGACCCCCTAAGGAAATTGATAAGAGGCATGTTGAGCCCATTGAATATTTTATTTTTTTGCCTCAAGCGATTGAATAATGACAAAAAAAAAATTTTTTTTTTTTTTTTACACAAAGTTGTCACTAAATGATATATTGCTCACACATGCTATGGGCGTATGTGAAATGACACCCCAAAATAAATTCTGCTGCTTCTCCTGAGTACGGGGATACCACATATGTGGGACTTTTTGGGAGCCTAGCCGCGTACAGGGCCCCGAAAACCAAGCACCGCCTTCAGGCTTTCTAAGGGCGTAAATTTTTGATTTCACGCCTCACTACCTATTACAGTTTTGAAGGCCATAAAATGCCAAGATGGCACAAAACCCCCACAAATGACCCCATTTTAGAAAGTAGACACCCCAAGCTATTTGCTGAGAGGCATGTTGAGTCCATGGAATATTTTATATTTTGCCACAAGTTGCGGGAAAATTACAAACTTTTTTTTTTTTTTTTTTTTTTTCACAAAGTTGTCACTAAATGATATATTGCTCATGCATGCCATGGGCATATGTGAAATGACACCCCAAAATAAATTCTGCTGCTTCTCCTGAGTACGGGGATACCACATATGTGGGACTTTTTGGGAGCCTAGCCGCGTACGGGGCCCCGAAAACCAAGCACCGCCTTCAGGCTTTCTAAGGGCGTAATTTTTTGAGTTCACTTCTCACTACCTATTACAGTTTTGAAGGCCATAAAATGCCAAGATGGCACAAAACCCCCACAAATGACCCCATTTTAGAAAGTAGACACCCCAAGCTATTTGCTGAGAGGCATGTTGAGTCCATGGAATATTTTATATTTTGCCACAAGTTGCGGGAAAATTACAAACTTTTTTTTTTTTTTTTTTTTTTTTCACAAAGTTGTCACTAAATGATATATTGCTCATGCATGCCATGGGCATATGTGAAATGACACCCCAAAATAAATTCTGCTGCTTCTCCTGAGTACGGGGATACCACATATGTGGGACTTTTTGGGAGCCTAGCCGCGTACGGGGCCCCGAAAACCAAGCACCGCCTTCAGGCTTTCTAAGGGCGTAATTTTTTGAGTTCACTTCTCACTACCTATTACAGTTTTGAAGGCCATAAAATGCCAAGATGGCACAAAACCCCCACAAATGACCCCATTTTAGAAAGTAGACACCCCAAGCTATTTGCTGAGAGGCATGTTGAGTCCATGGAATATTTTATATTTTGCCACAAGTTGCGGGAAAATTACAAACTTTTTTTTTTTTTCACAAAGTTGTCACTAAATGATATATTGCTCACGCATGCCATGGGCATATGTGAAATGACACCCCAAAATAAATTCTGCTGCTTCTCCTGAGTACGGGGATACCACATATGTGGGACTTTTTGGGAGCCTAGCCGCGTACGGGGCCCCAAAAACCAAGCACCGCCTTCAGGCTTTCTAAGGGCGTTACAGTTTTGAAGGCCATAAAATGCCAAGATGGCACAAACCCCCCCCCCCCCAAATGACCCCATTTTAGAAAGTAGACACCCCTAAATTTAGGGGTACACTAGTGAGACTAGGTAATAAATGGCGGGTGCCCTGAAACTATAAAAAAATAACTAACCAACCAGCGTCACCTGTAACAGTTATATGGTGATCACTGGTGAAAGGGTTAACTAGGGGGCAATCAGGGGGCTTTATGCGGTAGTATATGGGGGTCCCTGGCGCTATAAAAAGCTGCGGCGAACCTAAATACCTACCTGCCTAACTAGCGTCACCTGTGACACTAATACAGCGATCAGAAAAACGATCGCTTATTAGGCTGGGTTCACACTGGAGCGATGCGGGAACGCCACGAATGCGCGGCGGGTTCCCGCATCGCATGCCTCCCGGCGGCAGTTCACACTGCCCTATGCGAACTGCTGGGAGTGTCAGTGAAATGTTAATGACACCCCCAGATCAGTTCGCATATCGCAGTGCGATCTGCAAACTTGGATCGCATGGTGTGAACACCCATGCGATCCGATTCTGCTGCGGACCAAAAAAAGGGTCCCGTGCGAGTTTGCGGCGGGTGCGGCGGGTGCGACACGAATTCAGCCATACTATCTGTATAGCTGAACTCGAATCGCACAGAGATCGGATGTGATTTGCACTGCAGTGCGGTGCGAATCACATCCGTTCTCATAAACCGCTGCAATGTGAACCCAGCCTTAGTGACACTGGCGACGGGGGGTGATCACGGGGTTAAACCTTTATTGGGGGGGTTAGGGGGGTACCTTAGAACTAAAGGGGGCTAACCCTAACTGCCCTAACAGTTATTAGTCACAAATGACACCTGCCGGGTGATCAGGGGGTTAAACCTTTATTAGGTAATAAATGGCGGGTGCCCTGAAACTATAAAAAAATAACTAACCAACCAGCGTCACCTGTAACAGTTATATGGTGATCACTGGTGAAAGGGTTAACTAGGGGGCAATCAGGGGGCTTTATGCGGTAGTATATGGGGGTCCCTAGCGCTATAAAAAGCTGCGGCGAACCTAAATACCTACCTGCCTAACTAGCGTCACCTGTGACACTAATACGGCGATCAGAAAAATGATCGCTTATTAGGCTGGGTTCACACTGGAGCGATGCGGAAACGCCGCGAATCCGCGGCGGGTTCCCGCATCGCATGCCTCCCGGCGGCAGTTCACACTGCCCTATGCGAACTGCTGGGAGTGTCAGTGAAATGTTACTGACACCCCCAGATCAGTTCGCATATCGCAGTGCGATCTGCAAACTCGGATCGCATGGTGTGAACACCCATGCGATCCGATTCTGCTGCGGGCCAAAAAAAGGGTCCCGTGCGAATTTGCGGCGGGTGCGGCGGGTGCGGCGGGTGCGGCGAATGGCTGAACTCGAATCGCACAGAGATCGGATGTGATTTGCACTGCAGTGCGGTGCGAATCACATTCGTTCTCATAAACCGCTGCAATGTGAACCCAGCCTTAGTGACACTGGCGACGGGGGGTGATCACGGGGTTAAACCTTTATTGGGGGGGTTAGGGGGGTACATTAGAACTAAAGGGGGCTAACCCTAACTGCCCTAACAGTTATTACAGTCACAAATGACACCAATGCAAAAAAAAAAAAAAAAAAATGACATTGGTGTCACTGTGACTGGGGGGCAGGGGTAATTGGGGGGGTGATCGGGGGGTAAAGGGGGGGTGTGAGTGTGCCTGGCATGTTCTACTGTGTGTGGGATGTGTTGGTGCAACTCACTGATCCGCTCTCCTCCGTGTCGGAACGAAAAATACCGACACGGAGGAGAGAATACATCACTTCCTCTCCTGTGTTTACATTACAGGAGAGGAAGTGATGTCACCGGGGATTTCCATTCGTCGGGAGCGATCGCGAGGGGGTGGCCATGAATGAATGGCCGTCCCCTCGTCCGGGATCGCTCCCGAACGAAAACCGACCGCCGCAGGCACCGGGCGGGGGCCCGATCGGGCCCCCGACCCGCGGGAGGCAAATCACGTACATGTATGTGATTATGCCTGCCTGTGCCATTCTGCCGACGTACATCGGCGTGAGGCGGTCGGCAAGTGGTTAAAACAGATGTGTTTTGTTTGTGAGTGAATCCCAGCCACACTGTCCGTTTTATGTGTAACTTACCTCAGTTAGCTGCATATAGCAGGTTTCTGTGTCTGATAGCACTCCTCCTTCTGGCTGAATTTCAAAGTTCTGACTTCCTGTTGTCTTCCTTTTCCATTCCTGATACTATATGTCCCATGATCCTTTGAGCCTCTGTAGCTTCAGGGTGGGCTGTTGGAGTCACTAGTACCAGTTCTGGAAGTTTATGTGGGTGGGTCCTAGGGTTACAATGGTTGTTTCTGGACCTTCATATGGGTGCAGAAAGGTGTAAATGTCATTCTTCCTGTGGTATTCCCAATATGCAGCATGCCAAAGAATAATGGCTTACTGCAATACCATCCCATAGCCATACAGAAGAAGGGCTATGGGATGGTATTATAAAGGTGTTTCCTTAATATGTAAATGAAAAGGGTTCTGGGAGGACAGGATCTGAGGGGTGGGGCACTGCCTGTTCACACTGGGCAGGATTCAATTCTAATTGAGAATTATTAGAACTATTAGAACTATTCAGTCCTGCCCAGCAGCAGCAAAACTAGCTTTCAGAACAGGCTGTGTTTGAAGGGGGTTTCCTTCTTGAATAATGCTATGATCTGTAAGGCAGGACTTGGGATGTTTGGACTCTTCACCTAGGTGTGACTGGGTGGGATTGAAAGCTAATTCGGATGTATTCCATCCCACACACCATCAGAGCTATGAAGGAAGTTACATAGTTTGCAGATTCTGAAAGACTACAAAAGGGAGTGTACAGACTCTAGCTGCTTGTGGAAGGGATAGTGTATCAGCAGGTTATACAGTGTGTCCAGTACACAAAGCCACAGCTAAGCCCAGAATATCAGGGGATCTGTAGACATCAGAGCAATACGATTAGAGGTATGACCTCTGCTGGGATTGGTCATTCAGTTCTAGTGAAAAAGTTGGAGTTCAACTGTAACGCATACCTAAACAAAAATGTAATGTATTTCAGCTAACCAATCCTTAAATTTAGTAGGTTTTTTTTTTTTTTTTTTTTGTTCCTTTCAGCTATTGGTCCAGTCAGTAACAGACTTCTAAGGATGGCTGTGCTTGGTGGAGGAGCAAAGAAGCCACCACTAGACAGCTTCATTGTCAGCTTTTGGAGAGAGTAGTGTTATTAGAGTTGTGATATATTAGAAGATTTCAATGGACTTGACTAACGTGGTAAAGCTTAACTTCAGCTAATGCTTTTTTGATGCCTATCTGATGGCATTGGGAAAGTGGACTTGCGCTGATCAGCCATAACTTTATGACCACCCATCTATTATTGAGTAGGGCCCCATTTTGCCACCAAAATGGCCCTGACCTATCACAACATGGCCATTAGACCTCTGAAGGATATGCTGTGCTATCGGTCACCAATGGTCAGTAGCAAATCTTTTAAGACCTGTAAGTTGCAGGTTGGGGTCTCCATAGATTGGACTTGTTTTTCCAGCAAATCCCACAGATGCTCGATGGACTGAGATATGGAGAATTTGGAGGCCAGGCCAACAGACTGAACTCGTTGCGTACCTTGAACCATTCTTGCAGTATGACGGGGTGCTATAGCCTGCTGAAAGAGGCCACTGCCTTCAGGGAATATTTCCATTAAGAGGTGTACTTGGTTATAAGCCATGTTTAGGTAGGTGGTATGTGTCAAGTAACATCCACATGAATGGCAGGACCCAAGGTCTCCCAGCAAAACATTGCCCAAAGCATCATACTGTGTTCCGCTGACTTGCCTTGGTCCCCTAGTGCAACCTGGTGCCGCTTCTTCTTGACACACGCACTTGCCCCATCCACATGATCCACTCCAAAGACATGCTGGTAGGTTAATTAAAGGAAAAAAAATTGGCCTTAATATGTGTGTATGTGTATGTCAATGTTGTATGTGTTTGTAAGCGTGTCAGGACCTTACGGGGTAAAGGACCACGCAAAGCCGCAGATGGACTCTGGTGGCAGGAAAGCGCCCTGAAGCGATTCAGTTCACATAGGTAGCGCTATACAAGTCATTCATTCATTCAAGAGAAAATGTTGTTCATCACACTAGGCCACCTTCTTCCATTGCCCCGTGGTCCAATTCTGATGCTTACACGCCCATTGTAGGCACTTTTGGCTTTGGACATGGGTCCGCATGAGCACCCTGAGCGCTCTGTTGCTATGCAGCCCCATTTACAACAAACTGCAATGCCCATTTTTCAGCTTTCAACACATCTTGAGGGGCAATGTTTACTTGTCGCCTAACATCCCACCCATTTTTCAGCTGCCATTGTGTTGAGATCATTTATATTTACTTAACCCATCAGTGGTCATAAAGTTATTGCTGATTTGTATCTGAGCAAAGAGCAGCGGGAGGAGCTCAATGGTGTGCTGGTGTCCTCATTTTTACATTTCTCGCTGGCCCAGTGTGGTGATCAAGCAGAGAGTCAACCTGCCTATGCTGCCTGGTAGGGCTTTGTAAATCAAATGGCTGAAAAGAAATGCAGAACCTTTTGACAGATCAAATCACTTTTTATAATGTGTTTCAGCTGTGATTAGCTAATTGCTTGGATTTCAACTATAATCGGTTCATTTTAAAAGTGCCTCTCTTCACTCGTGTTATCTCTCTCTCTCTTCCAGCTCATCATATCCTTTTTTCACCATATTAGGGAACACTGACACAGCAGTTCTCACACTAGGCCAGCTTGCAGGGTTGGAAAGATATAAACAATGTTAGCTTGTTGCAGACTGCATATTTGCATTCATAAATGGATTAATCTGTGCACACACTTATCTAGTACACATTTGGAAGGTAATGAGTATATTGAGACTGTTTATCATAACTGATTTGTTTTTTGCTATTGCACATTCGTGGATATGTTGTAGCTCCACTTTTTTTTTTTTTTTTTATTTTTTTTTTTTTTGCTTGGTGTATGCTTTTTAACCAAATGGCTACAAGTGAACTAAATGTGACCCAGATTGCATTGTCTAAACAATTTCCTTCATTTTCTAACAGGATGTGTAGCTACACAAAGGCACCAAAATGCCATCCATGGTAAATCGCGTCATTAGGCTGGTGGTTCCTGCATGCCTTTGTTCTATCTATAATCAAATTAGGTGCAGTTAGAAGAACGTTGTCTCGGTTATGAATACGTAGTCTTATTTTGTTGTGTGCTGGGAATAATGTTTGTATTGGGGTTTTCTATTCCAGCCCAAAGTTCTAGAATCTCTTACCTTTTTTACAGTTCCAGTAACTGACATTCACCTTGAATCCTGGTTTACTGCAATTGAGAGCAGCACTAATTTGTACTTGTGCTTATATGCACTGTAGCCATTGTTCTACGTAACCATACTTAATATCCTTTGTGTATGGGATTGAATTGCAGTGTCTGGAATAAGAATAGTCATTGTTGCCCTGCTGGAAGCCAGTAACTGATCTTTTTGTTGGTTTAATAAACTAATTTGAAAACTTTTTGTTCATTTTCATAACTGTAACTAATGGTGGTAATTTATCAAAACTTGAGCAGATAGCAGATGGACAGCTGTGCGTAGTAACCAATCAGCTTGTTAAAGCAGAAATAAATCCTCCTATTACTTTACAGCCAAGGAAACCGGCTTCTTAGCCTGTTTGATCTATAGTTGCCATGGAGAGTACAAGCAACTGTGATGGCTTCATTCATGGCATGCCTTGAATGTAGCTGTTGGGGAAACAAAATCAATGGGTTTAGTTCTGCTTTGAAAATGAAAGATAGAAGCAGATTGGTTGCCATGCATTGTGGCTGCTAGTTATGATACATTTCCCTCAATATGTTTAACTGCTTCAATACTGGGTACTTTCACCCCCTTCCTTACCAGGCCAATTTTCAGATTTCAGTGCTGTCACACTTTGACAATTGCGCGGTCATGCAATTTTTATAATTTTCTTCCCACAAAGATCTTCCTTTTGGTACTGTTTAATCACCACTGGGTTTTTAGTAAATTTTTTTTGCTAAAAAAAAGGCCAAAAAGTTTGTCTTGGGTTCTGCCAGTAAATTTGTTAAATAAGTAATTTTTCTCCTTCACTGATGTGCATTGATTGGTGTCACTGATGGGCACCTGTGGGTGTCTTCCTTCATAATCTGTGCACTGATTACCTGTACAATCTCTGCTGTGAGGAGATGCTGCTGATTGTGAGGAGAGCAGAAAAATGCCACTAACGTGTTTACATGTAATTGGACACAGCCGATCACATGGTTAAAGAGCCATGTCATTGGCTCTCGACCCAGATCGAGGTCGCGCCAGCGGGAGGTAAATAAGGTGTTATTAAAGTGGTTTGGTACCTAAAAATGAAAGTTCATGTTATTAAAATCAACAGATAGCATACTTACCTAAACGAACCCTGAAAAAAAAAAATATTATTTACTTACCTTTTATTTCTGATGTTTCAGCTGACTTCCGGGTTGTCCTCCCGTGGGAGTAGGCGTGGCTATCGTCCTCGCAATGGTCCCTGGGATTTCCCAAGAATCCATGGGGGTGTAGTGTCACATTATGCTGCCTATCACAGGATGCTGCGGAAGTGACGTTTCCGCCAGAAATTGCGTACTGCGCATGCGCCGTGCGTTCCAAACGCTAGCGCCGTGCGTTCCAACATATGTTCGGCAATACAGTTAAGCAAAAGCATCACAGAAAGTTACGGAAGTGACATTTAACTTTTGAACCAGCGAAACCATCACATAATGTTACGGAAGTGACTGTGCAGACAACACAAACACTGGGCGTTACAACACCAATACTTCCCTTGTTACCTCGTATCAGTTTTTAAATAACCATGCTGAGCTACGTGTGCTGTTAGGTTCTGGATTGCTGGGCCTTGTAGTGCCTATGCTGAGCTACGTGCGGTCTTCGGTTATGGAGTGCTGGGACTTGTAGTGCCTATGCTGAGCTACGTGCAGTCTTAGGTTCTGCATTGCTGGGACTTGTAGTGCCTATCCTGAGCTACGTGCGGTCTTAGGTTATGGAGTGCTGGGACTTGTAGTGCCTATGCTGAGCTACGTGCGGTGTAGTGTCACATTTTGCTGCCTATCACAGGATGCTGCGGAAGTGACGTTGCCGCCAGAAATTGCGTACTGCGCATGCGCGATGCGTTCCAAACACTCGCGCCGTGCGTTCCAACATAGTTTCGGCAATACAGTTCAGCGGAGCCATCACATAATGTTACGGAAGTGATGTTACACACAACACAAACACTGGGCCGTTCGTTACAACACTAATACTTCCCTTGTTACCTAGTAGGTTTTGCATTGCTGGGACTTGTAGTGCCTATCCTGAGCTACATGCTTCAATGTTCAGTGTCCTCATCCCTATCCCCGAGCTTTAATGTTCAGTGTCCTCATCCCTATACCCCTGCTTCAATGTTCACTGAACATTGAAGCTCGGGGATAGGGATGAGGACACTGAACATTGAAGCATGTAGCTCAGGATAGGCACTACAAGTCCCAGCAATGCAAAACCTACTAGGTAACAAGGGAAGTATTAGTGTTGTAACGAACGGCCCAGTGTTTGTGTTGTGTGTAACATCACTTCTGTAACATTATGTGATGGTTCCGCTGAACTGTATTGCCGAAACTATGTTGGAACGCACGGCGCGAGTGTTTGGAACACATCGCGCATGCGCAGTACGCAATTTCTGGCGGCAACGTCACTTCCGCAGCATCCTGTGATAGGCAGCAAAATGTGACACTACACCGCACGTAGCTCAGCATAGGCACTACAAGTCCCAGCACTCCATAACCGAAGACCGCACGTAGCTCAGCATAGGCACTACAAGTCCCAGCAATCCAGAACCTAAAACTGCACGTAGCTCAGCATAGGCACTACAAGTCCCAGCACTCCATAACCTAAGACGGCACGTAGCTCAGCATAGGCACTACAAGTCCCAGCAATCCAGAACCTAACAGCACACGTAGCTCAGCATGGTTATTTAAAAACTGATACGAGGTAACAAGGGAAGTATTGGTGTTGTAACGCCCAGTGTTTGTGTTGTCTGCACAGTCACTTCCGTAACATTATGTGATGGTTTCGCTGGTTCAAAAGTTAAACGTCACTTCCGTAACATTCTGTGATGCTTTTGCTTAACTGTATTGCCGAACATATGTTGGAACGCACGGCGCTAGCGTTTGGAACGCACGGCGCATGCGCAGTACGCAATTTCTGGCGGAAACGTCACTTCCGCAGCATCCTGTGATAGGCAGCATAATGTGACACTACAGGGGACAATGAAAGTTTTTCCTTCCTTGTCACTGCTCTCACTGAGCATGTGCAAGATGGAGCGGAGCATGCTGGGAGCCAGACGTCATCATATACCAGGAAGTAAATGCCTGTGGGCTTCAGACGCCCACAGTTAAAATGGAAAACGCCAGAGCAGGTTTTTATAAGTCATCCTGAGGAAAAGATTTGTCGCGCCGGGGGTCAAATAAACGCCGGACGTGGATGCCAATCGAAGGTAGCACTCGCCCACCAGTGAGACAGGTAAGAAAAAAATAAAAAAAAGAGTGGAATCACAGGTTCAGCTGTTTATTTTAAATAACAAACCATGTTTATACTTACGTGCTCTGCTCATTGGTTTTGCACAGAGCAGCCCAGATCCTCGCCTTCTTGTACTGTTGAAAGCTCACTCCAAAGCCCTAATCTCTGCTTCCATAAGACATGCAGAGCCGTTGCTTGGCCTTGTCACCCACCACCCACTTTCTCCTCATTGGCTCCCTAGCTGTGATTGACAGCAGTGGGAGCCAATGGCTCTAGGCCATTGAGGAGTCCCATGGACAGCCAATGCTCTTGTGCACAATGCTGGATCGAGAGGGAGCCAAGGTAAGCATTAGTGGGGTTGTGGTGCAGAACGGCAAACAGAAGGGTTGGTCTTTTACTTTGATGTATTAAGGAAAACCTTCAGCCTTTACAATCACTTTAATAAATCTGTTTCTGATAATCGGCCAAAAAAACCTGTCCCTTTTGCTCTGGAGCTTAAACATGGTTTGGATCCCTGCTTCCTACAGGAGGAGGGAGCTTTGTTCTTACAAGAGAACCTGTTGCTTTGCCTTAAATGGGCAAATTGGTGGTGTTTGGTTAAAGTATGTTTGTACCAAGTAACTTGACAGTTGCTACTACATTTTTCAGACAGACCCCAGATTAGGTGTTCAAGCTTTTTTAAGCAGGGAATTCATTCACTTCTCAGAGCTTATGGGCCCTCAGCCCATGTATTTTGTGCGATTAGCAATTTAAAGCATATCCTAGCAAGGCTTGCAAACCAGTAGGCTTTTCATTTTAGCTCTTTGGGTGAAGAACCTTTTCTTTAAGATCATATTCCATCCAATGTACACGCTCAGGGTCCAGCCAAGGGACCCAGGCTTTTTTCTTATTGCCAGTGCTATGAAGTCTGGGGAGGTGAATGCATCCGAATTTGAGGGCTGTTATGTGGTTTTACATTTTTGTCAGGAAAGGGAATTGGGTTGGGGATTTTGAGTCGTCCTCTCTCAATTGTAGGAGAAACTACCTTCAGATTATGGCATTGCATGCAAGTTGCTGTATAATACATGAATATACGCTTATTCTCATAGTTTTAGCATTTCTACATGACCTTCATGTACATGCTCTACATCGGGAAAATGCAATTAGCGGACCTCCAGCTGTTGCAAAACTACAAGCCCCATCATGCCTCTGCCTCTGGGTGTCAGGCTTTTGGCTGTCAGTCTTGCTATGCCTCATGGGACTTGTAGTTCTGCAACAGCTGGAGGTCTGCTAATTGCATATCCCTGCTCTACATCAACTTTAGTGGTTATCAGTCACCGGTAAAGAAAAGCTTTGAGGTGATGAAACAGATACAGCAGTGTGGAGGTGGTGGGCCTAGTGTCTAGACAGGAGCGGGGGTGTACAGCAACACAATTGAGAATACCCCAGTCATCTCTGAGGAGGAGGAAGTTCTGCTGTTTTAAATTAACAGCTTCATGGTCAGAGTGAAGTTGTTACCTTCATAGACCAAAAATTACTGCTGCCAGGGGCATACCGTATATACTCGAGTATAGGCCGACCCGAGTATAAGCCGAGGCCCCCAATTTACCCCCAAAAAACTGGAAAACTTATTGACTCGTGTATAAGCCGAGGGTGAGACATGGCTGTCCATCCCTGTGTGTCCGTCCATCCCTGTGTGTGTGTCCGTCCATCCATCCCTGTGTGTGTGTCCATCCATCCATCCATCCCTGTGTGTGTATCCATCCATCCATCCCTGTGTGTGTGTGTGTGTGTGTGTGTGTGTATCCATCCATCCATCCATCCATCCATCCCTGTGTGTGTGTGTGTGTGTGTATCCATCCATCCATCCATCCATGTGTGTGTGTGTGTGTGTGTGTGTGTGTGTGTCCGTGCAGCCTTGTGTGTGTGTCCAGCCTACCTGTGTCCCAAGCCTCCGTCCCGAGCCGCCGTCGTCCCGAGCCTCCTCCGTCCCGTGCCGTGCCTCCTCCGTCCCGTGCCGTGCCTCCCCCGTGCCGTGCCTCCTCCGTCCCGTGTCTCCTCCGTCCCGTGCCGTGCCGTGCCTCCTCCGTCCCGTGCCGATGGATCGCCGCTCTTCTCGGCGGCCATTCTACAATTCAAAATTCCGCCTCCGCCTGTGATAGGCGGAACACTCAATTTCCCAGCAGCCTGTGTTCCGCCTATCACAGACATCCTCTCATACTCGTCCGTAGTATGAGAATGAGCGGATGTCCGTGATAGGCGGAACACTGACTGCTGGGAAATTCAGTGTTCCGCCTATCACAGGCGGAGGCGGAGAAGGAGGCGCGGCTTTTGAAAATTAATGTCCGCCGTCTGTCTGCTCGATACGCTGATCGAGCAGTCAGACAGCGGCGACTCGAGTATAAGCCGAGGGGGCACTTTCAGCCTCAAAAAAGAGGCTGAAAATCTCGGCTTATACTCGAGTATATACGGTAGGTTGCCTATGCCATTGAAACGCTAAGGGCCTAGTAGAAATGAACCTTATAATGAACTTTAAAACCTTTTTAAAATAGAGTGCACAGTATTGGCTTGTCATTTTTGTTCTCACCCATTGCTTTACTATTGTGTAGATATTTTGGGGCCTATTTATTTTATTTTAATTATGTAAAAATATTAACTCTCATAATGTTTTTTTCATACCCATCCAGGCAGTTTCTTTACGAATTTTCCACTTTATTACATCAAAGATGACAAAATATACTGTATAGATATTACCAGCTTATTAAAGGCTCAATGTTGTTTTTTTTTTTTGTTTTTAAACCTTTTTATGCATTCTATTCATGAAGGTAAAAAAACCTGTGTGCTGCAGCCTCCCTATATTTACCTAAGCCCCATCGCGATCCAGTGATGTGCACGAGATCCTTGGCTCTCTGGGGACTCCCTCCTCTTTGGCTGAGACGGCAGTGGGAGCCATTCGCTTCCATTGCTGTCTATCACAGCCAGTGAGCCAATGAGAAGAGAGGGGGCGAAGCCGAGCTGTGGCTGTGTCTCTGAATGGACATGCAGAGCAGTGGCTCAGGTGCTAGCCTGCTTGGGTGCCCTCACTGCAGTCTGTTTAGCTCTGGGGCACTTGGCAGGAGGGAGAGGGCAGGAGCGCCGTTGGGGGACCTGAGAAGAGGAGGTTCAGTAAGTGTGACATGTTTTTTATAAAAAAAAAAAAAAAAAAAACTTGCCTTTAGTATCACTTTAACCACTTCAGCCCCAGAAGATTTTACCCCCTTCCTAAACCAGGGCAATTTAGAATAAGCTGTCAGGTTAGTAAAACAGCGATATCGGAACCAATTCAGTCACAGTTTGTAGTGTACATAGATTTGCAAAACAATGGGATAAAGGAAGTCTTCCTGAACTTTGTTTTATCTCTCGTTGTTACTATGGCATTGTGTGAATGCATCAATGCAGAGCTTGGATTCATTGAATCAGTCTACCAAAAATGTAAATATTGCAGAATATATCCTCATGCAACAGAACTAAACTTCATTTCATGCTTAAACTAAATTATGTATGTATCCTAAATAGAAAACTATTGTAGGTTTTTACTGTAAAAGCATTTTATTTAAAATTTGATACACACACACGTATATAATTAATTTTTTTTATCCACGTTGCTTATGTATAATAAAATGTAGGAAAGCTATTCATAATGATACCCATGCTTTTTTGTCCTTGCATACAAAAAGTATATCATGGGGCAGTACAAAGGTTTCTTACAGCCACCAGTCAAAATCAGATCTTGGAGGTTTGAATCTGTTGCAGCGAGCAGAGAGTGACGTTACAAAGGTTCCAGGACACAGACCCTCTTACCACAAGCTATGTGCAGGCTGACTTTAGTGGGTTACACAGAGCTTTGAAATGACTTTGACCATGGTACAGTTGTATTAGCAGTTCCCTTCTTGGTTTGACTGGTTTCTGCAATTGTTCTTTTAAAGTTAAACTATCCAAAACGATAAAAAGCTTTGCGTTTAGAGAGGGGAGGGATTACAATAGAATGCCTGTCAGTTTTTATCATTTGGTCCCCTGATAAATTCATTGCCCCTCTCAATTTATCCCATTTACCTTTATCATTGAAAGTGAAAGTAATAGAAAATCCCACATTTTTAATTGTCCCTAGAAAAGCAAGAAGGGAAATCTTCTTCAGATGGGGACACTAGTTCTGGTGACCTGGGGAATCCCCAAGGAATTCCCTTAATTTGCAGGGATTTGCTCCCACTTCCTGTTTGGCTATGGGACAGGAAGTGAAGGGGAATTTCCCCAATGGGACACAAATGGCTAAAAGAAAAAAAAAAACACTAACAGGGATTATTACTAGGGATGCACCGAATGGGTTTTTTGGTGCCGAAACCGAAAATGAAAAATACACTAGGCCGAAAACCGAAACCGATACCGAAACAGCACCGATACCGAAAATGACTGTTTTCAAAAAATATTTTTATACAGGAGATGGTCAGAGACTGGGGACATGGTACAGGAGGTGGTCAGAGGCTGGGGACATGGTACAGGAGGTGGTCAGAGGCTGGCGACCTGATAAGAGATAAGTGCAGCCAGTGTTGCCCCCTGTGATGCAGCCAGTGTGTGTTGCCCCCTGTGATGCAGCCAGTGTGTGTTGCCCCCTGTGATGCAGCCAGTGTGTGTTGCCCCCTGTGATGCAGCCAGTGTGTGTTGCCCCCTGTGATGCAGCCAGTGTGTGTTGCCCCCTGTGATGCAGCCAGTGTGTGTTGCCCCCTGTGATGCAGCCAGTGTGTGTTGCCCCTGTGATGCAGCCAGTGTGTGTTGCCCCCTGTGATGCAGCCAGTGTGTGTTGCCCCTGTGATGCAGCCAGTGTGTGTTGCCCCCTGTGATGCAGCCAGTGTGTGTTGCCCCCTGTGATGCAGCCAGTGTGTGTTGCCCCCTGTGATGCAGCCAGTGTGTGTGGCCCCCTGTGATGCAGCCAGTGTGTGTGCCCCCTGTGATGCAGCCAGTGTGTGTGTGGCCCCCTGTGATGCAGCCAGTGTGGGTGTGGCCCCCTGTGATGCAGCCAGTGTGTGTGTGGCCCCCTGTGATGCAGCCAGTGTGTGTGTGGCCCCCTGTGATGCAGCCAGTGTGTGTGTGGCCCCCTGTGATGCAGCCAGTGTGTGTGTGGCCCCCTGTGATGCAGCCAGTGTGTGTGTGGCCCCCTGTGATGCAGCCAGTGTGTGTGTGGCCCCCTGTGATGCAGCCAGTGTGTGTGTGGCCCCCTGTGATGCAGCCAGTGTGTGTGTGGCCCCCTGTGATGCAGCCAGTGTGTGTGTGGCCCCCTGTGATGCAGCCAGTGTGTGTGTGGCCCCCTGTGATGCAGCCAGTGTGTGTGTGGCCCCCTGTGATGCAGCCAGTGTGTGTGTGGCCCCCTGTGATGCAGCCAGTGTGTGTGTGGCCCCCTGTGATGCAGCCAGTGTGTGTGTGGCCCCCTGTGATGCAGCCAGTGTGTGTGTGGCCCCCTGTGATGCAGCCAGTGTGTGTGTGGCCCCCTGTGATGCAGCCAGTGTGTGTGTGGCCCCCTGTGATGCAGCCAGTGTGTGTGTGGCCCCCTGTGATGCAGCCAGTGTGTGTGTGGCCCCCTGTGATGCAGCCAGTGTGTGTGTGGCCCCCTGTGATGCAGCCAGTGTGTGTGTGGCCCCCTGTGATGCAGCCAGTGTGTGTGTGGCCCCCTGTGATGCAGCCAGTGTGTGTGTGGCCCCCTGTGATGCAGCCAGTGTGTGTGGGCCCCCTGTGATGCAGCCAGTGTGTGTGTGGCCCCCTGTGATGCAGCCAGTGTGTGTGTGGCCCCCTGTGATGCAGCCAGTGTGTGTGTGGCCCCCTGTGATGCAGCCAGTGTGTGTGTGGCCCCCTGTGATGCAGCCAGTGTGTGTGTGGCCCCCTGTGATGCAGCCAGTGTGTGTGTGGCCCCCTGTGATGCAGCCAGTGTGTGTGTGGCCCCCTGTGATGCAGCCAGTGTGTGTGTGGCCCCCTGTGATGCAGCCAGTGTGTGTGTGGCCCCCTGTGATGCAGCCAGTGTGTGTGGCCCCCTGTGATGCAGCCAGTGATGCGTGGCCCCCTGTGATGCAGCCAGCGATGCCCCTCTGCAGTGAAGAGAGCCGTCTGGTTGAATAGAGTGCCGGGAACATCACAGCTTTAATTTCAATAGCTGTGTGTTCCCCGTCGCGCGCCGTCACACATAGCCCCTCCCCCTTGTCCAGGCACTTTGATAGACAGATCACCCGTCTATCAATGTTCCCCGGACAAGGGGGAGGGGCTGTGTGTGACGGCGCGCGACGGGGAACACACAGCTATTGAAATTAAAGCTGTGATGTTCCCGGCACTCTATTCAACCAGACGGCTCTCTTCACTGCAGAGGGGCATCGCTGGCTGCATCAGTCCTGCGATATTCACCCCCATCATGGGAGGCACCAGGGGCGGGGCGGGGGCGGAGTTCCGCCCAGGCCCGCCCCATTTTCGGCTCAATTATCGGACGTTTTTTCCTTTCGGCAAATTGCCGAATAGGGCATTTTCGGCTGATATGTTTCGGCGGCCGAAATTTCGGTGCATCCCTAATTATTACCCCTCCTTCACTCTGTTCAAAAATGGGGGGGGGGGGGGAGTTTTACGGATAGTTCTATTTTTCTAAGTTAATTCTGGAGGTACCTTAGAAGTTAGAGGAAGTCAACTTTATTTGCTCTTATAGGTAAGCCTATAATAAGGCTTACCTATAGGTAGTGTAAATGCCTAATAATAAACGTACAGCATTTAGAAGATACATTACATGCAGCCAGTGAAATCACTGGCCCGTGCGCACTAAAGGAATGACCACCCATACCGTTCCTTCAGAACTCTGTGCCATGAATGGCGGATCATGCGTTCGCTGTAGTGACGTCATCGTGGCTCTGGCCAGTCACAGAGCCGGAGCCCATGAACCCAGAAGCAAGACTGGTGAAGATGGGAGCCCCTGCAGTGCTGACATTGTGGCACTGGAACAGGTTCGTTGTAAGGTTCACATAATGTGCGATTCATGCGAGCGCATTATGATTTTACCGTGCGGGGGGGGGGGGTGTACAACGGCTTTAAAGCAGGTATTTTAGCAGTTACTCTTGGCAACATTGATTAAAAATACTGTAGTCTGAAAGTAAATGTACAAATGGCACCAAAGAAAATGCTCATCAAGGAAGATTTGCCATTGTTGGTATTTGGATGTCTGCAATAAACTTTCTAGAATCCCCTTACTAAGGCCCCGTTGCTCTGGAGCCAGGGAACCACCTTCATAGTTTGCACGCAATGAGACTTGTCCACTCAGTACTTGCCATTGTCTTTCCTCATCTTTCATAATTCATAGTATTAACATTTGGCTGTCAGCCAGTCAGTACAATGGCAAATAAAGGTGTAGTACAGGGTGCATAGTGCTCTCAAGGAGCACATAAGGCGACAACAATTCTCATGATGCAGTGACTATGTGGTTCAGTTGTGATTTTTTTTATTTTTTTTTATAGAATAAGTATGAGGAAGTATTTTACAAACCTTTTTGCCGGTAACCCAGCTATTTCCCAATCAGTTTTTGTTGAAAAAGGGGTTGGACAAATTTTGTATTTTTGTTTTTACTTCCTTGACAGTATAAATGTGGGTTTTTACAGGGTATGTCAAGGCAGGAAACTTTTTTTTTTTTTTTTTTTTACGGTACAAGCATACAAGATACTCGTGTTTTATCCTTTGGAAATGCTCTGCAATATAGAAAACGGTTGATGTGCCAGAAATATAGTGGGCTCCTTACATCCTTTTTGACATGACACCACAGTGTGATTTTTGGCTCTGAAATCTATAGCGCATCATGTCAGCTTTGCTACATTTCTGATGGATTACAAAGAACACAGACCTCCTCTCCACACCCCTCCTTGTGCACGGGCAGGTTTTTTTCACTAATCAAGCAGATAATATTGAATAGTATATTTATCAGACCAGAAGGGAGCAGAAAAGGCTAATTTTTTGACTTTGTATACACCTTTACAATCTGTTATCTCACATCTGTCTATAACCAGAATATTTTTTTACACATTATAATGTACATCATGTTGGCAGTTTAACCACTTGACCTCTGGAAGATTTACCCTGTTTTATGACTAGGCTTCTTTTTGCAATATGGCACTGCGTTACAATTGCGCAGTCGGGATGCTGTACCCAAAGAAAATTTTTGACTCCCCCCCCCCCCCCCCCCCCACAAATAGAGCTGTCTTTTGGTAATATTTTATCACCTCTGCATTTGTTTTTTTTGTTTTTTTGCACTATAAACTGAAAGACAGTCGGGAGGTGGGGAGATTTTTGTACTCGCCATAAAATCCTTTTCTCTGAATTTCATTGACGGACACAGCTCTTTTAAATCTTGACCTTAGTTTTATATCGTCGCCTTTTAGGAGAGGACTAGGAAGAACATGTAAAAACAGCAAAACTGCACAGCACGGCCAGGGGGCGGTCCCACTGGCTATAACCCCCTCGCTCTGCTTCCTGTAGTTCAGTTTGTCAAAAAGCAGTACAAACATAAATAGGAGGGGTGGGTGCTGTGTCCGTCAATGAACTTCAGAGAAAAAGGATTTTACGTTGAGAACAGCAATAAATAACTTCACCCATAACAAAGAGGAACACCTCAACAGAGGAGTTACCAAATTAAGCGGCTGCCAGCAAAACCTGCGGCCAAGTATGCATCCGAAGATGCATTCACAACAGCCTTGTAACTTTGTGGCCAAAGCAAGCAGGAAAGGGGGGCACCTGGCCTTTTAAGGCATAAGCCTGAATCATGATCTGTCTGATCTACCGAGAGTTGGTGGTTGACAAGACCGCCAGACCCTTTTTTGGACCAGCCATTGATAGTGTCTGACCTCCGGAAAGGAGCCGTAGCAGACAGATACACCCGTAGAGCCTGGACCATGTCCAGGGAATGTAAGGCAACTTCCTTCGGATGTGTCGGCTTAGGACATACGGATGGCAGTATGATATCCTCATTTAGATGAAAAGCCTAAACCACCTTCGGAAGAAAAGAGTGTTGCGGACATAGCCCCGCAGTATCCTTGTGGAGAACCAGGTAGGTAGACTTGCACGACAAGGCCTGGCAGATGTAATTGCCACTAGAAATACTACTTTCTGAGAGAGTCAACAAGTGAATCTCCCTAATATTTTCAAATGGTTTCTGAAGAACCGATAGCCCCAGATTCAGATCCCACAGAGGCAGTGGTGGTTGAACCAGAGGGGCTACGTGTCGAACCCCTTGCACAAATGTACTCACCAATGAGTGAGTCGCCAAGGGACATTGAAAGAAGACAGCCAAGGCTGACATCTGCCCCTTGATGGTGCTTAAAGCGAGTTTCTGATCCATTCCTCGCTGCAGAAACAGCAGGATCCTGGAAACTAAGTGTGCATGGATGCCACCCCATCTCCTCACATGTAGATGTAGGCCTTCCACGTACAATGAGAAATTTTCCACGAAGATGACAGCATAGTGGAAATTACCGAGTCTGACAGACCTCGGTTCCTTAGCACCTGCCGTTAAAACCAGTGACGGTAAAGCAGGACGAAGTATCGGACCTTGCAATAGAGCACCGAACTGCAAACTCCCGAAGACAACCCCCCCCATTATTGGCTGTTAATACAAGCAGTGGGAGGAGACATCCCCTCCTCCCCTGCCGCTTTCTACTGCTTGCCCGGGCTGTCCCATCGCATCGGAAGGCCCGGGAAAACCGGCCGGCCGAGGACCCGAACAAAGCCGATGCTTTGTTCAGATCTAGTAACCCGGAAGTGATGTCACACTGGCATCTTAAAGGTGTCAGTTTTAAAAAATAGAGTATTCAAAAACTAAGATCTTGACCTTTTGAATACTTTCAAGTGCAGAGGAGGAGGGGTTTAGGGTCTTGTAGACCCCAGATATCTCCATCAAGAGTACCTGTCACTGCCTATTACTGTCACAAGGAATGTTTACTTTCTTTGACAGCAACAACAGTGATAAAGTGTAATTTTATTTTTATTAATTTTGTTTATTTTTTAATGTACCTGCAGACAATTTTGGCTATTGGCCTGAGAGAGTGCCAAAATATCGGTCTCATATCGGCACCGAAAAAAAACGAATCTAGTTCGATCCCTAGTGTCCATGCACACACAGGCAGAAACAAACCCTCGCTTTGCACGTTCAGGAGATGAGGGTTTAGTGCTTAAGCGTCCATTATAATGGCCAGAATGAATTATTATACACTACACTGAACTATGTTGATTTTGTCTGAATAGTTTTGATTTTAGTTAGTACTAGTTTGTGGTTAAGCATGTTTTACATTAAGCACAATGTATTATGCATTAAATGTATTCACGTTTTAATGCTGCTTCATATTTATTTTATTTTAAGGTTTTTGGATTCCAAGCATAAAAACCATTACAAGATCTACAATCTGTAAGTATGTTTGAAATGTGTATTTCGAATGCCCGCTTTGCTAAACACTGCAGGTCAAATGGCCTTTTAAGAGAAGGTTTCTTACTTTCAATTTCTGTAGAATGACTAGAAGGGTATTATTTTACTGACGTCTATGCCGAAAACAATTAATTGTTGGAGCCTAATGGAGACTTCAGTTAGCTTGGTTATGTTGGTAGAGTGACAAGGTTAAATGGAATTTTGGCAGACATTCATGTTACTTGATCTACTTTTAAATGACTTGGAAACAAGCCCACTTCATGGTCTATGACCATGTGCTGAATGGTAATAGAATGCATGGACAATGTAATGACTTGTGGAATTTTGGGAGATGCTTTTGGAAATCACACAGGTGAATGTTTTCTGCGCAGCTGAGAAGTGTTTTTTTATTTTTTTGTGTGCTGTGTAAACCCCTGTAGCCTTTTGTGAGGAAATGAGCTACACACAGTGTATGTAAACCTTCTCACATATGTATATGCATTCCCATTATACCATATAAACACTCATTGTTAAATCTTACTCCTATAAAAAGTGTTGGCATTTACTCAAGTTATCTATAGGGCCCCTTAAAAGACTGTATTAGGCCGGGTTCACACTGGTACGACAAACGCTCCGACATTGGGCGCTCATGTTGCATGACGTTTGAAAATCAATGTTTCCCTATGGGAACCCTCTTAACTGGTCTGACACAAGTCGGCTTTTAAAATGCTTCCTGTACTACTTTGGTCCGACTCTGATCCTACTTCAGCCCATTGATTATCATTGAAGTAGGATCAAAGTCCGATCCTTGTCCTAACCATCCTACTTTAGCATCTGACATTGTCTTATTTCCTGCTGTAGCCCCTCCCATTGTGTGTTAATTTTGATTGGTCAAAGGATAAGTTTTACTATCTGAAAAGTCGGATCAAAGTAGTATCCTGTTCATGAAAGTCGGATGGTCGTAGGACTGATGTCGCAGAGCAAAGTAGGATGAAAGTCGTACTACTGTCATGTAGTATGAGCCCAGCCTTAAGAGAATACACGAATGGTAGACTGCTGTGCAAATGTTTTTGGCAGGTGTGAAAAATTGCTGTAAATTAAGAATGCTTTCAGAAATAAGTGTTAATAGTTTATTTTCATCAATTAACAAAATGGAAAGCAAATGAGCAGAAAATAAATTCAAATCTTTTATGTGCCTTAAAAACTGCATCAATTCTTCTGCCCCCCTCCCGCAGTCGATCCCCCTGGGATTTTCTCGTCTCAGGAAACCCGAGCGGCCGGTGCACGTATTTGCCGGCTGGCCGGAGTCCTGAACCAAACTGAAATCTGCTTAGTTCGGGTGTCCGATGTAATCTGGAAGTGCCATCACTTGCGGTTTACTCGGCAACCAACGGCGCCAATTGAAAAATCAAAAGTCCAAGGTATTAGAAAAATGCGGGTTTTGCCATTTTGAATACTTTGAAATGCAGAGGAGGGGTTTGGGGTCTTCTAGACCCCAGCTCCATCCATAAAGAGTACCTGTCACTGCCTATTACTGTCACAAGAGATTTTTTAAATGAACAGTATAAAAAAAAAATTGTTTTTTTAAAGCAGCTCTTTCCCCGCGCCCAGCAAAGAAACTGCATACGTAAGTCACACCTGCAAATGTAAACGGGGTTCAAATCACACACGTGAGGTATTTCCGCGATTGTTAGCGCGATCTCCTCTAACTCTAAACTGGTAACCGTTAAATGTTTTTAAAGCGTTGCCTATGGATGTTTTTAAGTACCGTAGTTTGTCGCCATTCCATTAATGGTGCAATTTTAAAGTGTGACATGTTGGATTTCTATTTACTCAGCGTAACATCTTTCAGTGAAGTGTATTTTTTCCCCAAAAATTGACTTTGAAAGTCCGCTGCGCAAATACTGTGTGATACAAAATATTGCAACGACCGCCATTTTATTGGGTTTTTGATTAAAAAATTCTATATGTTTGGGGGTTCTAAGTAATTTTCTAGCAAATAAATACAGATTTTTAACTGATGTAAACAACAAGTTTCAGAAATAGGCTTGATCTTTGAGGTGATGACTGTTTCAACCTACATATGAAATTGATGATCATTAGCTTCTGCTTGGTATAATTGGTTAATCCTCCTACCCCTCACTCTAGGCCTTACAAAATCCCTGACTTTGTGCAAGTGTAAGAATTGATGCTGGTTTAAAGCCAAATGGTAGTCGCACCAGATATTTGGTTTAGAAAAAAACGTTTGCTCACTTAGCATTTTGTAAGCTGATAAAAATAAACAAAAATATGTATTTTTGAAACCATTCTTTACAACATTTCTTCACAACCCCCTAAAACTTTTGCATAGTACTGTACAGTATGTGTATTGTTAAGTGACTGCTTTTGTTGTAAATTGTGAGTCTGCTGAAGTTTTGTGAAAACTATGAATGATCATCCTTCCAGTGTGTGTGTGTGTGTGTGTGTGTGTGTGTGTGTGTGTATATATGTATGTATTATATTTATAATGGAAAATGCCACAGGTAGTTCTATTAGTGGTGGCTTCTTGCACACCACCAGCATTACATTCATAGTGCACAATGCAGCACCTGCACTTCTACTCCCCCTTTCTCAGATACATTTTTCCTTGCAAACTTGCACCATTCTAAAAAGGCACCTCAATATAATTTTTAATTTAAAAATTATATATCCCCAGGCTACCTCAAAATACCCTCCAACAAAAAGCTGCTAAACACCTCTGTGTAATCTCCAACTGAAAAATATTAGATACCCCAGAATACCTATACGTTAAACTAAAGATGCAGCTTTGCTGTAGTGCCCACATAGCTCAGCTGGTGAATACTGTTTTGTGGTTTACTGCATTGTGAATTGAACCCAAAAGTCTCCTGCAGACACTTTTAACATTTAAAGTGGATGTAAATCTTTACGTGTACCCAATAAAGTGAATAATCAGATTATGCAGAGATGAAACAAATCCTCCTACATACTATTACCAAAAGTATTGGGACACCTGCCTTTAAACGCACACACATGGACTTTGATGGCATTTTAGTCCATAGGGTTCAGTATTGAGCCCACCCTTTGCAGCTATAACAGCTTCAAGTCTTCTGGGAAGGCTGTCTACAAGGTTTAGGAGTGTCTTTGGGAATGTTTGACCATTCTTTCAGAGGCACGTTTGTGAGGTCAGGCACTGATGTTGAAAGAGAAGGCCTGACTCGCAGTCTCTGCTCTAATTTATCCCAAATGTGTTCCATCAGGTTGAGGTCAGGATTCTGTGCAGGCCAGTCAAGTTCCCCAAACTTGCTCATCCATGTCTTTTATGAACCTTGCTTTGTGCACTAGTCCAAATCATTTGGTGGAGGGGGCAATTATGGTGTGGGGTAGTTGTTCAGGGGTTGGCCACTTGGTTCTGGTGAAGGGAAGTCCAAGACATTTTGGACCATTTCACTCCCATCTCTGTGGGAACAGTTTGGGGGTGGCACCTTCCCGTTCCAACATGACTGCGCACCAGTGAACAAAGCAAGGTTCATAAAGATGTGGATGAGTGATTTTGGGGTGGAGGAACTTAACTGGCCTGTAAAGAGTCCTGCCCTCAACATGAGAGAACATGTTTTGGATGAATTAGAGCAGAGGCTGTGATCCAGGCCTTCTCTTCCACATCAGTGACTAACCTCACAAATGTGCATCTGAAAGAATGGTTCAGATGATGAATTTTTATTTTTAGAGATACTATTTAAAAACAAAAAAACAAATAAAACCTACAGAGAAATTGCATGATATCTTTACTTGCCTGGAGTTGACCTTTTTAAATGTAGGTTTAATTTTTGTTTAATTACTGTTATCATAATATTAAACTTTTTGGACTTGTGAGCCAGCATTTCAGAAATATCTCATTGTTAGATACGCACTTGGATCATTTTTATGAAGCACTTCTGCAAAACATTTAACAATGGGTACACATGTCCTTCACAAAGGCCACTATTCAAAGTATCAGGCTTTAAATGTAATGTCCTCTTAAGGAGCCAAGCCAATAATGACATCACATGGCACTTGCTCTCTAAGAGCTTTCCAAGATCAATGCCTGAGGTCTTAAATGCATATCCATTTAAATAATGCAGAGTAATGTGTTCTACAAGATTTGGCTACAAATGGAAATTAGAAATAATTAGACCCTTTTCCTTTGATAAATAGATTTAGTTTGATTTTACAATTTCAGCACCTTTCTGTGAAGGTTTAGAAAAGGTGTTTAGCATATGTAAAATTTTTAAGGTTTTCACGTGTTAAGATTGCTAATAAATTTACTGTAATCTATAGTTCATCATCTTTACCTCCTTTTTTTTTTTTTTTTTTTTTTTTTTTTTAACAGATGTGCTGAAAGACATTATGATACCAACAAATTTAGCTGCAGAGGTAAGTTGTGCAGTTTTGCTGGAACTTTATAATTACCGTATAGCTTGCATGTTAGTGCATTTCAACAAGCTACCCATTACTGAAATGCAAGAGCAGCTTTGGGGTTGGTCCCTTTGTAAAGCCCAACTCCAGGCAACGAGTCTTTTGAACGAGAGAGAGAGAGACCCAACAAATTCTCAGCTGAAAAGTCCTGTGAATTCTTGTTCAATCTCCCTTGAGTATATGGGACCCAAGAGTAGTCCGCCTTAAAACATCATTTTATTTCTGGAGTCACATTCCTAGGTGGAGATTCTGGGTAAATATTAGGTAAGGGCCTTTCATCATTCGCCCTAAAAATTCAATTTATTGCACTAAAAATGTTGGTTTTATTTGATTGAAAATTGGCTTAATGTTTGGTCATTATGGCGCATAAAAACTCAAGATAACGTTTAATTCTACAGGTAGATTGCATTACGTGTATGGATTTACTTGGTTTTGAATGCAGTGTACCTTTTTAATGTGGTGGTATTGCAAAGGTACAATTGATTCCATTGCCCTCAAGTCACCTGCCTAGACCATCCATATCTTTTGGGTATGGACATAAACATGGATGAATAATCTGTTTAGGCATTAATCTCCTTTTACCTCTATAGAGCAGCCTTTTTCATCCAAGGTGCCATGGCACAATGCCTTAAAATTGCCCCAAAAATGGTCAACAGGCCAGTAAATTGAGCAAGCCTGGCTTTTTGTTAGACAAAGCCACAGGTTGTCATTATGCATCATATTCATGCTGAACACCCCTTTTCATGCGGGTGTGAATTCTGATTCTACCATCTGCCTATTAGAACAGGAGTAGAGATTGCACCAGGCAACTATTAAGTCTTCCGTTGTCCTGTTAGTGTGAGTTGCTCTCTGTAGCCCCAATTCCTTGTTTTCGTGTAGTCTTCTGGTATTGTAGCCCATCCTCTTCAAGGTTCTATGTCTTTCTCTATCCGGGATGCCCTTAGGCCACTTTCACACTGAGGCGCTTCTAAACTGCCAGTAAAAACACTGAGCTCTTTTGAAGAGCTCATTCGTTTCAATGGAGAGGGGAGTTTTTCACAGCCCTGCCAGCAAACTGCCCCAGTGTGAAAGCGTTCATTGATTTTAATGTAAATACGTTTTCGTGAGCTTTTTAGGCGCTGTTTTTAGCGTGAAAGCACCTGAAAAGCACCTCATTGTGAAAGTGGTCTTATGGCATCTCACTGCGTAGTGCTTAATTGAGTAGATTCTTTATATTTGCAAGTCTTGCCTTTCGCCACTGACCTCATTTGACATGTAGTGATGTCAAAACAATTGCTGCTGACTGTATTTTTGCACTATTTTCTGAACTTTATAGACTGTAGTTCAAAATTCCATAAGTGCAGCAGGGGGAGGGACATAATTTATTATTTTGTTGCACGATCGCTCAATAGTCAGTTAAAACAACTCGGTGCAGTATCATAAAAACTGACCTGGTCATGAAGGGTGTGAAACCTTCCAGGGCTGAAGTGGTTAAGAAAAGCTTATTGCTTAGCCCACGTTCACATCGGGCCAAATTGGCTTGCGATTTGTCATGTCAAATCGGCTGTTATTGCCGGCAATAGCACCGTCCAAATCAGTGCGACTCTGACTTTGCGGCGCTGTACCGATTCCCAACAGTAATACTTTTGGCGACTTCGGCAGCAATTTGAATAGACATCTGTGCATGAACCTGTACAGATGAATGTCAAATCAACCCCAAAGTCGGACTTCATTGCCGGTTTGAAATTGATTTCTAACGCAGTCAGTGTGAACGTGGGCTTAAAGCTGAGGAGTTCAGTCATTTCGTAAATTGTGCGAGCACACCGAGTTAAATCCAACCAGGGGCCTGCCTCCTCCTGGGCTTATCTCTATTATGTATATCTGATGGCTGTATGGTTCTGCAGGAGGGCTTATACTGCAGATATTTAGAGCTGTGAGATGGGAAACAAGCCCTCCACTGCCCATTTACAGAAGCCTTACTATTTTGTGAAGGAGTTTACATAACACAAAGTCTTCTGTGATTGAATGACAGGAAGAGAGGGGCAGATATAGAAGCTGCACCAACTACACTTGAAAGAGAGGAGACCAGAGCAGCTATCTTGCTGGAGCATAATAAACCTGTCGGATCTAAATTGGAGAGCCCACAGGTGGAAGGCACTTGGCTAGATTTAACTCGGTGTGTCTGCATGTTCTACAAAGTTACTGAATTCCTAGTGTTGGGTTTTAAATGTGCTTGACCAAAGAGCATTGCTGATTGCTGTTTTATGCTGATTTTCACTGATTTGTGAGAGTAGTGTGGTGTTGAATAATTGTGTGTTTGTTTTGTTTTTTCCCTTTTTAATAGTTGCACAGTATCCTTTTGAAGACCACAATCCACCACAGTTAGAGCTAATCAAACCATTTTGTGAAGATCTTGACCAATGGCTAAGCGAAAATGATAATGTAGCAGCAATCCACTGTAAAGCAGGCAAAGGTCGTACAGGAGTCATGATCTGTGCTTATTTGCTACATCGAGGCAAGTTTCTAAAGGCACAAGAGGCATTAGATTTTTATGGTGAAGTTCGGACCAGGGACAAAAAGGTCTGTATTTTTAATTTGTCTACAAGGCTTGTATATGATCTTTCTTGCTAATGACTTGACAGACAAAATTGCTACAGGGAATATCTTGAAGCATGTACAGATACTGAATTTTATTCAAAACTACATGTAAATGTGAAAAAAATAACCCCTTACAAAATTGCATTAAAAGAATTATTTTAAAATACCATTGGGCACTAGAGTTCTCTTATGTTGTACATCAGCCCACTGTGCAGAGGATAAATTGGTGCTAAAGATGTGTGTTGCGTTCCTTTTTTGCTTTGCTGTTCATGTTTACTAACCACCATTGGCTTGTGAAGTTGTTTGGAATGTGCCTGTATGCTGGTCCATTCGCCTATAGAAGCAGAACAAGCGTTTTGGGGTCCGGTGTATTTCTGTTCACTGATTCAATTGTAGATTCTTGCCTAAATTCTTACCTGAACTGGACCCCGAAACTGCACAGCAGTTGCTCCGGACATGTGAGCCGGCTCCATTGAGAGCTGTTCACATTCACGTGTCATGCAAATTGGTTGCGCTGTAAAATGCATCCAATATTCACGTGTCATGTGAATTGGTTACGATGTAAAATGCATTCAATTTGCATATGTGAACCCAGCCTTGTATAGAACACTGCAGATTGCACAAGGGTCAGGGTCCACAGATATTGTGCGCTTTTTTTTTCCGTGCACGCTACCCACCCCAAACACTTACCCAACTCCTCTAACCGATCAACCCTGTCCTGGCTGCAGCACCACTCCTCCTCTTCCTGGTCTCACAGGAGATGCATTAGGAGCCTTAGGCTCAAACTCCAGTAAGGAGGCAGTGGGAATGTGCCTTACCGACATTGTGTGTGTCTATGGATGTACAGAGCCCAGCTCAGGGGTACCTCTGTATGATTGCCTTCTTGTAGCAGGGCTTGCTGAGGGAACACTTGGGAGGAAGCAGCAGAGAGCATCGGTAGGGGAGTCTAGAAGAGGCGTTGAGGCTCGGTTCACACAGTAGGTGGCACGATAATGAAAAAAAAAATGCCATTACAATCCCTTTTAAATTCGTTAGTGTGCAAACAGAAATCTAATGCATATTCAAACAGGTAGGCCCTTAGCATTTTATTAAGCTTGTCATTAACAGCAAATTTCTGCCTCTTCCTGGTGAATTGGCTGAAACTCACTGTTGTCTCCCCCCTTAACTGACATCCCTTGATTGAAAAATCGAAGGTGATTATTGGCGAACAGCACCTACATCCAACCAGATACAGCCACTCGCTGGGTATTTTGACAGCTGGTGAGAACAGCTGGCAACATTTTATAGACACAGCAGAAGATTCTGGAATCTGTTTGATTTCATGCAGGCTGAACAAAAAAAGTTTATATGGCCAGCTTTAATAATGTTTACTGTCATTTGTCAGGTAAAATGATTGTATTTTATATTGTTTAGTGGTTTGGCTAAAGTTCTACTTTAAAGGGCAACCATCTAAAATACAAATTGTATTTTAACCATTGGTTGTTGGTACATCCAGTGTCAGAATTCAGTGGGGGAATTTATTAAAACTGGAGCAGACACAGAATCTGAAAGGGCTGTGCAATGAAACCAATCAGCGTCTATCTTCAGCTTTTCCAGTTAAGCTATGAAAAAGACAAATGGTTGACATGCACAACTGCCTCAGATTCTGTTTGCGCCTGTCTTCAAAGCCTTGTACACACTGTCAGTTTTGTTGGATGCCAGTCTCAAATCGAAAGTGAAGAGGGTACTCCATCAAAAAAGACAGAGTTCAACGTCAGAAGTTGCGTAATGTGTTGAATTGTTTTGTATGTGTTCTTTCATTTCCGAGCATGCCTAGTCTTGCTCTTCAGATTATTTTTTTGGTCAGAAAACCGTACTAATGAAAAGAAACTGGACGTTGTGGTCAAATCAAACAAAAACTTTTAAGCCTGCGCATCCATTTTTTGTCTGCTGAAAATTTGTGTTCGGGTGTTAAAAGTAGCATAACAATCAGAAAATTGGCAGATTGTTCATCAGATCAAATGTATATTCAGAGGGTTTCTTTTATTTCATGTCTTTTTTTTCCTTAGTCTTGCATCACAAGATACAGAGGAGTTAATAGCTATTGCTGTGTTGGTTATGTTGCCACATTCATGTGAATGGACACTGGCCAGAAAAAAGGCAGGTGTCCTTGCCCAGAGATGACCTCTCCCAGATTAGCTAAGCATCAGTTTTGTGTGCATGTCAGAAGGTGTTTTTGCAACTGAAATGCTAACTCACCAGTACCCAATGGTGAGATTATAAGAAAAATTGGGTGCGCTAGCTGTTGACCTGGCTATTTCCTATACAAAGAAGACCCTGACTGGTCCCCTTGGATGATTTCCTTGTGTTAAGACTTCCATGATTTAGAAGTAGAAGCCTTCTTTAAGGTGGTATTCTCCAGAAGACTCCTGCCTTGGGGAATTTGGTGAGGAAACTTTCAGGAGTGGTCACTGTCTGCCAGAATGAGAAGGCTCTTATGGGTTTGGGTATTGATTAGCATAATTTCTCTACAAGAAGCACATTGAGAGGCTGCTCTTTGAGGGTGGACCCGCAGTCTGACTTTCCTTGGGTGCCGTCCAAAAGGTGACCATAGGGAAGAGTGCTATAATGGCCATTAAGAAGAAAGCAAAGGTCACAGGCCAAAAAGCCTGTAGTGTCTTCAAAGTTCAAGAAGAGTTGCTTTCCTAAGCAGCCAATCTCAAATCAAAAAACCTTCTTCCCAGTTTTGTAAGAACTGGAACTGTCAAGCCCTCCAGTCTTTGAAGCAGATCCTCCTCTCACTAAAAGGATTGCCACCGTTCACTGGTAGAGAAAAATGCACCTTAAAGGGCCTTTGTGTCCACGTGGACACAGGAGATCTCAGTAGACAGGGTCTGCAGCATGCCCTCCAGAGGATTTAAGCTGGAATTCTGTTTTTCCATGTCCTGCTTTATGCACTCAAGGGCGCTTTCAGATTTACAAAGTGGCAATTTTCTTTGCAGCCTTATAAAGAAGACTGCCCCAGGGGATCACCACACCTGTGCCTTTTACAGGAGAGGTCTCAAGGCTTTTACTCCAATCCATTTCATATTTCCAGCTTATCCTCCATCTCACAGGTCTCAAGTTCCTAAAAATGCCAAAATTCAGGATTAAGTAAATCTTCTGCTTCATCAGGGAGACTTCCTGTCATCAGTCGACATCAAGGATATCTACTTGCACATCCCAATTTTCCAGCCTTTTCTACATTTTGCAATGGAGGATCGCCACTACCAGTTTGTACCATTGCCATTCAGCCTGTCCACAAACATCCCCACCCCCCCCTAACCATGCACCGTTTCTTTTCAGAACTCTGCATCTCTATATCCAGGCGGTATGTGACAGGTGTTGGGGTCCTTGGATCAGCCAATGCATCTGACTCAAAAGACCAAAGTGGTTCTGGAGTGCTGGTTATCCATACGGTTGGTGGATTCAGGGAAATCCTTCCAGTGACATGGAAGGTCTTGAGGATAGACGCTAACCTGTCAGGTACATGGTTGTCAGAGAAGATAAAATGACTAATCTGCATCCTAGAACCTTGGGCGATTTGGCTGTCCTACTTGCACTAATCTGTCTGCCTTCAGGGTCTCCCTGTAAGAGTGCAATTGGTATGAAGGGTCCTACAGGTAGCTTTGTAAGGGGGATTGGGCTTATTGGTCTTATGTTTCCCTCACCTTAGATTATTTGCTTTAGGACATCCTGTGTAGTAATGACTATCAACTCCTCTTTGTTCTGTAATGTATGATTTAAAAAAAAAAAAAAAGGATTTTTGGTTTACATGTAAACAACGCCTTTTCTTGGAGAACAGGACCGAAGATCCTCTCCCCCTCTGACTTGTGTTCCTCATTACTTCAATGAGGCTTAGCTGTGCTTGGAGCCTTTCCACCTGGACAGACTCTCTTGCTTTTTTTTTTTTTTTTTTGCTGCCCATTGTACATTCACCTCAAGGTGGCAGCATAACCAATGTGTTACTGGTAACTCCTCCTCTTACAGGTAAACCAAAAATCCAAATTTTTATTTCATGTGCAACTTTGTGTCCTGCGTGAAGTGTTCTAATAGGCGTTGTTTGTAACTTTAAAATTGGCCTTAAAGAAAATGACCCTCAAGTGATGTAAACTTTCCTTAGGCAGAGCAGTGTAAAAGCCAATTTCATTGCAAGGAGTTTGCTGCCAATTTTTTTTTAAAAAGACAATTTGTGTACTCAGTTGTGTTTATAATAGATTTCTTCTGAGATAAAAAAAAGCAAGGTACAGCAGTTATAAGCCAATGTGGCGCAGACTGTCAGAATTAATGTCTTTTTTTATATTTTTAGGGTGTGACAATTCCCAGCCAAAGGCGCTACGTATATTACTACAGCTACTTGTTAAAGAATCATTTGGATTACAGACCAGTGGCACTTCTATTTCACAAGATGATGTTTGAAACAATTCCAATGTTCAGCGGTGGAACATGCAGTAAGTGGAATGAGTGTCTCCTTTTTGTTTGCTGTAACACCAGTGCCAGACTGAATAGGTAAAATATGTGGTGTTTGCCTCACTGATATCAACTAACCATTCAAAAGTGACATTGGAAAAAATATTCAATATTTCTGAATTAGGATGGATTTGAGTTCACAAGGGTTTGTGTTCAAGGCTTTTGAAATGCTTTAAATATTGCATTCAGTATCCTGTCGAGCTCAGTCCTGCAGGCTTCAAATATTCGCCGCCTCCTGAAACTATACTATTGGAACTTGTGTATAAAATGTCTGCTGCTTGCCTCGATATTCTCTCTCGAGCAGATGAAATGGTCAAATCCAGTTGTGGCAAACACTGGGTTTGACAAGTCTTATTTTCCAGAGTAAAGCTGCACTTTGTGTGGGAGCCATATGTTTTATGGAAGTTTTAGTGTAAAATGTGAAGCACTGCACCTTGCTGTTCTAAAGCTGCAAGATTGGTTGTACCAGCCACTGCTTTAACCACATGCCTACCGGGCGGTAGCCGAAAGATGGCTGCAGTGCGGTCGGCTTATTCTGGGAGGGCATCCAGGGACGTCCTGCCAGAATCTTGCTCCCGCGCGGCCACAGGAATATTGGTGACCTCTGGACCCCGGTGCATCACGGATCACGGTAAATGTCTGCTGATAGCGGCCGTTTACCTTGTGATCGCTCCATCAAACGATGGAGCGACCACCTGTAAACAAATAGGCGCCGCATCCGGTTCCTCTCTCCCCTCTCTGTACTGATCGGTACAGTGAGCGGAGAGATCAAGTGCTGTGGGCTGGATGTGTACTGTCCACAATGCTATGTGACAATTACAGCCATCCATTCCCAGCCATCCTCAGGAATACTCATCCATCCATGCTTAGCCATTCATTCCATGCTCAGCAATACTGATTCATCCATCCGTGCTCAGCAATACTGATTCATCCATCCGTGCTCAGCAATACTGATTCATCCATCCGTGCTCAGCAATACTCCTCCTCCATCCATCCGTGCTCAGCAATACTCCTCCTCCATCCATCCGTGCTCAGCAATACTCCTCCTCCATCCTTCCCGTGCTCAGCAATACTCCTCCTCCATCCTTCCCGTGCTCAGCAATGCTCCTCCTCCATCCTTCCCGTGCTCAGCAATGCTCCTCCTCCATCCTTCCCGTGCTCTGCCATGCTCAGCCATACTCATCCATCCATCCTTCCCGTGCTCAGCCTTACGCATCCATCCTTCCCGTGCTCAGCCATACTGATCCATCCATCCTTGCCATGCTCAGCCATCCATCCTTCCCGTGCTCTGCCATGCTCAGCCATCCATCCTTCCCGTGCTCTGCCATGCTCAGCCATCCATCCTTCCCGTGCTCTTCCATGCTCAGCCATACTCATCCATCCATCCTTCCCGTGCTCAGCCATACGCATCCATCCTTCCCGTGCTCAGCCATACGCATCCATCCTTCCCGTGCTCAGCCATACGCATCCATCCATCTTTCCCGTGCTCAGCCATACTCATCCATCCATCTTTCCCGTGCTCAGCCATACTCATCCATCCATCCTTCCCGTGCTCAGCCATATGCATCCATCCTTCCCGTGCTCAGCCATACTCATCCATCCATCTTTCCCGTGCTCAGCCATACTCATCCATCCATCTTTCCCGTGCTCAGCCATACTCATCCATCCATCTTTCCCGTGCTCAGCCATACTCATCCATCCATCTTTCCCGTGCTCAGCCATACTCATCCATCCATCCTTCCCGTGCTCAGCCATATGCATCCTTCCATCCACACTCAGCCATACCCGACCCAGCCATCCCATCCATACTCAGCCATCCACATTCATGGCTCAACTATGCTTAGCCATCCCCATCCTCGACTCATCCATGCCACTACAGGGCCTCAAAGTGTAATAGGTAGTCAAGTTAGATTTGACATTTATGCCCCTAGAACGCTTGATGGGGCTCCCTGCATGTTGGACCTCTGTATGTGGCCACAGTGTGTAAAAGTCTCCGAGCTGTGTTATCGCCAAACTCGGGAGTAGCGGACAATATTTTGGGGTGTAATTTTTGCTATGTACATGATATGAGTATGAGTTAGAAAAATTGTATAATTGTGTAAAAAAAAAATTTAAATTTTCTTTCCACATTTTCCAAAAACTTGTAGAAAGACATGTTCAAAAGACTTGATATGCCTCATAGATTATATGTTGGGATGTTTTCTTTCCATAATGGGGTAATTTCTGGGCGTTTATTGTCCTGGTGCTCCAGGGCCTTCAAACGTGCAAGAGGTAGTCAAGAAATTATATGTGTAATATATGATGAAGGTGCTCCCTGCATGTTGGGCCTCTATATGTGGCCACGGTGTGTAAAAGTCTCACACATATGGTATCGTCATACTCAGGAGGAGTAGTAGAATGTATTTTGGGGTGTAATTTGTGATATGCATATGCTGTGTGAGAAATAACCATTTTGTGAAAGGAAAAGAAGAAAAATCTTGATTTTGCAAAGAATTGTAGGAAAAAATTGATAACTTAAAAAAAACTCATCATGTCTCTTTCTAAATACTTGGGAGGTATTTGTACTGTCCTGGCTTGTTAGGATCTCAAATGAAATAGGCCGTCAGTACCTCTTCAGGTGTGATCAATTTTCAGTGATTGGCGCCATAGCTTGTAGACTATAACTTTCACACAGACCAAATAATATACAGATTTGGATTATTTTTACCAAAGATATGTAGCAGTAGAAATTTTGGCCTGAAGAAAAATTTATAATTTGCAAAATGTTATAACAGAAACACAGAAAAATGTATTGTTTTTACAGAATTGTACGGTCCTTTTTTCATTTATAGTACAAAAAATAAAAAACCCCAGCAGTGATTAAATACCACTAAAAGAACACACTATTTGGGGGAAGGAAAGGACAAAAATTTCATATGGATACAGTGTTGCATGACTGAGTAACTGTCATTCAAAGTGTGAGCACCGAAAGCTGAAAATTGGTCTGGTTAGGAAGGGGGTTTAATTGCCCAGTGGTTAAGTAAGCGTGTTTAGCTTTACCACCCACCTGCATGACATCATATGACACTGTGGACTTAGGCTCCGTTCACATCCAGGCGTATGGGGCAACAATTGCTGTAAAATTGTGCATATAGAATCGCGGGTCGCCCAAATTAAGTACTCGTGCACTTTTTGGGCGGTAGGCATCCTGCGATTCTGTTTGGTTTTTTTAACGCGATTGTCTCCGGCAATTCGCTGGAGACACGTACCACGTTTGGGGGTACTATTAATGTCGACGGGGAACACACGGGCACCCCACTATTTTCCGATTTTGAGAATCGTTGCTATTCTGCCCATGGAGTTGTGAACGGAGCCTTAAAGTGGCTATATCTGGATAATGCCTGAAAGCTACGGGCATCATCCATGTATCTTTTTTTCAGTCAGAAATTCCCTACACTGTGAAAGCCTTCTTAGCATCTGATTAGCCCCTGGATTTCTTTTACAGCCAGCTGGCTGCAAATTGTTTACTGGGACTATGGCTAAACATATCCGCCATGACCGTTTTTTCAGTAGAAGGCCGGCTTTCTCTTGAAGCTAGTTTGAGCAGCCCATGAGACCCTGGAATGGTTTCCAAAGCAGCGGGAGGGGACGTGATATTTTGCTTTTAAGGCCTCATGCAAACTGGACGTTTTTTTTTTTTTTTTTTTTTTTTTGAGATTTTTACAGCAGATTTTTTTTTTTTTCCAGTCATTTAACTTTCCATGTTCTCCTATGTGCCCATACACACATAGGCTGTTATCAGTGGTTTTGGGTAATGACGTTTTAAACGCTGATAAACGTTGATGAACATTCAAAAATGTAGCCCACCGGCGTTTAACGTTTTTGATCTATTAAAAAAAAAATCGAAAAAAAAAAGCTAAAAAACGATAAAAACTATTGCAAAAACATTGAAAAAAGTAGAAAAACTAACTACAAAGCTACTGGCGTTTTTATAACATTATTTTCACGTCCGGTGTCCATAAGGCCTAAAGGTAAATAAGATTCTTGACCCCAGAACTCTCCATAAAGAGGACCTGCAATCCTTATTTTTTTACACTGCATATTTACATGCCTTATAATGGAAATAAGTTTTTTTTTTTTTTCTTTTTTATTAAATGCCCCATCCCTCAATTTTGGTTTTGCTGCAAGTCAGCATCTCCCCCCCCCCCCATATTTTGACAAATTATTTCTGAATTGAAATGCATTCTGTGCAGCTATGCTAATAAGGTAATTTTTTTCTTTTTTCTTTTTTCTTTTTTTTTTTTTTTTTTTTTAAAAGTGATTTGTCACTGTTCAGCTCATCCGCACAGCCCTTACTTTTATTTGGTCCTACATTTTGTGTAACATTGTGGTTTCTTCTTCTGGCTTTTTTTGCTATAGGTAAAAGCCTCCTCCCTTCCTGTTCGTAATTTGAGGCTGTTTGGTTTTTTACAACTTACCCAACCCTAAATAGAGCTTACCTCTAAGGGCCGGTTCACACTGCGACGCGAGGCGAGGCGACACGGCTCGCCTCGCCTCGCAAGTCGCCCCCATACAGTGCTATGGAACCGTTCTGAGAGGAGCGACTCGAGTCGCTCCGACTCAGAAAAAAGGTTCCTGTACTACTTCGGGGCGACTTCGGGGGCGACTTGCATTGACTTCTATGCAGAAGTCCTCTGCAAGTCGCCGCTGACCCCCCCTGCAAGTCGCGGCGAGGAAGTCGGAGACGCCTCGCCGCGGCTCGCAGTGTGAACCGGCCCTTATAGTTTACAAATTTGAGCTTTTTTTTTGTTGTAACAGTAACCTTTGTTGGAATAATATTGACTGTAGTAAGTACTCTGTGTACTAAATATGAAGCAGAGATTATAATGGCATATTATCATTTTGTTATAGATTTCGATTTTCTTTGCATGGCTTGTTTTAGCAGTCATATTTGAGAGATGCAATATTGCTTTCCTAATCCTTTTGTAGAAAGTTCTAATTTTTCATATAAAGTGTACCTGTATTTTCCATTACCTTTTATGTTCAATCAGCTTGGGAAAATGGGCATTAGAATATTGGGCATTGGTTTTAAAGACTCTTGTGTGTGCCCAGAATGCCTCCTGAACCTAGCACATGACATTCTGAAGTTCTTTACCTCAACTTGAGCTCTAGCATTATGGGCTCAGTTACACTAGTGCTATTCCCTGAAAAGCTTTTCAAAGGCTGCGAGAAGGCACTTCAATCTCTTCCTCGCTGCCTGTTTTTAGCTCCTAAAGGTTTTTTTCTTGAATTGGTCATGTTCAGCAGACAATACTGCTTTTGTAGCTTATGGAGGATCAATCTGAGTATGGTAAAGTCTCATATGCCCGTTTTTAACACCCAAACATTTTTCTTTGTCACATGTTGCGGTCTTTGAGGATACAGAGGCCCTAAAACAATGCATGAGCATGGAAAAGAAGCATGGGCTTATTCAGGAGCCTAATTATTTGGTCTTTAAATTGTTCTTACTCTGTGGCTTTACTTATGGAATATTTATAACCAAACCCCTTTTATTTACTTTTACTTTTTCTAGGCCTTGCATAGCAGCAGGAACTGTCTGGCTTTAGTGCCCAAACACTATGGTGTCACCTGCCTGCTCTCAAGCACTGCATACTCATATGGGAGGCGTATGGGGTCAGGCAGATGACAAGACGGCAGCTGTCAAATTTCAGAGGACACATGACACTGTGTGTGTGTGTTTATATGTATATATACATTTTACGCACACCCTTCAGCTCCGGAAGATTTTACCCCCTTCCTGACCAGAGCACTTTTTGCAATTCAGCACTGCGTCGCTTTAACTAACAATTGCGAAGTCATGTGACGTTGCACCCAAATGAAGTTGACGTCGTGTTTTTTTTTTTAAGCACAAATAGTGCTAATAGAAAAGTGCTTTCTTTTGGTGGTATTTGATTACCTCTGCAGTTTTTTTTTTTTTGCACTATAAACTAAAGGCAATTCTGCGTCAATTCTGAAAAAAAAAAAAAAAACACAACACTTTACTTTTTTGCTATAATAAAAACCCCCCTATATATATATATATATATATATATATATATATATATATATATATATATATATATATATATATATATATATATATATATATATATATATATATATATATATATATTGTATATGTATATATATTTGTTCTTTTCCTCCCGTTTATGCCGATATGTATTCTTCATATTTTTGGTAAAAAAATTTTGCAATAAGCGTATGTTTGGTTTGCGCAAAAGCTATAGCATCTGCAAAATAGGGGATAGTTTTATGGCTTTTTGGGGGGGGGGGGGGGGCTGCGACATGTCGAACACTGTTGAAATTTTTCGGACCATTGGCATTTATACAGCGATCGGTGCTATAAAAAGGGGTTAACACTAGGGGGCAATCAAGGGGTTAATTGTGTTCCCTCTCTGTGTACTAACTGAAGGGGGGGGTGACAGATCGCTGTTCATACTTTGCATGAACAGACGATCTGTCTCTTCTCCCCTCAGAGAACCGGAAACTGTGTGTTTACACACACACTTCCTGTTTCTCTGAGTCACCAGCAATCCAGCAAGTGGTTAAAGTGATATTAAACTCAAAACCAAAAATGTAACATAATCCAGCTTTCTAATCATTAGTTGTGGTGACTGCATTAGTTTAGTTTTCTTTGGTTTTTTCCTCTGTTATCACCTCGTAATGTGGCCACTGAGACCTCTCCTGTATTGATACATAATTCTGGATGACTGAGAAGAGGGGCGACACCACCATTGTCCATCCTGGGGGAGGGGGGTGGTATTCTATGTAGTAGCAGATATAGAACCACTAACAAATTGATGCCAAACTGCAGCTCACACAGCAACCAGATGTTTTTTTCCTGTCCTGTTCCTGTTTTTGGAATAAAGGTTTTGTGTGAATAAATATGAATGCTGATAATTTTAACCCCTTTGCCCGTGGTAAATGGTTTGTGTCTGTAGATTGATGCATTCTGCTGGAGAGTGTTGTGAAAAAAAAATAAAAAGAGTCCAAAAAAAAAAAAAGACATCACATCTACCTGCACTGCTGCGTTATTTATTCACAGGGATCTGTCAAACTAGTGAAGTCTTGTCTGTCACCACAGCAGACGGCTTTTAACTTTCAATGGAAGACTGCACGTGCATCGATCGGCACACTTGTAGTGATTTCACTCTTCAGCTTTCTAACTGAAAGCCGGTATGGTGGTATGGGCAGAAAGCTGGAAGCAGAGTGCGGGAGCCTGACATTGCACCTGTGATCCCCCTGATTGCGAGTGCAATGTTTTGCAGGCTTCTATGGAAAAAATAAATTTTCTGCAAAAAATGTGTTTTAGAATTCTTTCCTTAAAGGTGAACTCAATCTTTAAAAGACTCAACAAAAGGTTATGAAAAGAACATGTTCAAAAATGGACTGATTAGCAGGGGCGTAACGAGAGGGTCAGTAAAGGGCTCGGTAATTTAATTTTATCTGGTGCCTTTTTTTCTTGACAACACAAAATGTAGAAATCTAAAATTATGCAGAGCAGAGAGATTTAACTGAAGGATTTTGATAAAATATTGAAAATATTACAAACACAAATCCTGGCTCTCGAGCCTGCGATCGCGAGTGGCTGGCAGCGATCATGCCCGCCAGTCATGTGCATCACATCACCCGCTGCGCAGCGGGCCTTCTATGACTCTTAAAGGGGGCGATATACCTATACGGTGGTCTGCGCTGTGGGGCCATTCTGCCGCCGTATATATGTATGTGAGGTGGTTGGGAAATGGTTAAATACTGTAGACCAGAGATGAAGAAGCGAGGTTTGGTTTCTTGTCTGAGGGACACAAGAATTTAGAAAATGTTGGGGTATACTTCTATGCTTTTGATAGGCTATCAGAACCAGCAGATCTGGGATGCCTTATCTGTGTTCAGAGCGGTGGCACTGCTTAAATTACAATATCCTTATTCTTTTTTGAGAAATCTTTACACATTCACCAGCTAAAGTGATTGTAAAGTGTTTATTTTTATTTTTTTAATTAAACATGTACTCCTCTGCTCATTACAATGGTTTTTCACAGAGCGGCCCGGATTCCCCACTTCAGGGGTCCCCCATCAGTGCTTTAGGCTCCCCTTCTGGTGCCTCTATAGGAAGCCGCTTCAAAGGGAATGAGAGAAGTCGGTAGATGAAACATCAGGGCAGATAGCAACAGATAGTCACATTAGGCCCTACCGGAAGTGACGCGCTGGAAGTTATGCGGGGGTTGGCGGTGAGATACCGAAGTACTTGATTCATCAATGGGGGAACCTGGCTATTGGATTACGTTTTTGGGACACTCTGCATGGGCTTGTTTTTTATGCTGTGAGTAGTCTGATTGTGGTGTGAATAAATGCAGTCTTCTTTTACAATATTAGTTTATTTAATACAAGCAACCAGTAAAGTGGAAGAGGAGTGGAGATTGGGGCGCTGGGAGTGTTAATTTTGGCAACAAATTTCAATTTAGTTTTAGTCTTAGGACTAAAATGGAATTTTAGTTAGGCCCATTTTAGTCTTCTGCAATTGTTTGTTTTTTTGTCGTATTTAGTCGACTAAATCTCCACTACATTTTTGTCTACTAAAATGTCCTACCTTTTAGTCGACTAAAATCTCCAGTACATTTTAGTTGTCTGAAATCGAATGGGTGTAATTAAATTGGAATGCATTAGTTAACATTTCTCTACGATTTTCCAAACTCGTTATATACTGCTGGAGTGAAAAATCTCATATGTTATTATTTAAGGTATTGAGGTTTGAACATGCACTAAAGGCTAGTGTTAATTTTGAAGTCTAATTTCAATTTAGTTTGACTTAGTCTTTTGACTAAAATGGCATTTTAGTTTTAGTCATACTTTAGTCATCTCAATTATTTTAGTCGAGTAAAATTGTTTTAGTTGATGAAATTGGCTTGGAGAAAGCTTGGATATGTTTAAAAACAAAACAGTTATTTGTTTTGGGAGGCATTGAAAGTCGAAGAGTTCATTCGTCTCCTGTAGTGAATTTAATGAGGATTTCACTGTTAGGCCTCATGCACACGAGACGCAGATGAAACCTCTGTTAAAAAAAAGCTGAAACGCGCGTTTAGAAACGCACGTTTTGCCGCGTTTGCATGCCGCGTTTAGACGCGTTTAGACGCGTTTAGGCGCGTTTGCGTTTAAACGCGTTTATAAAGATAACATCATGTAGACCCTCCCCAAGCTCTCAAAGCATTTTTTTTAACTATTTCTGCTATTTTGATCAGAGTGAGCAGCAGCAGCATAGAGAGGAGTTGTACACTTGCATTTGCCGTGTCACTTGCCACGGCACCTGCCACAAGTTGTGGATTGTCCACTTGCCACGTCACTTGCCACAAGTTGGGGATTGTCCACTTGCCACATCACCTGCCACGTCACCTGCCACAAATTGTGGATTGTCCACTTGCCACGTCACTTGCCACATCACCTGCCACGTCACTTGCCACGAGATGTGGATTGTCCACTTTCCACGTCATCTGCCATGCCACCTGCCACAAGCTGTGGATTGTCCACTTGCCACGTCACCAGCCACATCACCTGCCACAAGTTGTGGATTGTCCACTTGCCACGTGACTTGCCACATCACCTGCCACGTCACTTGCCACATCACCTGCCACAAGTTGTGGATTGTCTACTTGCCGCGTCACTTGCCACATCACCTGCCACGTCACTTGCCACGTCACCTGCCACAAGTTGTGGATTGTTCACCTGCCACGTCACCTGCCACGTCACCTGCCACAAGTTGTGGATTGTCCACTTGCCACGTCACTTGCCACAAGCTGTGGATTGTCCACTTGCCACATCACTTGCCACGTCACTTGCCACGTCACCTGCCACAAGTTGTGGATTGTCCACTTGCCACGTCACTTGCCACAAGCTGTGGATTGTCCACTTGCCACGTCACCTGCCACGTCACTTGCCACGTCACCTGCCACAAGTTTTGGATTGTCCACTTGCCACGTCACTTGCCACGAGATGTGGATTGTCCACTTTCCACGTCATCTGCCATGCCACCTGCCACAAGCTGTGGATTGTCCACTTGCCACGTCACCAGTCACATCACCTGCCACAAGTTTTGGATTGTCCACTTGCCACGTGACTTGCCACATCACCTGCCACGTCACTTGCCACATCACCTGCCACAAGTTGTGGATTGTCTACTTGCCGCGTCACTTGCCACATCACCTGCCACGTCACTTGCCACGTCACCTGCCACAAGTTGTGGATTGTTCACTTGCCACGTCACCTGCCACGTCACCTGCCACAAGTTGTGGATTGTCCACTTGCCACGTCACTTGCCACAAGCTGTGGATTGTCCACTTGCCACGTCACCTGCCACGTCACCTGCCACGTCACTTGCCACAAGTTTTGGATTGTCCACTTGCCATGTCACTTGCCACGTCAGCTGCCACGTCACTTGCCACATCACCTGCCACGTCACCTGCCACAAGTTGTGGATTGTCCACTTGCCACGTCACTTGCCACATCACCTGCCACGTCACTTGCCACGAGATGTGGATTGTCAACTTGCCATGTCACTTGCCACGTCACCTGCCACGTCACTTGCCACTTCACCTGCCACGTCACTTGCCACAAGATGTGGATTGTCCACTTGTCACATCACCTGCCACATCACCTGCCACATCACTTGCCACATCACCTGCCACGTCACCTGCCACAAGTTGTGGATTGTCCACTTGCCACGTCACTTGCCACATCACCTGCCACAAGATGTGGATTGTCCACTTTCCACGTCACCTGCCATGCCATCTGCCACAAGTTGTGGATTGTCCACTTACCACGTCACCAGCCACATCACCTGCCACAAGTTGTGGATTGTCCACTTGCCACACCACTTTCCACGTCACCTGCCACGTCACCTGCCACAAGATGTGGATTGTCCACTTTCCACGTCATCTGCCATGCCACCTGCCACAAGCTGTGGATTGTCCACTTGCCACGTCACCAGCCACATCACCTGCCACAAGTTGTGGATTGTCCACTTGCCACGTCCCTTGCCACGTCCCCTGCCACGTCACCTGCCACAAGTGGATTGTCCACTTGCCACATCACTTGCCACATCACCTGCCACAAGTTGTGGATTGTCCACTCGCCACGTCACTTGCCACATCACCTGCCACAAGTGGATTGTCCACTTGCCACGTCACTTGCCACGTCCCCTGCCACAAGTGGATTGTCCACTTGCCACGTCACTTGCCACGTCACCTGCCACAAGTTATGGATTGTCCACTTGCCACGTCACATGCCAGTCACCTGCCACAAGTTGTTGATTTTCCACTTGCCACGTCACCTGCCAAGTCACTTGCCGCGTCACCTGCCAGGTCACTTGCCGCGTCACCTGCCAGGTCACTTGCCACGTCACTTGCCACAAGTTGTGGATTGTCCACTTGCCACATCACTTGCCACCTGCCATGTCACTTGCCACAAGTTGTGGATTGTCCACTTGCCACGTCACTTGCCACAAGTTGTGGATTGTCCACTTGCAATTGCAATTGTTTAAAATATTTTTCTAATGGTTTTTCATCATTTGCAATCATTTTTGAGATTTTTAATGTAAAAAAAAAGGTCACCTTTAAAAACGCATATAAACGCGGGTGCCGCGTTTAGCCGCGTTTTGCGTCTGAAACGCAGAATTTTTTGTTTCTGAACGCATTTTTTTGCTTCTGGAAAAACGAGATTAAACGCAACTGCATATAAACGGAAAAAAACGAGACTGTGTGCATGGACACATAGGATAACATTGAATGAGTTCAGGTGCAGTTGAAAAAACTGTCCAACTGCATCTGAACGCGCGTTTAACTGCGTCTCGTGTGCATGAGGCCTTAGAAGTATTTGTTTTTGAATGAATTTGCGCAAACAAGGCTGACTCTGAAGATGATCACTGGTGTAACAACATTGTTAAGTTGAATGGATGTTCATTTAGATGGACATTAATTCAGGTGCACATTGAATGTTCTACAATTGTGCTCATAAGTTTACATACCCAGGTAGAATTTGATTTCTTGGCCATATTACAGATAATATGAATGATAACACAAACGTTTCTTTCACTCATGTTTAGTGTCTGGCTGAAGCCATTTATTATCAATCAACTGTGTTTACTTATTTTAAATCCTAGTCCCAACAAACTACCCAAATGGCTCTGATCAAAAGTTTACATACCCTGGTGATTTTGGCTTGATAACCTGCCCACAAGTTGACACAAAGGGGTTTGAATAGCTATTAAAGGTAACCATCCTCACCTGTGGTCTGTTTGCTTGTAATTTTGTGTGTGTGTAAAAGGTCAATACGTTTCTGGACTCCTGACAGACCCTTGCATCTGTGCTGCACGGATGTTTCTGGACTCTGAGTCATGGGGAAAGCAAAAGAATTGTCAAAGGATCTGTGAGAAAAGGTAGCTGAACTGTATAAAACGGGAAAGGGATATAAAAAGATATCCAAAGAATTGAGAATGCCAGTCAGCAGTGATCAAACTCTAATCAAGAAGTGGATAATGAGGAGTTCTGTTCAAACCAAACCACGGTCATGTAAACCAACTAAAATTTCAGCCACAACTACCAGGTAAATTGTTTGGGATGAAAAGAAAAAACACACAAATAACTTCAGGTGAAATACAGGACTCTTTGAAAATATGTGGTGTGGCAGTTTTAAGATTCACAATAAGGAGACACTTGAAGAAGGGCTGTATGGTCGAGTCACCAGAAGAAAGCCATTACAACGCAAATGCCACAAAGTATCCCATTTACAATATGCCGAACAGCACAGAAACAAGACCTCAAACCTTCTGGCACAAAGTCATTTGGAGTGGGGAGACCAACATTTTTAGCTTTTTTTTTTTTTTTTTGGCCACAAGCATTAACGCTACATTTGGAGAGGAGTCTAGGCATATGATGGGTACCCCATTCCTACTGTGAAACATGGAGATGGATTGCTGATGTTTTGGGGATGTGTGAGCTACAAAGGCACACGAAATTTGGTCAAAATTGATGGCAAGATGAATGCAGTATGTTCTCAAAAAATACTGCAGGAACATTTTGCCTTCATCAGCCAGGAAGCTGCACATGGGACGTATTTGGACATTCCATGAGTGAAATTTTTTTGTTCATATTCTCTGAAAAATGGCCAAGAAATCATAAATTCTGCCAGGGTATGTAAACTTATGAGCACAGCTGTATATGCGTTTTTGATTGTTTTCATTTTTTTTTTACATTTTTGTTTGTAAATTACCACTGCACTACCTCATCATATTCGCCTGAACTCAGAATGACTGAATATATGAGTGGTTAATAGGTTGTACGGTGACAGCAGTGTACAGTGTACTTAGTGGCTTGTGTGCTGTTTATTTTCACTATTGTTCTTGGCTGCATTCTCATAGGACCTGACTCTAGTAGGAAATAAAAAAATTTGTGAATATGATAAAATTCCCTAAAATCTGTTTTGTTGCTGTGTGAGTTGGGGCCATGGCACACTTGAAATCCTGTTACTAATGACAAAATTGCGCTACGGGCCATAGAAATAACCCGTAAGGCTCCATGCACACTGGAGCTCATAAACTGCAGTTTATTGGAGTTAGTTTTTTAGCTTTAATGAGCAGTGGAGTTTATGGGCTTCTTTCTGAATGCCAGATATTCGCGTTCAAAGTGCCGTTTTTCATAGCCAAAAAACGGCAAATGCAGATAAACGCTCATAAACACGCATTAGTGTTCGGCATTCTATTTTTTCAATGCATTGTGGGAGTTTGGAATGCACTGTGGGATTTTTGGAGTGTCCTCTGTGTATTTTTATTGAAAACGCTCATAAACGCTAGTACAAAACTATGTTAAAAGCATGTTTTTCAACCAGCGTTTTCTGCCAGCAATCTGGCATCCAGTGAAAGCTTTTTTGAGCTTCAGTGTGCATGGAGCCTTAAAATGCCTTGCTATTTGCTGGCCAGATCTGCAAGGCATTGCTTTGTCACTGGCAATTGACATGCAGCATTTCCATTTGCAAAGCAGTAACACTTTGGCTAGCAAACGAGTGACACATGGACGCAGATCAGTATTTCTCCCTCCTGAGCATTTTGTTTCTGGTAATTTATGTCCAGTATTTCACCAAATGTAAATTTGTTGGTTCGTTTCTGGGAAAGTTAAGGGTAAAAAAAACATTTCTTGTAGTATAGTGTAACACATTAGATTGGAATTTCATGCCCAGACCCAGTCTTCAAAAACACAAGCATAGGATTGTTGCACGGTCACTCAGCAATTGCATTTTAAAATTCCCTCCCTTCCTTGGTTGCAGCGTCAGCAGGGCCATAAGGGGGTCTCACTCCGGAAATATACAAGTCTACAATGCAGGATGTTATCTGAGCAATTTATTTTGTGAACTGGAATGATTTAATGCGGTGGTCATCAACCCTGTCTTCAGGGCCCACTAACAGGCCAGGTTTTATGTATTGCTTTGGGGAGATGCAGACTAGAATACTGCAATCACTGAGCAAATGATATCACCTGTGATATATTTCAGTTATCTTGAAAACCTGGCCTGTTAGTGGGCCCTGAGGACAGGGTTGATGACCACTGATTTAATGTTTGTGTATGTGATGTAACTGTAAGCAACTAATGTTGTATTAGTTCTAGCAACTGATGGAAACATTTTTATACTTCTATAACCTAAATAGTATTTAACCACTTGCCGACCGCTGTCAGCATATATGTCTGCAGAATGGCACGGCTGGGCAAAGTAATGTACCCGTACGTTAAGTTTGAATTTCTTGTCATACCCGCCGACTCGATAGCCGCTGGGATACCCGCGATTGTGTCAGAAATGAAGAATGGGGAGATTCCAATGTAAACGACATCTCCCCATTCTGCCTAATGACAGGACACTGATTGTCTGCTCCCTGTCATTGGGAGCAGCGATCGGTGTCCTGTCACTGCTAGCCCATCCCCCAGACAGTTAGAAACACTCCCCCAGGACACACTTAACCCCTCCCTGCCCCCTAGTGGTTAACCCTTCCACTGCCAGTGACATTTTTATAGTAATCCAATGCAATTTTATAGCATTGATCAGTCTATTAATGCCAATGGTCCCAAAAATGTGTCAAAATTGTCTGTGTCCGCAATAATGTTGCAGTCAGGATAAAAATCACTGATCACCGCCATTACTAGTAAACAAAATGGTAATAAAAATGCCATGAAACTATCCCCTTTTTTGTAGATGCTGTAACTTTGAGCAAACCAATCAAACGCTTATTGTGATTTTATCAAAAATATGTAAAGAATACGTATCGGCCTAAACTGAGGACATTTTTTTTTTTATATATTTTTTGGGGGATATAATGGCAAAAAGTAAAAAAAATATGTTTTTTGAAGAAAAAAACAAAACAAACAAAATTGTCACTTTTTTTTGGTTTATAGCACAAAAAATAAAAACCGCAGAGGTGATCAAATACCACCAAAAGAAAGCTCTAGGACATCAATTTTGTTTGGGAGCCACGTCATACGACTGCGCAATTGTCAGTTAAAGCGATGCAGTGCTGAATCGCAGAAAGTGCTCTGGTCAGGAAGGGGTTAAATCGTTCCGGGCTGAAGTGGTTAAATATCTGGACAAAAAAAATGCAGTCCATCTCTGCAATACATGCAATTTTAGTAATATTTGGCACCTAAAAACGCAGCATATAAAGGATAAATACTTCACTGGGTTTCTGGCCAATAAGTATATTTAAGTACTTTTGTTAAAGAGCCAAGTCTTGTGGAGATGTGCATGTATTGCCATGGCATAAAGGCTTTTTTATTTTTTATTGTCCAGGCATACATATTAGAGTAATTCCTTACCATTTTTATAATAAACTCTTTTACTTTTGAGTTTCTAGATAGTGTTGTGGTGTTTCTGTAAATTTTTATCTTATCTGATATTGGTGTAATTGCTGATTAAAGTGGTTGATCATGTGCAATATTTTTCTAAGTGGTCTGTTTTAATTTTGCAAGGTTTCTCTGCAGTATTTTATTTCACTTATTTGATTATTCATGATTGTATTTGCTTGAGGCACTTTATATATTTTGAATTATTCTGTTTACACTGTGTAATATATAATTGTTTAGTTTAGGGTATGCTACACCTACTTAATAGGTGGAAACTGTATCTCTGCTAGTTTATTATAGCACAACTGTTAATATACATTTATGCACAAGACACTATATAGCAGTGATGGTGAACCTTGGCACCCCAGATGTTTTGGAACTACATTTCCCATGATGCTCCACTACAGTGCAGAGTGCATGAGCATCATGGGAAATGTAGTTCCAAAACATCTGGGGTGCCAAGGTTCGCCATCACTGCTATATAGTATAGTTTAACCTTTAAGGTAGCGCAACACCATCTATTTGATTTTTTTTATATTCCTATTTGAGGGGTAGGGTTTATACCCCTGTCGGTGGTTTGCTGCAACCTATCCTTAGTGATAGCTTATGCCCTTGATGATAGCGCGGGGATACTTTAACTCTATAAATTGTGTTTAGTTGAAAATTACATGCTCAGTAGATACTAAAGTATTTAGCTAAAATGTATGTTTTGTACAGAGTTCCTGCCACACAGTCAGTGTTATTCAGTAAGGCTCCTTTCACACGTGCATTCCAGTCAGGTCCGTTTTTCAGATGGACTCAATCAGATGTGTGGAGCCCTAAGGACACCTGCCTACCTCCTGGGTCCATCCAGGTTTTTGGAAAAAGTAAAGGAAAATGGCTACCTCCAGATATGGCTGCCTATAGAGCTGGCAAGGGTCTGCGCGTGTCCATTCTGCAGAAATTGAATGCCATCTGTCCCAGTCAGCTCCAGCCAGTAAGGGAATCTGCTTACAGATCCATGTGAAAGGAGCCTAATACTAGTGCCGTGCTTTCCTATTATATAGATCTGCACAAGTATTAGAAACTTGCATAGTTTGCAGCTTATTAATTCTTAGATGTGATGACTGCGTTCATTCTTCTTTTTTTTTAATATGTGTATCATAAACACTCTACAGCCTACATCATGAGTTCTGTTTGACCCCGGATCTCATAGCAGGGCGGAAGCGACGACAAAACGTCACGTCCGTCCCCACTCTTCTTGGCACAATTTTTTGGATGACATTTTTTCAAAGTGACAAATTTTTTTTTTTTTTTTTTGCATTTAAGGCCAAATATGAGATCTGAGGTTTTTTGACCCCCAGATTTCATATTTAAGAGGACCTGTCATGCTTTTTTCTATTACAAGGGATGTTTATATTCCTTGTAATAGGAATAAAAGTGACACAATTTTTTTTTTTTTTTTTTTTTTACGGTGTAAAAATAAACAAAAGGTAAAAGATTTTTTTTTTTTTTTTTTAAACGTGCCCTGTCACGCTGAGCTCGCATGCAGAAGTGAACGCATACGTGAGTAGCGCCGGCATATGAAACCGGTGTTCAAACCACATGTGATATATATCGCTGCGATCGGTAGAGCGAGAGCAATAATTCTAACCAGTAGAATTTTTTAAAATGTCGCCTATTGAGATTTTTAAGCATGAAAGATTGTTGCCATTCCACGAGTGGGCGCGATTTTGAAGCTTAACATGTTGGGTATCAATTTACTTGGCTTAACATGATCTTTCACTATATAAGATAAAATTGGGCTAACTTTACTGTTTTATTTTTTTTAATTCAAAAAAGTTTTTTTTTTTTTTTTTTAAAGTGCGCTTGGAAGAACGCTGCGCAAATACGGTGTGACAGAAAGTATTGTAACAACCGTCATTTTATTCTCTAGGGTGTTAGGAAAAAAATATGTTTGGGAATTCTAAGTAATTTTCTAGGAAAAAAAAGTTTTTAACTTTTAAACAGTCTGAAAAAGAGTCCCGGTCCTTAAGTGGATAAAATAAACAAGAAAAAATGTAAAGCTCCCTGTCTTTCTGTGCTCGCGTGCAGAAGTGTACACATACCTAATTTTGCACCCACATATGTAAACTGTGTTCAACCCACACGTGAGGTATTGCACAAGGGAGGGCAATAATTCTAGCACCAGACCTCCTCTGTAACTCCAAACTGGTAACCTGTATAAATTTTTAAATGTTGCCTATGGAGATTAAGTGTCAGTTTGTTGCCATTCCATGAGCGGGTGCAATTTTGAAGCGTGAAACTGTTATCCATTTACTCAGCGTAACATTCTTTCCCAATATAAAAAAAATTAGGCTTAGCTTTACTGTGTTTTTTTTTTTTATTTTTTTTTTTTTTTTTTTTATTAAAGTCCATCTTTTCCCCAAAAAATTGCATTTGTAAGACCGCTGAGCAAATACGTTATGACATAACCTATTGCAACGACCACCATTTTATTATCTAGGGTGTCTGTTTGGGGTTCTAAGTAATTTTCTAGCAAAAAAGCAAACAGATTTTAACTTGAAGAAAACAAGTGAAAAAAAAATAAAAGGCTTGGTCCTTAAGTGGTTAAAGTAGCGTACTAAATTTAGATATCATTGAGGGAAAGCTGCAAACAAATGTATGCTGAAACAATAAATTGTATTGTAAGATTTTTTTTTTTTTTTTTTCATAAATGGAATAGTGAGAAACCAGGAGGGTGTAACTATGTCCCCACAATTCTGCTAGTTGTATTTGTCAACAACAAAAAAAAAGAAAGTGAAACTGATCACTCCAGGTTTTTGCATTTCCCCTTGAGCACTTCCTTCCAAATATTTAGCTCATTTCTGGCAGTGTACAAGTTCAGCTAAATTGCCATTCTTTCTGGGATCGCTGAAAGTCTGTTAATGTGGATAACTGGATACAGAGCTTTTGGATATTTGTTTATTTTATTTTTTTTAAAACCCATTTTCCTTTTTAAATGGATGTTTTTCAGATTTTCTTGTGTGCATTTTGATTCCTCTATTGTACATAAAATGTAAAATAAGGAGCGTTCTGGTGTCTGGCTTTAAGTGTTGTATGACCAGGAAATGATTATCCCCTGTCACTACAACATTCGATGAAACGTACATATTGCACAAAAATGCATGAGGTTGTTGGACACTGGAGTCTAGAAGAACTGTTAAATGATAAATTCTTATTGTAGACTGTGAGTATGTGAGAGAGGGGGGCAGTTGAGCTGTACTTCTGAGTACACCATCTGCACCAACCTTTCCTTTGTTCTCACCGCTGTACATGTACCCCCTACCTTTGACATAAGTATTTCAGTTTGCCTTTGTACAAGGCCTGTGTTTTTAATGATACATTTTGTAGATTTTCTTGATAGGTTCAGTACAGTAATGCAGAATTTAAAATCCCTTTTAGTTGTAGGGAGTTCTCTCCAAGCACAGGCAGAGTATTGGGAACCAATTTTTTCTGTGGAGAAAACTTTGGTTCCTCAGATGCAGTCATATTCCATGTTTTGGAGAAAATCTGCAAGCTTTAGGCCTCCTGCACACTGGACGTTTTTACAGCTGCTGTTTTAGGCCCCTTTCACAAATGCGGATGGTATGTCCGTATTTCATCCATCCATTTGCGGATGAAATACGGGCCATACATTCATCCCTATGGGATAGCGGGTGTCTGCGGATGAGCATCCGCAGACACCCGCTATTGTCCGCCTCCGCAACTGTCCGATTCTGCAGACGGAGGAAAATCCTATTTTTCTGTCCGTCTGCAGAGCGGATCGGATGAACACGGACACACGGTCCGTGCTCGTCCGATCCCCATAGAGGAGAGCGGAGAGCTGACAGGGCGGTCCCCGCACAGTGTGCGGAGACCGCCCTGTCTGCAGCCGGCTCAGCGGGGACAACGGAGCGATCCCCGCTGAGCGAGCGGATCTTCACGGGGCGGATCATTACTGATCCGCCCCGTGTGAAAGAGGCCTTAAGCGTCAGACTTTTTTTTTTTCTACAGTCAATAAACCACCCATAAGATGTCTCTCTCTCCAATTAAAAAAAAATAAAAAATTATATATATATATATATATATATATAATTTTTTTTTTTTTTAATTGGAGAGAGAGACATCTTATAGGTGGTTTATTGACTGTAGAAAAAAAGGTTTTGTTTTTTTAAAGCAGAGAAACCGGTCCACAAGGACCACAATAACAGAAGTAATACGTTAGCTGTTATACAGTAAAAAAAATACATCTATACAGACAGATCTCCCATCAACATTACAATAATGCCTGGGTTATCGCACGGATGTAGACTCTATTTGGGGCGATGACGGCCCAAGGTAGGATTTGGTGTGCCTGGGATATGGAAGTGCTAGGTTTCCTTGGTTGGGTCAGCTTCCCTTCTAGCATAGTTAAACATTTCAAAGTTAAGAGGCAAAGCAATGCCGCTTAGAATGAGTCCATTGGTCAGGTTATTTAGTCAGACCCTCTGAGACTTTGTCCCAAGTCAGAGTATCTGAATATATTTCAGGACTGCCACTTTTTGGAATATGCCTCCTGTCGATATTGGCTGGTGAGGATCAAGTCCTCCATCCAGCTGATATCGTCCACTTTGTGGAGCCATTGCAATGGTCGGTAGGTGTGGGGGTTTCCAACTAAGTGGAATGCAGGCCTTGGCTGCGTCTAAGATGTCGGGTCACAGATTTTTTTATATGTGCCAGTGTTTCCGTCGCATGTAGGAGAAAGTAGGCTGGCTCGTCTGGCACCGTCCGGTCATCATGTTATCTTTTATGTCCATCCACACAGGCTGTTAACTGTTTTTGGCAGAGATGTTTCTGAGCTGTAAAAAAACAAAACGAGTGCGTTCTGTAATGTTTTTCAGCTGTAAAAAGGCTTACCGCCAGCTCACCGGTTGTGTTTAATGCTTTTGATCTCATTGATTTAAAAAAAAAAAAAAAAAACACCCTAATACTAAACCCTGAAAAACTCACTGCAAAGCTACTGGTGTTTTTATAACATTGTTATAACGTCCATCGTGCATGAGTCCTTAAACAGTATGTCTGTCTGATACTAATATCACCCCTATCACTATTGACATTTAATTGCAAAAAAACTACTCATTTCTTTGATCTCAGCAAAAAATGTGTATAGTCCTGAGTCCTAGTTGCAATCTCAGAACACCCAATAAACGAAACTACGTGGCATGTTTGCCAATTTCAGAAGCCTGGCGGACAAGATGGGTGAACTAGAGATACTATTGTACGAGGGGAATCTGGATTTTGTGGCAATTTCAGAGACCTGGTTCAACAGCCCTCATGATTGGCTGGCAACCATTCAAGGGTATACCCTTTTATCGCAGGTATAGAGAGGGTAGGTAAAAAGGGGGAAGGGTTATGCCTATATATCAAGAATAATCTAAAAGTGAATGTGAGATGACATCGCTAAGGGAGCCTAGGAGCAGGTGGAATCCTTATGGGTAGAGCTCTAAAGTGATGACGCTAAGGGGAAAATATTACTGGGAGTATGCTATAGGCCCCCTAACCTGATGGAGGGGTAGACGGATCTCCTATCACAAGTTGGATTAGCAGCAAGGACCGGAAGTGATATAATGGAGGATTCTAAGTATCCAGACATAGACTGGGTGGAGGGAACCTTGCATTCGTCTAAGGCAGTGTTTTTCAACTCCAGTCCTCAAGGCGCCCCAACAGGTCATGTTTTCAAGAATACCCTCACATGAAATGGCATTGGTTATTACCAAGGCAGTGAAACTGATCAAATCACCTGTGCAAAATAATGGAAGGCCAGAAAACATGACCTGTTGGGGCGCCTTGAGGACTGGAGTTGAGAAACACTGGTCTAAGGCTCGCCAGTTCCTAAATGTCTTGCAGAACAATTTCATAGTTCAGATGGTAGGTGCACCAATCGGAAATAATGCGTTACTGGATCTGATTACCAACAATACAGTCCTGATCACGGATGTGGAAATATGGGGCAATTTAGGAAACAGCGGTCACAGGTCAATTGGCTTCAGTATAAATCGCACAAATAGGAAACATAAGGGGAATACAAAGACACTGAATTTCAAAAGAGCCAACTTCCCTAAACTACGAACCTTGCTAGAAGGCATGAATTGGGATAAAATCTTAACATGGAGGAGAGATGGGTTTGCTTTAAGAGCATATTAAATAAGGGCATTAGCCAATGCATACCATTGGGTAATACATTTAAAAGAGCAAACAAAAGTCCTGTATGGCTTAACTCCAATGTAAAAATGCATATAAAAGCCAAGGAAGAAGGCCTTTAAAAAATACAAGGGTGGGGGGGGGGGGGGGTGTCATCAGCATTCAGACTTTATAAAGAATGCAACAAGAAATGTAAGGGTGCCATTAGGGTGGCTAAGATAGAACTCGAAAGACACAGCAGAGGAGAGCAAAAAAAAATTCTTCATGTAAAAGGAGCGGACAGACCATATTGGCCCCATAAACAATGAGGACTGACATCTGGTTACAAAAGACAGGGAGATGGCGAAGGTATTGAATTTATTCTTCTCCTCAGTCTTTGAGGGAATCGGGGGCTTCGATAACCAAAACTGCAGTGTTTATCCTCATGACACATCACAGAAAGCACCTCCATGGTTAAGAGGACAGAATTAAAATTAGACTTGGGAAGCTTAACATTAATCACTGGGACCAGATGGTTTGCATCCGAGGGTACTCAGTCAAGTAATTACCAGACCATTGTTCCTAATTTTTACTGATAGTCTGACTGGAATGGTACCAGCTGATTGGCAAAAAGCCTGTGTAGCACCAATATTTAAAAAGGCCCAAAATACATCCCTGAGAATTGCAGACCAATTAGCCTAACCTCAATAGTATGAAAGCTCTTGGAGGGGATAAGGGACTATATAAAATACTTTACTAATGAGAACAGTATCATTAGCAGCAATCGGCATGGATTCATGAAGAATCGTTTTTGCCAAACCAATCTATTAATTTTCTATGAGTAGGTGAGTTGCCATCTAGATAAAGGAGGGCCCGTAGATGTGATGTATCTGGCTTTTGTAAAAGCATTTGACACAGTTCCCCATAAACGTTTACTGTACAAAATAAGGTCTGTTGGCATGGACCATAGAGTGAGTACATAGATTGCAAACTGGCTACAAGGGCGAGTTCAGAGGGTGGTGATAAATGGGGAGTACTCGGAATGGTCAGGAGTGGGTAGTGGGGTTCCCCAGTGTTCTGTGCTGGGACCAATCCTATTTAATTTGTTAAAAAATGACCTGGAGGATGGGGTACACAGTTCAATCTCTGTATTTGTGGACGATACCAAGCTAAGCAGGGCATTAACTTCTTTGCAGGATGTGGAAACCTTGTAAAGTGATCTGAACAAATTATTGAGGTGGGCAACTACATGGCAAATGAGGTTTATATGTAGAAAAATTTAAAATAATGCTTTTGGGTGGCAAAAATATGAATGTAATCTATACACTGGAGGGAGAACCTCTGAGGGAATCTAGAATATAACAGGACCTGGGGGTCCTAGTAGATAGGCACAGCAATGGCAAGCTGTTGCTAACAAAGCAAACTGAATATTGGCATGCATTAAAAAGAGGATCAACTCCAGAGATAAAACGATAATTCTCCCGCTTTAAGACTCTGGTCCTGCTGCACCTTAGAGTATGCTGTCCAGTTCTGGGCACCAGTCCTCAGGAAGGATATACTGGAAATGGAGTACAAAGAAGGGCAACTAAGCTAATAAAGGGTCTGAAGGATATTGGTTATGAGGAAAGGTTGCGAGCACTGAATTTATCCTCTGGAGAAGAGACTCTTGGGTGGGGATATGATTTCAATTTATAAATACCGTACTGGTGACTCCACAATAGGGATAAAACTTTTTTGCGGAAGGGAGTTGAACAAGACACACGTGGCCACTCATTAAAATGAGAAGAAAAGAGGTTTAGCCTTAAACTACGTAGAGGGTTCTTTACTGTAAGAGCGCAAGGATGCAGAATTCCCTTCCACAGGTGGTGGTCTCAGCAGGGAGCATTGATTTTCAAAAACACGATTAGATAAGTACCCAAATGACCGCAACATACAGGGATAATACAATGTAATACTGACATATAATCACACACACAGGTCCTCTCCTATTATGTAAAATGTTAGCTTGTTAAAGGCTTTGTCCACCTATAAGACCCGGTTTTATATTACACCCATATTTAGGGTCTAGCATGGACACTTTCCTCAATTTCCCCCTCAAGCACCCCTCCCCCCTTCTGTACATGTTTAAATTTGGCACTGCTGTGCATAGCACCGTGTTTACGCAATGCGCAGTGCCTGTGCATTACCCTTCGGCGCTCTGCAGGTTCCAGTGTACACGTTAAACCATTTATTTTTTTTATTGTGGGAGCATTTTTTTTTTTTGTATAAGGTGGGCTATGCTTTTAGCCAATGTTTGTGTCTGTTTTCCCCCCCCTCTGAACTTCCCACATGCCACAGAATTGAATAAATTCATCTTGCACACTTGATATATTGTATGTAATGAACTATTCTAACTTTGTGCTTTTTCCCACTCCTGTAGATCCCCAGTTTGTTATCTATCAGCTGAAGGTTAAGATATTTACATCCTCTACAGGACCCACAAGACGTGAAGAGAAATACATGTATTTTGACTTCCCGCAGCCTCTTCCTGTTTGTGGAGATATAAAGGTTGAGTTTTTCCACAAACAGAACAAGATGATGAAAAAGGTTGGTGTTTTCCAGTGGCCAAAACATTTGCAGGCTGTAGAAAAGATCTAAGATCTCTGATCACTGAAATTCTATTTTAAAAGTGAAAAATTGGTATTGTGTTTATAATTTAAAGCATAGCTCAGCATTCCTAACATTACTGCAGCACCGTTTATGTGCACACTGCCACATTCCCAGTGCATTCCTCAGCTGGTAAAGGACTTCCTGTGTGACTTAACAATGGCAGCCGTGAGACCATGTTATGTCTGAGACTTTGCTTTTATTTGCAGGGTTTTTTTTATTTATTTTTTACGGAACATTAACAGACATATATGTAGGTGAAATGTATATAGGCAATGATAAGCAATGGCTCTATTTGTAATTAAAGTAGACCCCTGGTTTGAAAGCTTAACATACTTCCTGCTTGGAACAGCAAGATGTGAAATTTGGGCTCAGCCCTACCTTAAGATTGAGCTTTGATTTCCAGGTTTGCCTACTTGTTACCTTGTATCTACAGTTAATATGAAAACAAGTGTCAAAAAAAATACATTAAAAATTAGAAAAAAAATCAAAGAAAAAAATGAAGAAAAAAATTTTTTTTTAACTTACCAGAAATGCTTGATTGCTAGGCACATCATCCTAATCTGCGTCTTCCTCCTCCGCGGAGATCTTCTGGTCTTCTCTCCTCCGTGTGGCGTCTTCTGGGTAATGGGTCGCTCTGTGTTCTGACTGTGACTGTGTGTCCCAGAACACAGCGCACCCCATTCACAAAGCGCTGCGCGACTCGCGCATGCGCAGTAGGAAACGGGCAGTGAAGCCGCAAGGCTCCACTGCCTGTTCCCCTTAGCCAAAATGGCGGCGCCGGGACCCGAGACCGAGGGACGGGTCAGCATCGGGCGGCCATCATCGCGGGCGCCCTGGACAGGTAAGTGTGCTTATTAAAAGTCAGCAGCTACAGTGTTTGCAGCTGCTGACTTTACTTTTTTTTTTTTTTAAACCGGCCCTCCTCTTGAAGTACCAAAGTTTGACGCCATTCCATAAGTGTGCGCAGTTTTAACGCGTGGCATGTTAGGTATTGTTTTACTTGGTGTAACATCTTTCACATCATACAAAAGAATTGGGCTAACTTTACTGTTTTGTGAACGGCTTCTGGACCAGTCACCACAGTTATAGTGCGGTAGAATGGCTCCCCTGCGCGAGTCGTCGTAGCTGTATGTCAGCTCTTTAAGACACTTTAGCAGGCGTGTGCGTCCGCATCCTATCACCAGAGCTGTTGTGCGTGCTTGGCTGCTGCGATGACTGCCGGGTACCTGGGATTGCTCGTGACACAAATCCCAGTTCTCTCAGTGGACTAGAGACAGATCGTGTGCTCCTAAGTAGGAACACCAATCGGTCTCGTCCCCATGTCAGTCAGAGGTGGTCAAATACCACCAAAAAGCTCTATTTGTGGGGTGGGGGGGGGAACATAAATTTTGATTGGGTACAAAGTAGCAAAGCCACGCAATTGTCAGTTAAAGCGCTGCAGTGCCTTATCGCAGAAAATTCTTGCGCAAATACCGCATGACACAAAGTTGCAACGACCGCCATTTTTTTCCCTAGGTTGTCTGCTGAAAAAACATATCTAACATTTGGGGGTTCTGAGTAATTTTTTAGCAAAAAGATTATTTTTATATTATAGGAGAGGAAGTGTTTAATATTTTGTTGGCTGCACAGAATAAAAGCATTAACAAAAAATAGGTTTAAAATAGGTTTACAGGTCAGCTATGTTGCAAGTATCTCTCCCATTTATACTTTCCTTGTGCATAACCTTTAACCACTTGCCGACCGCCTCACGCCGATGTACGTCGGCAGAATGGCACGGGCAGGCATAAGCACGTACATGTACGTGATTTGCCTCCCGCGGGTCGGGGGCCCGATCGGGCCCCCGCCCGGTGCCTGCGGCGGTCGGTTTTCGTTCGGGAGCGATCCCGGACGAGGGGACGGCCATTCATTCATGGCCACCCCCTCGCGATCGCTCCCGACGAATGGAAATCCCCGGTGACATCACTTCCTCTCCTGTAATGTAAACACAGGAGAGGAAGTGATGTATTCTCTCCTCCGTGTCGGTATTTTTCGTTCCGACACGGAGGAGAGCGGATCAGTGAGTTGCACCAACACATCCCACACACAGTAGAACATGCCAGGCACACTCACACCCCCCCTTTACCCCCCGATCACCCCCCCAATTACCCCTGCCCCCCCAGTCACAGTGACACCAATGTCATTTTTTTTTTTTTTTTTTTTTTTTTTGCATTGGTGTCATTTGTGACTGTAATAACTGTTAGGGCAGTTAGGGTTAGCCCCCTTTAGTTCTAATGTACCCCCCTAACCCCCCCAATAAAGGTTTAACCCCGTGATCACCCCCCGTCGCCAGTGTCACTAAGGCTGGGTTCACATTGCAGCGGTTTATGAGAACGAATGTGATTCGCACCGCACTGCAGTGCAAATCACATCCGATCTCTGTGCGATTCGAGTTCAGCCATTCGCCGCACCCGCCGCACCCGCCACACCCGCCGCACCCGCCGCAAATTCGCACGGGACCCTTTTTTTGGCCCGCAGCAGAATCGGATCGCATGGGTGTTCACACCATGCGATCCGAGTTTGCAGATCGCACTGCGATATGCGAACTGATCTGGGGGTGTCAGTAACATTTCACTGACACTCCCAGCAGTTCGCATAGGGCAGTGTGAACTGCCGCCGGGAGGCATGCGATGCGGGAACCCGCCGCGGATTCGCGGCGTTTCCGCATCGCTCCAGTGTGAACCCAGCCTAATAAGCGATCATTTTTCTGATCGCCGTATTAGTGTCACAGGTGACGCTAGTTAGGCAGGTAGGTATTTAGGTTCGCCGCAGCTTTTTATAGCGCTAGGGACCCCCATATACTACCGCATAAAGCCCCCTGATTGCCCCCTAGTTAACCCTTTCACCAGTGATCACCATATAACTGTTACAGGTGACGCTGGTTGGTTAGTTATTTTTTTATAGTTTCAGGGCACCCGCCATTTATTACCTAATAAAGGTTTAACCCCCTGATCACCCGGCAGGTGTCATTTGTGACTAATAACTGTTAGGGCAGTTAGGGTTAGCCCCCTTTAGTTCTAAGGTACCCCCCTAACCCCCCCAATAAAGGTTTAACCCCGTGATCACCCCCCGTCGCCAGTGTCACTAAGGCTGGGTTCACATTGCAGCGGTTTATGAGAACGGATGTGATTCGCACCGCACTGCAGTGCAAATCACATCCGATCTCTGTGCGATTCGAGTTCAGCTATACAGATAGTATGGCTGAATTCGTGTCGCACCCGCCGCACCCGCCGCAAACTCGCACGGGACCCTTTTTTTGGTCCGCAGCAGAATCGGATCGCATGGGTGTTCACACCATGCGATCCAAGTTTGCAGATCGCACTGCGATATGCGAACTGATCTGGAGGTGTCATTAACATTTCACTGACACTCCCAGCAGTTCGCATAGGGCAGTGTGAACTGCCGCCGGGAGGCATGCGATGCGGGAACCCGCCGCGCATTCGTGGCGTTCCCGCATCGCTCCAGTGTGAACCCAGCCTAATAAGCGATCGTTTTTCTGATCGCTGTATTAGTGTCACAGGTGACGCTAGTTAGGCAGGTAGGTATTTAGGTTCGCCGCAGCTTTTTATAGCGCCAGGGACCCCCATATACTACCGCATAAAGCCCCCTGATTGCCCCCTAGTTAACCCTTTCACCAGTGATCACCATATAACTGTTACAGGTGACGCTGGTTGGTTAGTTATTTTTTTATAGTTTCAGGGCACCCGCCATTTATTACCTAGTCTCACTAGTGTACCCCTAAATTTAGGGGTGTCTACTTTCTAAAATGGGGTCATTTGGGGGGGGGGGTTTGTGCCATCTTGGCATTTTATGGCCTTCAAAACTGTAACGCCCTTAGAAAGCCTGAAGGCGGTGCTTGGTTTTTGGGGCCCCGTACGCGGCTAGGCTCCCAAAAAGTCCCACATATGTGGTATCCCCGTACTCAGGAGAAGCAGCAGAATTTATTTTGGGGTGTCATTTCACATATGCCCATGGCATGCGTGAGCAATATATCATTTAGTGACAACTTTGTGAAAAAAAAAAAAAGTTTGTAATTTTCCCGCAACTTGTGGCAAAATATAAAATATTCCATGGACTCAACATGCCTCTCAGCAAATAGCTTGGGGTGTCTACTTTCTAAAATGGGGTCATTTGTGGGGGTTTTGTGCCATCTTGGCATTTTATGGCCTTCAAAACTGTAATAGGTAGTGAGGCGTGAAATCAAAAATTTACGCCCTTAGAAAGCCTGAAGGCGGTGCTTGGTTTTCGGGGCCCTGTACGCGGCTAGGCTCCCAAAAAGTCCCACATATGTGGTATCCCCGTACTCAGGAGAAGCAGCAGAATTTATTTTGGGGTGTCATTTCACATACGCCCATAGCATGTGTGAGCAATATATCATTTAGTGACAACTTTGTGTAAAAAAAAAAAAAAAATTTTTTTTTTGTCATTATTCAATCGCTTGAGGCAAAAAAATAAAATATTCAATGGGCTCAACATGCCTCTTATCAATTTCCTTAGGGGGTCTACTTTCCAAAATGGGGTCATTTGGGGGGGTTTTGTACTGCCCTGTCATTTTAGCACCTCAAGAAATGAGATAGGCAGTCGTAAACTAAAAGCTGCGTAAATTCCAGAAAACGTACCTTAGTTTGTAGATGTGACAACTTTTGCGCAAACCAATAAATATACAATTATTGACTTTTTTTTTACCAAAGACATGTGGCTGAATACATTTTGGCCTAAATGTATGACTAAAATTGAGTTTATTGGATTTTTCTAATAACAAAAAGTAGAAAATATCATTTTTTTTCAAAATTTGCGGTCTTTTTACGTTTATATCGCAAAAAATAAAAATCGCAGAGGCAATCAAATACCATCAAAAGAAAGCTCTATTTGTGGGAAGAAAAGGACGCAAATTTTGTTTGGGTACAACATTGCATGACCGCGCAATTACCAGTTAAAGCAGCGCAGTGCCAAAGTGTAAAAAGACCTCTGGTCATTTACCAGCAAAATGGTCCGGTCTGAAAGTGGTTAAGCATAGTTTATTTGAAAGTGTATTGCTTCAGTATTTTAGTGCAGGAAATTGTGTTTCTGCCAATGTAATGTCACTGGCCGCACCCCCTCTGTGCCTATTCACTGCACTGCAGCAATGTTCATGGCTTGCATTAGCTACTGTTTCCGCTCCGCTTTTTGCTCATTCATCTATGCTAAAAGGAGATCTAGTGACATCGTCTTAGTGCCAATCCTGTCCACAAGTCCTTTTGTAAAGACTCACAGGTAGTCTTGGTGGGGGCCATGCAGCATGCATATTCTGTATGTTGAGCCTCTTCTTCAGTGCAAGATTGGTGTGATGTTTGAGATGGCTTCATGTTTACATTTATTTGTGTTTTAAAAACTTGCTTAATTTAACCAGTTAATAAAATTTATGTAATTTGTTTATTAAGGGCATCATTCACACTAGCCACTCATTTAAAGACTGTTTTAAGTTTGTGGGGTGGTGTCTGTTTTGCCAAGCAGTGCAGAGGGGTGACTCATTGAGGCGGTGATTTGATGCTCTGTTCCAGCACATTGCACTTTTTATCATTTTCTTTACTGTTTAGAGTGTACAAAGTTGCACACCATTTAACCACTTAAGGACCGCCGCATGACAATGTACGTCGGTGCAATGGCACCGACAGGCACAAGCACGTACATGTACGTGCTCGCCTTCCAGCGGGTGGGGGGTCCGATCGGACCCCCTCCCGCTGGATGCTGCGATCCGTTTCGCTGCAGGAGCGATCCGGGATGAGGGGATGGCCGTTGGTTTCTGGCCATCCCCTCTCGATCGCTCCTGGCGAATGAGAAGCTTCCCCTGCTGTGTATAGTAAACACGGGCAGGGAGGAAGTGATGTCATTCTCCTCGGGGGGGGGGGGGGGGGTCTTTTTGACCAGACTACGAGGAGAACACAAAGTAAGTGTGCACCAACACTACACTGACATGTAGGTACACATAGGCACACAAATCCCTCCAAGTCACAGTGTCACTGATTGCAGTGATCATTTATTTACTGATCACTGCATTTAGTGTCAGTTGTGACAGTAAAAACTGTCAGGGCAGTTAGTGTTAGTTCCAGGGTATCCCCCTACCCCCCCAATAAAGGTTTAACCCCCCGATTGCCCCTAGAGTTAACCCTTTCACCCCTTTTGCCAGTGTCGCTAAGCGATCGTTTTTCTGATTGCTGCATTAGTGTCACTGGGGCCGCTAAGTAGCTAGTTATTCTTTTAGGTTCACCGCCAGGTTTTTATAGTGCTAGGTACCCCGATCTACTACCCAATAATGGTTTAACCCCCTGATTGCCCCTGGTTAACCCTTTCTCCAGCGATCACCGTATAAGTGCCACTGGTGACGCTGGTTAGCCAGTTAGTTATTTAGGTTCCCCGTCAGGTTTTTATATAGCACCAGGGACCCCCATATACTACCTATTAAAAATTTGAACCCCCTGATTGCCCTTAGTTAACCCTTTCACCAGTGATCACCGTATAAGTGTTATGGGTGACTCTGATTAGTTTGCTTTTTATAGCATCAGGGCACCCACCATTTATTACTCAATAAAGGTTTAACCCCCTGATCACCCGGCGGGTGATATCAATTGGGTTTCAGGGTCTGCGTCGCCCCAGGCAGCGCTAGGTTAGTGCCAGTACCACTAACACCCACGCGCAAAGCATAAACCTCCCGTAGTGGTATAGAATCTGAACAGATCAATATCTGATCTGATCTATACTAGCGTCCCCGGCAGTTTAGGGTTCCAAAAAAAAGCATTGTTAGCGGGATCAGCCCAGATACCTGCTAGCACCTGCGTTTTGCTCCTCCGCCCAGCCCACCCAAGTACAGTATCGATCGATCACTATCGCTTACAAAACACTAAACACATAATTGCAGCGTTTGCAGAGTCAGGCCTGATCGCTAACAGTTTTTTTTTTGGTAGCGTTTTATATTTAAATCCGGAAGGCAGTACTTGGTTTTCGGGGTCCCGTACGTGGCTAGGCTCCCAAAAAGTCCCCCACATGTGGTATCCCCGTACTTGGGAGAAGCAGCAGAATTTATTTTGGGGTGTAATTTCACTTATGCCCATAGCATGTGTGAGCAATATATCAGTGACAACTTTGTGCAAAAAAAAAAAAATTTGTAATATTCCTGCAACTTGTGGCAAAATATAAAATATTTCATGGACTCAACATGCCTCTCAGTAAATAACTTGGGGTGTCTACTTTCCAAAATTTGGTCATTTGGGGGGGTTTTGTGCTATTTTGGCATTTTATGGCCTCCGAAACTGTGATAGGTAGTGAGGAGTGAAATCAAAAATTTGCACCCTTAGAAATCCTGAAGGCAGTGATTGGTTTTTGGGATGAAGTACGCGGCTAGACTCCCAAAAAGTCCCACATATGTGGTATCCCCATACTCAGGAGAAGCAGCAGAACTTTTTTTTTTTTTTTTTTGTCATGATTCAATCACTTGGGACAAAAAAAAAAAATATTCAATGGGCTCAACATGCCCCTCAGCAATTTCCTTGGGGTGTCTACTTTCCAAAATGGGGTCATTGGGGGGGGGGGGGGGTTGTACTGCCCTGCCATTTTAGCACCTCAAGAAACGAGATAGGCAGTCATAAATTAAAAGCTGTGTAAATTCCAGAAAATGTACTCTAGTTTGTAGGCGCTATAACTTTTGCGCAAACCAATAAATATACGCTTATTGACATTTTTTTTTACTAAAGACATGTGGCTGAATAAATTTTGCCCTAAATGTATGACTAAAATTTAGTTTATTCGATTTTTCTTATAACAAAAAGTAGAAAATATCTTTTTTTTTTTTTTTCTCGAAAATTTTCAGTCTTTTTCCATTTATATCGCAAAAAATAAAAATCGCAGAGTCAATCAAATACCATCAAAAGAAAGCTCTATTTGTGGGAAGAAAAGGACGCAAATTTCGTTTTGGGTACAACATTGCATGACTGCGCAATTACCAGTTAAAGCAGTGCAGTGCGAAATTGTAAAAAGAACTCTGGTCCTTAGGCTGACAATTGGTCCGGGCTGAAGTGGTTAAAGTGTTTAACCCTAATAACAAAATAAAACGGATCCTGTTCCCTTAAAGCATTTAATACAGCACAGTGCTTGTGCTGTGTCATTTTGGCCCCCTGTATCGCCTGAAAAAAAACTTTGCTGATTCTGCCTGGCTATACCCTCCCCCCTGTAAGCTGACCACGTGTATCATGGCTTCTGAGCCCTAACACCGTGGTCAGTTTACGTGCCTCCGTCATCCACAGCCCACCTGTCTACTTGTCAGTGTCCGCCCCCTCAACTCCTGCTGCTCTCATAATCCACTTATGGACTGAGCCTCTTTTGTTTACAAGTTAAAATCTTTATTTAAATTTTTTTTGCTAGAAAATGACTTGGAACCCCCAAACATAATTTATATATTTTTTTTCTAACACCCTAGAGAGGAAAATGGAGGTTGCAATACTTTCTGTCACAACATATTTGCTCAGTGGTCTTACAAGCACATTTTATTTATTTATTTTTTGTGTGGAAAAAATAATTTTCTGAATTAAAATATAAGACAACAGTAAAGTTAGCCCGATTTTATTTATTTTATTTATATTGTGAAAGATAATGTTATGCCACATAGATACCCAACATGTCACGCTTCAAAATTGCACCCGCAATGGCTGCAAACTTTTACCCTCAAAAATCTCCATAGGCAATGTTTAAAACTTTCTACAGGCAACCAGTTTTGAGTTATAGGAGCTCTAGGGCTAGAATTATTGCTCTCTCTAACGTTTGCGGCAATACCTCACGTGTGGTTTGAACACTGTTTTCATATACAGTCGCTACTCACGTATGCGTTCGATACTGCATGCAACGCATAGTAGCCCATTATGTGTCACTTACCTGACACAGGAGCCAGCGATGTCCCCGATGTCCTCTGTAGTCCAGAGCATCCATCTTCTTCCGGGTATCGCTGCTCCGGCCACTCAGCGCTGTAGCAGCGATGTCGTCACTTCCGCGCATGGGAGCCGCCGCTAACAGCATATTGCAGTTAGCAGCAGCTAACGGCGATAGTGCGCCTGCGTGCCGCTGTCTACGGTGTGCATGTGCCGTAGACGGCTATCACTGTCTTTTTTTTTTTTTTTTTTAGTAAATATTTCCTAAACCGTATAGGTTTAGGAGATATTTCTTGGACCTACAGTTAAGCCTTAATCTAGGCTTACCTGTAGGTCAAAGTGGTTTGTATGGGTTTACAACCACTTTAAATATGAGCTCTGGGGTCAAAAAGACCTCAGATCTCATATTTACACTAAAGTGCAATAAAAGAAAAAAAGTCACTTAAAGAATACATTTCTCCTGTAAGAGCTATGGGCGGAAGCGACGTTTGACGTCGCTTACTCCCTCCCGTTCTATGGACCCGAGTGGGGCCATCTTCTCCCTCATTCGGCAGCCAGGCATTCATGGGGCGAGAACGCAGTAGTCTCTGCCACTACCGACAGATGACTGGATCGCGGCAGGAGGGGGGTGGGCACCTTTCCCGCCGCTGCTGAAAGTGATCTTGCAGTGAATCCACTGCGGAGACCACTTTTATCTTTAAAGACGGGTACGTCTTGTGTTAAGTGCTTAATATTAACTGTTCGCACTCCCTTTGTAATATAACAAGTGCCCCTGTGTTATATAAAAGATATGCTTTATCTGTACCTATAACCCAGCATCTCCCAGCGATCGTGCGACTCTTTGGCGCTCTTTTTCCTCTCTTCCCCATCCTCCTTCTGCTGGTGTTTGCGACAGTGCTGGGCCCCGCCTGTTGGAGCTGTCAGCCGGGCAGAGGAGAGAGCCGAGGAGTCACCTGATCGCCGGGAGCCGCTGTGTTATAGGTACAGATCAGCATATTTTTCATATAACACAGGCACAGGGGGACGTATTGTTATTATAGGGTATGGGAGCTTTTTATAGAAGTGGGTTAGCAACCACTTTAAGTCTGTGCTACAACGTGGTGCACTGACCTGTTGTGTTAATAGATGCTCTGTTGAAAAATGCAGCATAGAAAACCATTGATCAGGTACAGAAAAACACCAGTCACCGCACATAATCTGACTAGTCTTACTCTCTAGCTGTGATGCAAATATATCTTCGTAGTTCTGTAAATCAGCTTTGTGATCGTACAAGAAAAAGATCACATATATACCGTCAGTTAGAAAGCACAGTGGTGTATTTTATGTGCTTTATGTTCTTTATGTTTCGGAACTACAAAGCATGCCGAGTGCTATTTATCCCAGTGAATGAAGAAATGTGATTGTTGCCTCTCCAGAAATTACATAATGCTGACAGAACTCTGTGGGACACTGTAGGCGCTGCACTGCATTTTTTTTTTTAAATGGTGGTGTAGTGTGGAGTTAACACGGTCATGTCCAACAGAGCACGCAGAGAGACTTTCCATTATAAATGTTTACTTTGATTAGTGTTTAGTCCCGTGTTCATTGGAGGACACAGTGCTACAGTCTTCAGTGTGTGAGTATGCTGCTGCTTGCAGGAAGTTTGGACAGTATGCAAATTGGCACACTGGCCAGCTCCTTCCAATGGCTCTTCCCATACCCCCACTCTAAAGCGAAACTTGGTGTATTGAGGTAATCTCTCTCTCTCAAGCTCTGCTGAAATTGGTTTGTTTTTAAACATTCTTCTTTCAAGCTGCTGCTGTTAAAGTGATTGTAAAGCCTTCAATTAAAAAAAAAAAAGTAAATTAACAAGTCATACTTACCTGCTCTGTGCAGTGGTTTTGCCTGATCCTCTGGGGTCCCCTGATGGCACTCCTGCCTCCTCGACTTCACTGTGTGCCAAAATAGCAAGCCACTTGCTATGGGTGCATACTTGGGGGCTCGCTTCCGAGCAGCAGTGCCACTGCAGCTCGGGCTCGCTCCCTGTTTGAAGGGTAAGAGGAGAGAGAAGATCGCAGCTGGGCAAAGTACTGAATCTCTGACAGGCTCAGAGAAGTGTTTAGAGGAGGTTGTGGAAAAGTAGGGTTTTTTTTTGGGGGGGGGGGGGGGGGGGGGTTGTACCTTAATGCAGGGCATGCATATAGGTAATAACCTTCAGAACCTTTTTAATGCTGCATTCCAAGATCCTTCAGTGCCTCTCTAGTAGCTGTGTGCTCAGTGTATATTGCGATCCCTAGTCACAACAGTGGTTATATACAACTGCAGCCTTTCTCTCTAGACCCATTTTCTTGTAAGTACTTCACTCAGATATATATATATATATATATATATATATATATAATATATATATATATATATATATATATATATATATATATATATATATACAAAGAGAAAGAGTATGTAAAGAAAAAGTAGGGAAAACTCTAGGATAGAGAGAGAGATAGAGATATATATATATCTCTCTATCTCTCTCTCTCTATCTCTCTATCTCTCTCTCTCTATCTCTCTCTCTCTATCTCTCTCTCTCTATCTCTCTCTCTCTATCTCTCTCTCTCTATCTCTCTCTCTCTATCTCTCTCTCTCTATCTCTCTCTCTCTCTATCTATCCTAGAGTTTTCCCTACTTTTTCTTTACATACTCTTTCTCTTTGTTCTTTTCCTCTCCCCCTCCTATCTCTTTTGAGTTTTCTTTAAAAAAAAAAAACCCTGCAAGATTACCCTGCCGCCTTACATGCTGATATTTTTTATTTCTTCCTATAGGAAAAAATGTTTCATTTTTGGATAAATACATTCTTCATACCTGGTCCCGAAGAGTATTCAGACAAAGTAGAGAATGGAACGTTACTTGGAGAGCAGGAACTTGATGGTATCAAAAGCACGGAACGTTCAGATAACGACAAGGAATATCTTACTCTCTCATTAACAAAGAATGACCTAGATAAAGCTAATAAAGACAAGGCCAACAGATACTTCTCCCCAAACTTCAAAGTAAGTCTCAATTTTTCACGTGTGCTCTTCCCTTTGATATCAAAACTCATAAACGTGTAGTATAATGTGGTAGTTATGACTACCAGCCCTAAAGAAGTGGAAGTTGCATTACATGCTTTTGTACTTTGTACTATCTAATATAGTTACATAGTAGGTGAGGTTGAAAAAAGACACAAGTCCATCAAGTCCAACCTGTGTTTGTGTGTGTGTGATTATAGGTTAGTATTAAATTGTATATCCCTGTATGTTGTGGTCGTTGAGGTGCTTATCTAATAGTTTTTTGAAACTATCAGTGCCCCCCACCTAGACCACCACCTGTGGAAGGGAATTCCACATCCTTGCCGCTCTTAAAATATCCTCTATTTAGTTTAAAGTGGTTGTAAACCCTTACAAACCACTTTGACCTACAGGTAAGCCTAGATTAAGGCTTACCTGTAGGTCCAAGAAATATCTCCTAAACCTATACGGTTTAGGAGATATTTGCCCGAAGACAGGCACCGCTGCCGTAGACAGCGGTGCGCAGGCGCACTGAGCTCTGCATTTCCAACAACAGAGCTGCCGCGCGTGTCGGCTCCCGTGCGCATGCGTGGGAGTGACGTCATCGCGGCTCCGCCAAATGACAGCGGCGGAGCTGCGAGACCCCACTGAAAAGATGGATGCGCCGGACTACAGGGGACAGCGGTGATATCGCTGGCTCCTGTGTCAGGTGAGTGACACATAATGGGCTACTATGCGATGCATAGTAGTCCATTATGCTTTGCCTTTGCAGGGAATGAAAGAGGAAGTAAACCCATTAGGGTTTACTTCCTCTTTAAGGTTAAACCTCTTTTCTTCTAATTTTAATGAATGGCCACGTGTGTCTTGGTAAACTCCCTTCTGTAAAAGTTTTATCCCTCTTGTGGGGTCACCAGTACGATATTTATAAATTGAAATCATATCCCCTCTCAAGCGTCTCTTCATAAATAAGTTCAGTGCTCACAACCTTTCCTCATAACTAATATCCTCCAGACCTTTTATTTAGCTTTGTTGCCCTTTGTACTCCATTTCCAGTACATCCTTCCTGAGGACTGGTGCCCAAAACTGGGCAGCATACTCCAGATGAGGCCTTGTAGAGTGGGAGAATTATCACTTTATCGCTGGAATTGATCCCCTTTTTAATTCATGCCAATATTCAGTTTGCTTTATCAGCAGCTTTTTCATCATAATTACCCCCAGAGGTTCACCCCCTAGTGAGTAGATTGCATTCATATTTTTGCCACCCAAATGCATTATTTTTCTAGATTAAGTGATTGTAAAGTCGTGTTTTTTTTTTTTTCTTCTATAAAAATAAAAACATGTTATACTTACCTGCTCTATTGCAGTGGATTTGCACAGAGTAGCCCAGTTCCTCTTCTGTGCTCCTGGCTCCTGCTCAGTGCCCCCACAGCAAGCAGCGTGCTATGGGGGCACCCGAGCCAAGGCACAACTCCCTGTGTCATTCAGACACGAAGCCCCGACCTGGCCCCACCCTTATCTCCCACGATTGGCTAACTGAGTTTCACCAATGCCATCAATGCTGTGTCTCAGCCAATTGGGAGGAAGAATCTCAGACACCTGAGACGCTTGTGGACATCGCTGGACAGGGAGGGTCCTCGGGTAAGTGTTAAGAGGTCTGAGGCTGGCTGCGAGGAGGAGAACTGATGTACCCAATGTGCATATTAGGTGTACTCGGGTATGAAAATTAATGATTGCACCATACATTTGGGTATCGCACCATGTGCCAGATTAATATCCATAATTCTAGAGCTGTCATGCACTGTTTCATATAAATGGATAAGCTGTGAAGGCTTTTAAATTATGGACAATTTGGGCTACTGCAGTTTTTCCCAATGCTTCACAGGCAAGCAACATATCCCCTTCTATTATATTTTATCAAACCATTGTGTGTGTTTACTACAAATATGGGTATGCTAATCGATTATACTTATTGCTTGTGACATGAAAAATTTGTCATTGTCTCCATTGTATTGTATAGGCTCTCTGCTTTCAGAGAGAATATAATGTTTTAAAGGATAAGTTCACCTTTTGCAACATGTTACACCCATTTTCGGGGTGTATTGCAAGATGGAGAAATGGGTGAAAGATCCCCACACCGATCTTCAGTGCACAGGAGAAGCACACAACACCTCCGTGATCACAGCGGGTCTCCTTACCAGATGAAATGGGCCCTCAGATTGAGTGGCCAACTGGACGCGTAACCATAGAGAATCCTCCAATCAGTTCCTGACACCCGACATAATGGTTCAAAACAACCTCCCAGACATCGGACAGTACAAGCCAGATTTGCAGTCTTTCATTCACATGAAGCTCACCAAACGATTAAACACAAAAGAACCTCCCATAGTGAACAACGTATGAGTGAAGTTTAAAGCTTTATTGAAGTGTACTTAAAAACAAGTCTTGTTAAAGCTGCATTCCAAACAAGCTCTGTTGGGTGTCCGGAATGGATTGGAGGATTCTCTATGGTTACTCACCCAGTTGGCTACTCTTTAATCTGAGGGCCCATTTCATCTGGTAAGGAGACCCCGCTGTGAGCATGGTGGTGTGGTGTGCTGCTGAGCACTGAAGATCGTTGTGGGGATCTTTAACTTATGTCTCAATTTTGCAATATATGAACTTTTCCTGAAAAAGTCATCATGTGTGCAATATAATTATATAGCGCTGCAATTTCAGGTTTTTAAATATAGATACATGGCTTACTTCATAGAATAGTTGTAACTAGAATTATTAAAAACTTGTGACGCTAGAGCAGGCTTTGTGTAGAGTAACCAGATGCTGTTGGTACTACCTTTGGGGTTTTTGGAGGATTGAAGTTTTTAATTTCCGGAGTTTCAAAGTTTGAGTGTTTAGATATTTTGTTGTTGCTGCTATGCTGCTCATTTACTTTTCGTGTTGATTCCCTTTTTTTTTTTTTTTTTTTTTTTTTCTTTAGGTAAAGCTATTTTTCACTAAAACCGTAGAAGAATCTTCAAATTCAGAAGCAAGCAGCTCAACTTCAGTAACACCGGATGTTAGTGACAATGAACCTGATCATTATCGATACTCTGACACCACTGACTCTGACCCAGAGAATGAACCTTTTGATGAAGATCAGATTACAAAAGTCTGAGTTATTTTTTTTTTTTTTTTTTTTTTTTTTAATCGAGGGAATTAAAACCACAGAAAGACAAACTTGAATAAACTGATAAAGGACCTTTTTAAATGGCAAATCGCATTGTCAGACTACCAGTTATAGGAGCAATTTTTTTTTTTCCTTGACCAATATTTTTTTGCCCAGCAGGGTTTTTGGCACTGTTGTCCAATGGAATGAGGAAAAAGGAGATGAAAAAAAGGAAAAAGCAAAGTACAAAAAAGAAGAAAAGCTTACGTAACAATGTTATGTAAATATCCTTTTCGTGTCAAAAGGACATTTAAATCTTAATTAGGATAAATAAAGATGGCACTTTCCCATTTTATTCCAGTTTTTTATGTTTGTTTTTTGTTAACCCCCCCCCCCCCCCCCCTTCTTCCCAAAAGTGGAGCTTGTGTATACATAGGACCCCTTCCCCCTTTTTTTTATTTTTTGTTTTGTCACAAAGTGAAGTTTATAATGTGCTTTTGTGAAATACTAGGTTCACCTCCTGCCTCTTCACAGCCAGTGTGGCAACAGTTATTTTTCAATTGGCTATAGAATGTTCAAGGGTTATTTCCATGTACGTATGTTTATTCAATGCGGTGGAGAATTTAATATTTAAAGCGGAATCTCTTACCAGCTGGATTCATGTACCATCTCAAGCTTTTTACATGCTCCTTTTTTTTCTTTGTTTTGCGTGCTGCAGTAATCCTGAACATATAAGGAATTGTCCACTGTCGCTGCTTTTGTGTATTTTTTTTTATTTTTTTTGCATAATGGTGCTAGAAAAGGCAGCTGTAGGGAGTGGTTCTTTTTATAGAGGTACAGGATTGAACCATCCAGGCCATCACGAGAGGACCCACTTGTGTGGAAAATCTCCCACAAGTTAGCAGGGTCTCAAATGTCCTTCTATAACTTGGTAGTTCTCTAAATAAATGTTAAGGTTAGCTGCCCATGGTGACATTTTACCAGTTTTATTTGAAAAAAAGTAAACTAGCAATGAATTTAGGTTCTGCAATTCTACATCTTTATGCCAAACAGTTGCAATGATGGTTCCATCCCATGTGTAATTAGGGCCAGTGCTGAAAAGTGTTGTTTTTTTAGTTTTGTTTTTTTAGATATTAACCATCTGTGTGCCAGGGGTTTCTTTCAAAGCACATTCATACTCCTTTATGAATGCTATTGCAAGTGGAGGCCTTGGCCATAGTAGCCAGATTCCAGTTGTCATTTTTATAGTTTCTCTTTAAAAATGAGAGCAATCATTTAGTTGTTGTAGACACCACATCCGGCTTTTCTTGTGTCCAGTTTTATACATCAGCTCGGGTATGTTTAAAGAGGACTTGGGCTCATAATGGTTAATCATAAAGGTCTAATTATTGCATTCTTTTTTTCCAGTCATATAACTTTTGTGAATGCTTCAAGTGCTGCCTGCAAGTTTCTGCTATAGGTTTTGTCCCCTGCCCTCCATCAAATATGAACTATTTTAACAGTGCACAGGAAATAGCCACGTTCAGTTCTAACAGATCTATACAAAAAGTCATGCGTTTATTTAATTGTATAGCTGTCGGCAAATCCACCCTTTTTGATCGTACACATTCTATTACAATGAGTTTTGCAGTTTTGCACACTTTTTATGTCATTAACTGTTAGGGAATTTTACTTGAAGAATGTTTAGTAGCTTCAGTGTCTTTTTTTATATAGATATATATTTGTTTTTTTTATTTACATTACACATGGTTATGAAGTCAGTGTTGCTTTAAAACTTTCAACACGGCACAAATATAAGATGGTGTATATCAAAATTATAATGCGTCCCAAATACTCTATATATAGTTTGATTGCCAACTATTGCAATATGAGATCTTTGAACTGGCAGTGTTGTATCACTGGTCACAGGTATTGTGGTCTGGTATTCCACTTTTTAACCTTTTTTTTGTTTTTTGTTTTTTTGTCAGACTGCAGAATTTATTTTTTTTCTTTTCCAGTTTCAAGCTCCAGTTCAAATTCCCAAAAAAAAATCTTTTTGTGAAAATACATTTCATGACAGTGTAAAATCCCATTTGATATAATTTGTTTATATAATGACCTACTTAACGCTGGAAACTGTAATTAAAATTCAAGTATTTGAAAGGAATTTTTCCCCGTAGATTGAGAAGCCAGTGTTAATTATGACTGTCAGAATATAGTTTAAAAGAATGGAGGGCTGAGTTCTGGACCTACATGTGCATATAAATCAGTGTCTTCTTGAACCAAACGCCTCTTTCCACTTATGCGTTGTTTAAATATTTTGATTCATAAAGACTAGATCAAAACACTTTTCAGTTCCTCGATTGTATCAGAAAATATACTGAATAGCTGTATTCAACCATTTGTGCATTTTTTTTTTTTTTTATAAATATCCACCCCTTTGCCTTTTTAGTATGGTGGTGGATATAGAGCTCAAATTTTCACTTTTAAAATGATGAACCCCTTTCAAGAAGTGCTACTTTTTTTTTTTTTTGCCCCTTTAATGCGACATTTTTAAGCTTGCAAATTTTTTAAGTTGATACCGCAAGCAGCCGTTATTTACAATTAAAATGGAAATATTTGGCAGTTTCAATCCTTTAAAATGCATACCCCAGTTCAGATATATGCTAAAAGGTTATGACCATGTTGTACCCCTAAAGGCTATTGACTACCAAGAGGAATATGTTACTTGAATAATGGGACTTGACTGCCCTCTAAGATGAGTGGGCCTCTTGAATAAAAATTGGGAGGAGAAAGTGTCTTGCCTACAGTTACTAGATATGTGCTGTAATTGATTTTTCGATCGCTAAAAAGGGAAAGTTGTTATCCAATTTGGCTGCTATGAACCATACCTCTGCTTTTCCCTTCCTCCATTTTTATATGTGAGGCTTTGTTTTTATGAGGCGGTATAGTGGCACATTATGGTAAATGACAATTCTCAGTGACGGTGGATCACATCACGATTAAGCACAGTTTGTTTTGAAAACTCAGTTTGACGCACTAAATATGCTATACAATGTTTTGCAACACAGCTGCCTAATATTAAAAGCACTTTTCAAACTTGAGGACCTACAAACCGTAAAACCAAGTATAGAATGAGTTTCATAGGTCTTCATTTCTTACCTAAGAAAGCTATTTAAAGAGTGTATATTGATGTCCAGGTAGCACTTAATATTCTAAAGGTAAATTATCCATTTTGGTTTTTTGGACATTTTGTATGGCCTCGTAAATTAACGATGGTTCAGCTCATTTGTTGCCTTACTGACATTGCCAGGAGTGAAGACTTGGCATGGACAAACAGATTGCACTAACTTGGGGAGTCACCAGTGATGCAGACATGGACATTTTATCCTTTTTATCTAGTACATGTGTTTCCTATTGCCTCACACCTTTTGTGTTTAGATAATTACAGTTTATCTTGATTTACAGAAGGGTAAATCATGCAGCCAAAATTATGGGATTTTGCACTGTTTTTTTTCTCCCTTTAAAAAAATGGAATCCATTTTTAATTTTTAAGAGTAAAAATATTTTTGAGAAGCCTTGCTAACATTTTATGGTATAGTCATCCGAAGTGGGTAAAAATGGCATTATATATGTATAAATATAAAAAAAATTATATATATGACATACTCTTCTATGCGTTTACTTCAGTTACCATCCCTCTATACTTTGACAAGAATTCTTTTGACTGACTGATTTGCTCACTCCTTCCATTTTCCGAAACAGTAATAATGACAGTATTTTTTTTTTTTTTTTTTTTAAAGTTGCCCTAAGCCCATTATTGAGTTTTTTTTTTTACTATTCATGATGATCCTGAGACATTGTGGCCTGTAAGTGTGTAGAACTTTTTTTTTTTTCTATATTTTTTTTTTTTCTAGAATTTAAAGTCATTGCTTTGGGTAGTGTTGACACACTGTCAGGGCATGCAGGTCAATCCAAACACTGAACAAGTATCCCAATCCTTTTTATTTTTTTTGCCACAGAAAATTGTTTTGTACATAGCATCCATGGTGTTCTTGTTCTGTGGCACAGGCCATCAATTTAAGTGGAGTTTACTGGAGATATATATATATATATATATATATATATATATATATATATATATATATATATATATATATATATATATATATATATATATATATATATATAATCTCCGGTAAATTCCCATATAAATTTGTGCAATATGTCTAACGATGCCTGTGGTTGCCACAAAGTGCCTCGTTTAATTTTTTTTTTCTCCTTGTTGAATACTGTTGAACTTGTCATGCATGCAAATGGAATGGGTGGAACTGTGCACTATTAAGAGGCTACAACTGGAGATGGGAATATTCTGTCCTTCATTCTAAGCTCAAATTTTTGAAGAATTCCCTGTAATGTTTTTATTATATATACTTTTCTCTCAATCGGTCAGTCTTCTCTCTGGTTCAGCCTCTTCAGATACTATTGTGCTGTGCAGCAGTGGCTCTGTGTGTAATGCTATGCACTGAGAATATACAACAAATTACATGTACAGGATAATGCCTCATACAAATTCACATGTCCATTTGTTATTGTATGTGTTAACATCCCTTTATCTTAGTGTTATAAACTCCACTTAAAACCAATTAAAGTCTCATTCTTGTCACTGTGTGGGTGTTTTATTGGAAAGGTGTATACCCAAACTTCAATTTTTACTGGTGTATTATAGTGCTCAATTGTTTACAAGGCCAAGAATGTCCCACATTCTCTACTCCAGTTTCCAGTGTTTTGTTGTGGTCTTAGCCGAATAAAGCTGAAAAATGTATATGAAAATATATACAAAATAAAAAAGTATGTTTAAAAAAAAAAGCCAGTTCACAAACACAATGTTTTTTTTTCTTGATTTAATGTTTGTGTTTACTAAAGGTGTGTATGGTTTAAAATATTGAATTAAACAGGATATCATTTTAAATGTATTTTAGAATTATCTAACTAGATTTTACTCGGTAGTTGCTTGTGTTGTTAGATTGTTTATTTGTCTCTGATCGAGGTTTAAAGTGAAACTTCACTCTCCCAATCCACATTATTTTTAATTCTCATGCTGCTAGCATTAATAGAGAGTAAAGTATATCATTTTTATCTGTTACTTTTTCTTGACATTTCTTCAGTTACTTCCTGGTTTCCATGCCAAGGCAAAGGTTGTCCTACATCCCAGAAGTCTTCAGGAGAGGGGTGGGGGTGTCTTCTTAACCAACCATTTACAGACCACCCACGATGGATATGTTTCTACTTTGATGCTATATACCGGGGTTATGGCAACTGCCATAACCTCTATATATTTTTGCACAGTGGGCTATCCTTTTTCACATAAAAGTGGAGGATTCGCCATGAGATCATCACTTTTATGGGCAGCTGGAGAGGTGCCACTTGGTGAAACACTCCTGGTTGTTTCCGGCGCTTACCGGAGAGTGGTGGAAACGGTCTGATCCTTGGGAATGATGGGCAGGAAGTAGTTAGGGGAATATGGCCTCCATTTGACGCTATGCTCTTGGAGGACTGAAGCAATGTCACTTCTGGTCTTTTTTTTTTTGTGTAAATGTGAGATCTGAGGTCTTTTTGACCCCAGATCTCACATTAAAGAGGCCCTGCTTATTTCTATTACAAGGATTTACGTTTAAAGCCCCTGTCCCTCTAAGCTCGCGCACAGAAAAGAACACATACGCAAGTCACACCCACATAATGAAACGGTGGTCAAATTGCACATGAGGTATCGCTGCGATCGTTTGGGTGAGAGCAATAATTTTAGCACTAGATCTCCTCTGTAACTAAGCGGTTAACCTGTAAACATTTTTAAAGTGTTGCCTTTGGAGATTAAGTACTGTTTGTCGCCTTTCAATGAATGTTTTCGCAATTTTAAAGTATGACATGTTTAGTAACCATTTACTTGGCGTAACATCATTCACATTATGCAAAAAAATTGGGCTAACGTTGCAGTGCTTTTTATTTTTTAAATGCCGTTGTAAGACTGCTGCAATTGCAACAATCTGCATTTTATTCTCCATGGTCTCTGCTAAAAAAAAGAATATGTAATGTTTGGGCAGTTCTAAGTAATTTTATAGCATAAAATTCTGATTTAAACAAATGTCATTGATAGGCTTGGTCCTTAAAGTGATTGTAAAGTGTATTTTTTTTTCTTTAAAAATAGAACCGGTTACACTTACCTGCTCTGTTTGAGTGGATTTGCACAGGGCAGTCTTGTTGATCCTCTTCTGGGGTCCCTCTCCTGTGCTCCTGGCCCCTCCCCCTTTTCCGGGTCCCTCTTCTGTGCTCCTGGCACCTCACCTCTGATTAGTGCCCTCCACAGCGAGCAGCTTGCCATGGGGGCATCTGAGCCGGGTTGCCGCTCTGTGTCAATTCAGACATGGAGCCCCCCGACCCGGCCCTGCCTCTTTCCCCTGATTGGCTAGCTAATGGTGCCGCTGCTGTCTCAGCCAATTAGGAAGGAGAATATTGGATGGGTGAAACTTGGGGACATCGCTGAACAGAGGGGGACCCTCAGGTAAGTATGAGGGGGGGGTCTGCGGCACACGGCTTTTAATCTTAATGCATTGAGAAAAATTCATTTTGCCTTTACAACTCCTTTTAAGTGGCCAAGCACTCTCTATTGCCTGCATGCTCGAGGTAAGGGCAGATGTATTTCAGGAAGTAAATGCTACATGAATTATCCTCCCTTATTCAAAATGGCCATAGCCAAAAATGCTAGTGGGTCTTATTTAACCGCTTCAGCTCCGAAAGATTTTACTCTCTTCCTGACCAGAGCACTTTTTGTGATTCGCGCACTGCGCCGCTTTAACTGACAATTTCGCGGCCATGCAACATGGCTACCAAACAAAATTGACATCCCCCCCCCCCCCCATACAGCTTTCTTTTGTTGGCATTTGATCTCTCCTCTGGTTTTTATTTTTTGAGCTATAAACAAAAAAGAGCAACAAGTTGGGAAAAAAAAGCATTCTTTTTTACATTTTGCTATAATATCCCTCAAAAATATATCTAAAAAAAAATCCCCTCATTTTAGGTTTAGATACGTATGCTACATATTTTTGGTAAAAAAAAAAATCGCAGTAAGTTTGGTTTGCACAAAAGTTATAGCATTTACAAAATAGGGGTTCGTTTTATTGCATTTTTATTATTTTTTTTACTAGTAATGGCGCTCAGCGGTTTTTACTGCGACATTAATGCGGACACATCGGACATTTTTGACACATTTTTGCGACCATTGTCATTTATACAGCAGTCGGTGCCTATACAAATGCACTGATTCCTGTGTAAATGGCAGTGAAGGGGTTAACCACTAGGGGGCAAGGTAAGGGTTAAATGTGTCCTGGGGAGTCTTTCTTAATGGGGGGGGGGGGGGGGGGGGAGACTTGGTTATGTGGGACATGTCACTGATCCATAGCTCCCGATCACAGGGAGCAGAGATCAGTGACACGGTCACTAGGCAGAATGGGGAGATGCTCGTTTACATTAGCATCTCCCCATGAGACGATTTTGGGTATCCCCGCGGCGATGGAGTCTATGGGACCCTCGACCCGATTCACGGAGGTCCCGGCCAGCACGTGTGCCACCGGCGACGCTCGCACGTGATGGCACGGCGGCAAATTTAAAGGAACGTACAGGTACGCCCATTTGCCCAGCCATGCCATTCTGCCCACTTACATCGGCGTGCACTGGGCGGGAACCGGTTAAAGTAAGTTCTCAACAAATAAAGCATGGAGACATGGATGGATGGGGAAGTTTGCTTTGAATATTAAAAATGAATTAAATAGCATTTTTGGTTTGTGGCTGCAGTGAAGTTTTAAAACTGGACTCCAGGCTAAGCAAATATATGAAGACCTCTTTTGTGCTTTGTGTATTTCTTCCAGATCTCTGGTGTAAGCCAATGTAAAACTTTGCGTGTAGGCGCTTCCTATAATAAAGACCCGTCACTGCTGCAGTGACTTGTTTTGAATGTGCCTGCTTCTCTAGTTTTCTGCAGGCAGCCAGTTGTGGATGGCCTTGCTGCATTCTTCCTACAGCTATGCTCTGTTTACATGTCATTGCAAACCTACTTTATTACCATGTACATTAGCAAAGACATTTGGTGCACAGTCAGTTTGTATCTCTTTTGTCTATTTAGGAATATATTTGAGCTTTTGTGACTGAAGTTCACTTTTAAATGTTCATTTGCAACCATCATTTTGGAAATATAAGTATATATATATAATCAGACTAGCTACTCACAGCAGCTGGTCAGTCGGTGCTTTTCATCTTTTACCCTACAACATAAAGAAACGTGAGAAAACTTTGTGGAGGCACCATCCATTAAAGGAGTGACCTAACCATAAATATTTATCCTGTAGGATTTGTATATAGCTTCTGTACTTGGCGACAGCTCCTTGTAGTGATTCCAGATTCAAATGGTGAATTGTTTGCACTTTCAAGTCAGAGATTACTCTGTGTAGGTATTACACTTCTGCTACATTTACCAATGTATTTAGTACAGTAATTTCCTTGGAAAAGTCATCAGTTATGGTATTTTTGTGAACATCAGTACTAGAGCTGCGCGATTCTGGCCAAAATGAGAATCACGTTTTTTTTTTTTTTTGCTTAGAATAAAAAGATCAGGGTTCTTTCACATTATACAAAAAGGGGCTAACGTTACTGGTTAGTTTTTTTTTTTAATTTTTTTTATTCATTAAAGTAAATTTTTCCAAAAAAAAATTGCATTTGAAAGACCGCTGCACAAATACAGTGACTGTAACAACCACCATTTTATTCTCTAGGGTGTCTACTAAAAAGGTTTGGGGGTTCTAAGTAATTTTCTAGCAAAAATTTTTTTTTTTAACTGGAAACCAACAAATCTCAGAAAAAGGTTTAGTGTTTAAGTGGTTACTTTTTTCACACAGTCTATTCCATTGACAAATTGTTACAATGTTTATACTTAAGTTCAACTGATAAAGAATGTTTTGATTCTTGGCAGACTGCCCATTTTTCTTTTCTTACATCAGGGGACACAGCCATAGTACTTACTATGTGGGTTATAAAGCCACTGATGGGTGATGGACACTGGCACGCTCTAAGGCAAGAAGTGCACTCCCTATATAACCCCTCCCACTACTGGGAGTCCTCAGTTTTTTTTTTTTTCTCTCCAGTGTCTAAGGTGTTGGTCACGAGTAAATATGTGCTGTGCTGAGCTCCACTGGAGCAATCCTTGATGGGGCTAGCTACGCTGACCCGGATTCGTTCAGATGTCCTTTTCGTGGTCAAAAGGAATGGTACCCGGGCCTTGTGTCTGAAGAAACTAGGTTTTGCTTGCAAATACTTATTTTTAGACAGCTGGACCTTGGGATCCAGTACTTTTTGGTAGTAAGGACATGAAATATTTACTGGCAGGGTGCTGTTGCTAGTCCAGGATTGTGTGTAATCTCTAGATTCCCCAGTTACTGAAGGTTTTGGAGCCCACTGTGAATGGTGAAGATTGGGTTTATCTCGGATAACCCCATTGCGAGTAAAGATAAGGGAGATGTCATGCCTATGTGTCACCACTGGGGGCTGTATTGAGCACTCTCCGCCTGATGCTGGAAACAGCGCAGAAGCCTTAATTTCTCTTCTCCGGTCACAAGCAGATCCTCCAGTAAGAAGGGGGGGGGTCTGGTTCTCCTCCTGTGCCCTCAATTTTTTTTCCACCTTCGGTGGATTATGTCAAAAGAAGTTCCTTTAAAAAAAAAAAAAAAAGACCGTGCGGCTGTTTAGCGGAGGTTTTACCCCCCCCCCCCCTGCCATGTCAGCTGTTTCACAGGACGCCTGAGTCCTCCGCTCGCGTGGGAACACACTTTCCTTTGAAAAGGGGGGCGTTATTCATGTGGGGGGCGTGGCTAATGGCATCAGATGCAGGCCACATGTGGAGGAAGTTGTTAAAGCACGGTGTGTGTGTATAGCTGCTGCCTGGCTGTGGAGGGACACATGAGCAGGAGTTTGACTGGATTCAGGTTTGGTGACACAGGCATTCCCTTTAACACATTGTACTTTACCAGGCTAGGTATTAATAGCAGCTAATAGTGCTGGGCTATAACCTAGCAATGTACATTCTTTTGCTGGTAGTGCCTCTGCTTTGTGCTTCAGGCTATGAGTGGTAAAAGGACCAGGAACTCCTCTAAGGGTTCTAAAGGGTCAGTGGTTTCACAACAAACTAAATCCATTTCCAAAAGAATGTCATCCTCAGAGTGATGCGGCTGGTCGGATTGAGCCGTCAGGGGAAACTGTTGTTGCAGCTGCACTGGACACTTCAGTCCCTGTATATATCACACAAGAGGTTTTTTTCTTCTACCATTTGTAATTTGGAAAAGATCGATGCTATGATATCTCTCTATAGTGGGGTCAAACGTAGCAGATCCCCATCTAGTGCTCAGGACCCTCTTATTGAAGTTCAGGAGGCTGGGGATTGGGTAGATCTTCCCAAAGATTTGGAAGATACTTATTTGTCCTCTTCCGAGGATCCTAATATAGAAGGAGTAACCTCACAAGACAGGTTGCTTGTGCACTCTTACTAAATTGGGTCGTTCAATCTTTTTTTTTTTTTTTGCTGCCTGCAGTTCAGGCTCTTGAGGAACCCACCTCTAATTTGGAATCATTAAAACCTCCCCCATCTGGGGATGCTTTTCCTGTTCATGCATGGCTAAATAAGCTTATGTATGCTGAATGGGAACATCTGGATAAACAATATTATCCTCCTAAGAGATTCTCCACACTTTATCCTATGGAAGAGGATTTCTATAAAAAATGGGGGGGTTCCAGCGATTAGTGCTGCAATCGCCTCAGTGAACAAGAATCTCACATGTCCGGTGGATAATGTTAAAGGATCCAACAGATAAAAAGTTGGAGCTTCTTTCTAAAAGCCATATGTCTTTAGCAAGTTTAGTAGCGCAGCCGGTCTTGCTGCAATTGGTGTATCCCAGTCCATTAAGGAACAGTTTGTGGAGGTACTTAAAACTCTGCCTGATCAGCAGGCCCAGCAATGGGCTGGTGTATAAGATGCACTATGTTTCACGGTAGATTCTCGTGGCTTATGCCTGGACTAGTGCATTCTCGCAGAGTTCTATGGCTGAAAAATTGTTCAGCCGAAGCACTATGTAAAAAGCTATTTTTTTCATGGGGGACAGCTATTTGGAGACGATCTGGATAAATACATCCAAAGGATCTCTAATGGGAAAAGCTTTTACCAGTAAAGAAGAGGTTCAAACATTTCTCCTTTTAAACGTGCTGCCTCACCTGTGCCAGGGACATCAGCCTCTTGGCAGTCAGGTTTAAGGAGAAGACCCCAAGGACAGCACCAAGGTCAGAAGAGATCTTGGGGCAGAAAGCCCACAAAGCAGAATGCTAAAGCCTCCTTATGAAGGGGCGTCCCCGCTCAATCGGGTGGGGGGGAAGGCTCCTGCAATTCTCAAGGAACTGGCAGGAACAATGTCAAGACAGAGATGGGTGGCTTCTGAAGTTTCTCTAGGTTACAAACGAGTTCCCAGAGTTTCCGTCTCCCCGTTTTCTAAAGTCAAATGTTCCCAAGGACCCAGAGAAAAATAAGTCTCTCTTTCTAGCTCTGGATCATCTTTTATCCCAGTCGGTGATATCAGAGGTCCCCTTAGTGGAACAGGGCACAGGTTTTTATTCAAACCTTTTCACGGCCTTTCCAAAACCAAACGGAGAGGTAAGACCCATTCTAGATCTCAAAGATCTCAACTGGCATTTAGAAAATCATCATTTACAGTTTGTGGCCCTGCCATTCGGCCTAGCCACAGCACCACTGGTGTTCTCAAAAATTCTAGCACCTCCTTTAGCCAGATTAAGGGCTCAGGGCATAACGGTCCTAGCCTATTTAGACTATCTACTTTTAATAGATCATTCAGTCTCAGGTCTAAACCAGAGTCTGGTCACAGCTGTAAACTACCTGGAATCTTTAGGTTGGATACTCAACCTAGAAAAATCCTCCTTTAAAACCATCAAGGAGATTACAGTACTTGGGGCTGGTTATAGATACTGTACAGAAAAAGGTATTTTTACCCCAGACAAGAATCCGCTCCATTGTAGGACTAATTCACCTCAAAGCAAAGAGAAATCCTTCCATCGGTTGTGCATGAGATTGTGGGGGAAAATGGTGGCTTCCTTTGAGGCTGTCCCTTATGCGCAGTTTCATTCAAGACTGCTTCAAAGCACCATCCTGTCGGCCTGGAGCAAAAAGGTTCAGGCCTTGGATTTTCCAATGCGCTTGACTCCCAGCGTACGTCGGAGCCTAAATTAGTGGTTGGTATCCAGCAACCTCCAAAAGGGAAAATCGTTTTTACCAGTTTCCTGCAAAGTGGTGACTACAGATGCCAGCCTTCTAGGCTGGGAAGCAGTCCTGGGAGAAGATTCTGTTCAGGGGAGATGGTGCAAGTTAGAGAGGACTTTGCCTATCAACGTTTTAGAGATTCGAGCAGTACATCTGGCTCTAACATCTTGGAAGGTCAGACTAAGGGATTGTCCTGTCAAGATTCAGTCCCACAATGCCACAGCTGTGGCTTACATCAATCGCCGGGGGGCACGAGAAGTCGTGCAGCTCAAAAAGAGGCAAATCATATTCTAGCTTGGGCAGAACACAACATTCCTTGCCTGTCGCCAATGCTCATTCCAGGAATAGAAAATTGTCAGGCGGACTACTTGAGTCGCCAACAATTATTTCCAGGGGAATTGTCTCTTCACCCCGACATCTTCCTTGCGATATGTCAGAGATGGGGTACTCCGGACGTAGACCTGTTCACGTCCAGATTCAACAAGATCGACAACTTTGTGTCCAACGAGGGATCCGCTGACATGCAGAACAGACGCATTAGTCTTCCCATGGGATCAGTTTTTACTGATCTATGCATTTCCTCCAATTCTACTTCTGTGTCTTCTTTGCAGGCTCAAGCAGGAACGAAAGGAGGCGATTCTGGTGGCCCAGAAGATCTTGGTTTGCCGAGATAATTAAGATGGTGGTAGGAGTCACTTGGACTCTGCCATTATGGCCAGGCCTTCTCGCACAAGGTCCGGCATTCCATCCTACCTTACAGGCGCTAAATTTAACGGTTTGGCTATTGAGACCCGCATTCTAAAGCAGGGGTAGGGAACCTTGGCTCTCCAGCTGTTTTGAAACTACAAATCCCATCATGCCTCTAGCAGTCATGCTAGGGTCTTGCAATGTCTCATGGGAGTTGTAGTTTCAAAACAGCTGGAGAGCCAAGGTTCCCTACCCCTGTTCTAAAGGATCATGGGTTGTCTTCTTCGGTAGTGTCTACCTTGATTAATGCCAGGAAGCCGTCTTCCAGAATAATTTACTATAGAGTCTGGAAGGCATATGTTTCTTGGTGTGGATCCAGGGGTTGGCACCCCAGGAAATATGTCACAGGTAGGATCCTTAATTTTCTGCAAATGGGATAGAAATGAAACTGGCCTTGAGTACTATCAAGGGCCAGATTTCGGCCTTGTCTGTCAGTATTTTTTCAATGGCCTCTTGCTTCCCACTCTCTGGTGCGTAGCTTTTGTCGGGGGGTAATACGGATTAATCCCCCTATCAAGGCACCTCTAAATCCTTGGGATTTAAATTTGGTCTTATCGTCTTTGCAGAATCAGCCGTTTGAGCCCTTTACGAGAAATTCCCTTGGTTCTATTGATTAGAAAGATAATCTTTCTGGTTGTAATTTCTTCTGCTAGAAGAGTATCCAAACTAGCGGCTCTGTCTTGTAAAGAGCCATATTTGATCATGCATAAGAATAAGGTGGTTTTACGTCCTCATCCTGATTTCCTACCAAAGGTGGTGACAGGTTTTCATTTAAACAAAGATATTCTTCCCAGAGCCTCAATCTAGAGTCTATTTAAAGGTGACGGCTCAGAGTAGCAAAACGGATGTTTTATTTGTACTGCCAGAAGGTCCAAAAAGGGGACAGGCTGCATCAAAATCTACTATTTCCAAATGGATTTGTCAGGTCATTATTCAGGCTTATGGTTTAAAGAAGAAAATTCCTCCTTTTCATGTTAAAGCACACTCAACCAGGGAGATTAGTGTCTCTTGGGCATTGCATCATCAGGCCTCTATGGCTCAGATCTGTAAGGCCACAACCTGGTCTTAAGTTTATACATTTACCAGATTTTATCAAATTGATGTTAAAGGTCATGAGGATATTGCCTTTGGGCGCAGTGTACTGCAGGCTGCAGTTTGAGACCTCTGGCCTCCTTTTTTTTGTTGTCTCCCTCCCTTCAGTTGCCATTGCTATGGGACATCCCACACAGTACTATGGCTCGGTGACCCCTGATTTAAGAAAACAGGATTTTTAAAACGGCTTACCTGTAAAATCCTTTTCTTTGATGTACCTCAGGGGCCACAGAGGTCCCTCCCTTCTTGGTATACACTTGTATTGCTTGACTACAAAACTGAGGACTCTCAGTAGTGGGAGGAGTTATATAGGGAGTACACTTCTGGCCTTAGGGCCTGCTAGTGTCCATCACCAATCGCATCTTAAGTACTATGGCTTGTGTCCCTTGATGTACGTCAAAGAAAAGGATTTTACAGGTAAGCTGTTTTAAAAATCCTGAATTCTTTGCATAGAAAGAATTGTGAAAAACACTTTAGTCAAGATTGCGATAACAATTCTGGACTATTAATTGTGCAGCTCTAATTGGTACATTTTAATTATGTTTATAAACTTTACCTTAATCATACAGCATGCAGGCAGAATATTGAAAGATCCTGGTTACAGGCTGGTACCATTTTAGGTGATTGGGCACTGGCAAGCATTTGAGAACATCTCCCCTGGGCTCCCCCCTTAATAACATTACCCTAGTCAGTACTATTATTTTGCTAGTGTTCTGAGATGATGGACCTCAGCGCTAAAGAAGCTGTTGTACTAACCATGCGCTGTTAGCACAGCAATTTTCCCCTATTGTGCTATTGTGTTCTGACAAGGGGATTGCTCCCTCCCGCCAAAACACTCCAGTTGGTGCTTTTAGCCACTGGCATACCTTTTTTTGGTCATGACGGACCAGCTGCAGTATGCACAGGGCCAAGTGTCAGGCCAAACACATGAAAATTTGTTATTTTATGCACATTGTACACCTATTGTTAGTCATGTTGTGGCGTGCCTTGTGATAGCAGAGGATTGCACGCATGTGCATTTATAGCTTTATTGGTTTAGCACATTTTTCGGCAAACAAAATGGCATTTAGTTAGGGTTTCCATATCCCCCTCCGTCTTCCCTCCCTTTTCCTTCCCCTCTCACCTCCAAAATTGATTAAGAAATTTTTTTTAATACCCAAAACAAATGTAAAAAGAAACAAATTTCTTCATCAATTTAGGCCAATATGTATTCCTCCTACATATTTTTGTTAAAGAAAAAAAATCTTAATAAGCGTATATAGATTTGTTTCTGCAAAAGGTATAGCGTATACAAAATAGGGGATAGATTTAGGGACTTTACATTTTTTTTTCTCTCAGGATTGTGGCAGACAAATCTGACACCAAGTGACACTTTTCGGGGAGCAGTGACACCAATACAGTGATCGGTGCTAAAATGCACTGATTACTGTATAAATGACACTGGCAGGGAAGGAGTTAACACCAGGGCCCATCAAAGGGTTAAGTGTGTCCTAGGGAGGTGATTTTTAACTGTGGAGAATAAACTGACGAGTACAGAGCGATCGCTGTTCCTGATTACTAGTAAAAAATGTTCTCTCTGTACTCCTCTGTCAGAACGGGGATTTGCCTTATTTACTTCTCTGTGGAGAGATCGTGGATGCCCAGAAGACATCACGGCCACCAGACCAGCGTGCTGGTTCCAGTTCTGTGCTGTGGGCATGCACGCCCACAGTATCTATTAAACAAAATGGTGTACAGGTATGTCGTTTTGCACAATAGAGCCACCCTGCCACAGTATCTGTGGTGGGTGGTCCTTAAGTGGTTAAATGCTTTCTTTATGCTTGCAGGCCTAGCTTTGCAACCAGCTATTGATGCAATTTCAATCTGTAGCTAGCTGGATTAGGGCAATGAGCAATCAGCAGGATCTTGTATTCCTGGACCATACTTTAACCACTTCAGCCCCGGACCAATTGTCAGCCTAAGGACCAGAGGTCTTTTTACAATTTCGCACTGCACTGCTTTAACTGGTAATTGCGCGGTCATGCAATGTTGTACCCAAACAAAATTTGCGTCCTTTTCTTCCCACAAATAGAGCTTTCTTTTGATGGTATTTGATTGCCTCTGCGATTTTTTTTATTTTTTGCGATATAAATGGAAAAAGACCGAAAAATTTGAGAAAAAAAAGATTTTCTACTTTTTGTTATAAGAAAAATCGAATAAACTCAATTTTAGTCATACATTTAGGGCAAAATGTATTCAGCCACATGTCTTTAGTAAAAAAAATGTCAAGTGTATATTTATTGGTTTGCGCAAAAGTTATAGCGTCTACAAACTAGAGTACATTTTCTGGAATTTACACAGCTTTTAATTTGACGTTCCCCATTGATAACGTCACCTATGACGAAACGCGTCTGGGAAGGCACGCAGTGACGCCACCAGGCTTGACGAGGGGAGGACGGGACGCTTTTTTGTATGCCGGCCAGCTGTTACGATTTGATGCTGTTTTAAGAAGTTCGTATGTAAGTGAGACATTTAAATTTCTAATAAATTATGTGAATGGTTTTACGCTATGGAGGCATTTTTTTCTTTCTGGGTTTGACGCTGGAGGTGCACCCGATTGCTGACTGTCAGTTTTTTTGTGCTGTGATGCTGCCATACACCGGGGATAGTGGAATCGAGATGAGATCATAATCTATCTTGGCTAAATTACACTGAGGCTATTATTTAACCTACATCTGGTAAGCACATCAAGATTTTGGTGACGGGCACTCGTTTACAGTTGTGTTTGGATTCACCGCGGTGATTTGATAAGCACGGATAATCTGGACTTTATTTTCCAGTCCCATCTCTCTACAAACTGCTATATATTATTTTTACATCTTTCACTATTTCTTGCAGCTATATTTGTGTAATGCTAATGTAAAATATATATTTTTTAGCTAACATATTTTTTAGTTACAGATTCATCTTCTGTGTGGGCTATCAATTCCCTATTTATATCTCTCTGTGTAGTTTTGTAATACGAATAAGACCATTGGCGCAGCTTTCCAAATTTTCTCATATTCATTCTAGTGTGTGTATCCCACTTAGAGCTGCAGCCTTTATTTTTCTTATATATATTTTTTTATATTTTAATATTTTTTGTATTCCATTTTAATTATCTGCACCTTTTTCCTGAGCGCAGTTTATTTTTATTTTTTTTAATTTATGACTGCCTATCTTATTTCATGAGGTGCTAAAATGGCTGGACAGTACAAACCACCCCCCCCCCCCCCCACATGACCCCATTTTGGAAAGTAGACACCCTAGGGAAATTGCTGAGGGGTATGTTGAGCCCATTGAATATTTTTTTTTTTTTATTTTTGGTCCCAAGGTATTGAATAATGACAAAAAATAAAAATTTTTTAAAAAAAGTTGTCACTAAATGATATATTGGTCACACATGCCATGGTTATATGTGGAATTGCACCCTAAAATATATTCTGCTACTTCTCCCGAGTATGGGGATACCACATGTGTGGGACTTTTTGGGAGCCTAGTCGCGCACGGCACCCCGAAAACCAATCACCACCTTCAGGATTTCTAAGGGTGAAAATTTTTGATTTCACTGCTCACTACCTATCACAGTTTCGAAGGCCATAAAATGGCAAAATAGCCCAAGACCCCCAAAATGACCCCATTTTGGAAAGTAGACACCCCAAGCTATTTGCTGAGAGGCATGTTGAGTCCATGGAATATTTTATATTTTGCCACCAGTTGCGGGAATATTACAAACTTTTTTTTTTTTTTTGCTCAAAGTTGTCACTAAATGATATATTGCTCACACATGCTATGAGCATATGTGAAATTACACTCCAAAATACATTCTGCTGCTTCTCCTGAGTATGGGGATACCACATGTGTGGGACTTTTTGGGAGTCTAGCCGTGTACGGGACCCCGAAATCCAAGCACCGCCTTCAGGATTTCTAAGGGCATTCATTTTTTTATTTCACTCCTCCACTTTATTTCACTCCTCCACTTTATTTCACTACCTATCACAGTTTTGAAGGCCATAAAATGCCAAGATGGCACAACCCCCCCCCCCCCAAATGACCCCATTTTGGAAAGTAGATACCCCAAGCTATTTGCTGAGGGGCATGTTGAGCTCATTGAATATTTTTTTTTTTTTCGTCCCAAGAGATTGAATAATGACAAAAAATAAAAATAAATATTTTTTTACAAAAAGTTGTCACTAAATTATATATTGCTCACACATGCCATGGTAATATGTGGAATTGCACCCCAAAATACATTTTGCTGCCTCTCCAGAGTACAGGGATACCACATGTGTGGGACTTTTTGGCAGCCTAGCTGCGTACGGGGCCCCGAAAACCAATCGCCACCTTCTGGATTTCTAAGGGCGCAAATTTTTGATTTCACTCCTCACTACCTATTACAGTTTCGAAGGCCATAAAATGCCAAAATAGCACAAAACCCCCCCCCCCCCAAATGACCCCATTTTGGAAAGTAGACACCCCAAGCTATTTGTTGAGAGTCATGTTGGCTGAACGAAAAAAAAGAGATTGATCGGTGGGTATGCCCACCATTAGAATACCTCCCTTCATCCACCCACTTCTAATGATGGGCATACATGCACCATTTATATATGGCGAAGCATGGGGGCATCCTCCCACAAAAAAGTTATGCCACGTACACACGGTTGAACTTGTCCACGGGCAAGCCCTCCGTCGGAATTTCAAACGTATGTACGTGGCATTAGGAGCAAAATTGCTCCTCCGCCCCTGCTGCCCCCATGCTTTGGCATATATGCTCTTTTTTTTTTTAACTGTAGTGGTGAAATCACCTCCTACAGCATTGGAGTTGCGGCTTTATGTATCGTGGGAGCAAACGCTGTTGCTGTCAAGATAAATAAATCCGTGCTGCAGCTGAATGGCGTACCTGAAAACAAAAAAAAATGGTTCGCAATAAAACACAGTAAAGTATAAACAAAGAGAGAGAGAGAACAATAAAACGACAACTATTTTTGGTTTTTATATATTTTTTTGTTTTACTTTTATTTTTTATTTTATTTTTACACTTTTTTTTTTGAACTGTAAACTAACAACTGTAACGGTTCGTGTCTCTCAAAATGCGATGGCATCTTGGGAGACCCTGTGTTAGTGTGCCTAGCCTGTGAAATCCTGTACCCTACGCTAATACTTCACTAGTGAATGGTAGCGTTCAAAACATTCACCAAGGCAAAGATCAGGATTGCCAGGACAGCATGGACAATAACAACGGGTGTCACGCCTATATCCGCACTTGGTACAGACATGACATCTTCTTTGGGGGGCTCGTTGGGTAGGGGTACTTGGGCATAAGGATAATGCCTCTCATGCAGCCGGCTTACTGACTTTGGTTGGGAATGGTGAGGTGCAGAACCATCTGGATACAGAAGGTCTGTGACATCCTCTATCTGGAAAAAAAGAAAGGTTAAAGTCCCGCCTGAAGCTTTGTATAGCACATAAGCATTCAGCAAAGCCAATTGAAATAAGTAAACAGACACTTTTTTGTACCAGCGTCTGGCCTTACGGGCAACTAGATACGGCGCCAACAACTGGTCATTGAGGTCAACCCCTCTCATATTTTTGTTATTTTCATGGACACAGAGGGGTTTCTCCACAATTCCAGTCGCTGTATGAATTTGGACCGTCGTTTCTGCATGAAGGGAGGTAAGAACGAAAACATTCTTATTATCCCTCCACTTCACAGCGAGCAAATTATTACACCGATAGCAGGCTCTCTCCCCCAGCCTAAGACGGGAATCTACAAGCCGCTGGGGAAAGCCCTGGCGATTAGGTCGCACGGTGCCACATGCTCCAATCTGATGATCAAACAAATGACTAAACAGTGGCACGCTCGTGTAATAATTGTCCACGTACAAGTGGTACCCCTTTCCGAATAAGGGTGACACCAAGTTCCACACTATCTTGCCAGCGCTTCCTATGTAGTCAGGGCAGTTCTCCGGCTCTACGTGACTATCTTTACCCTCATAAACCATAAAGCTCCATGTATAGCCTGTGGCCCTGTCACAGAACTTATAGAGCTTGACCCCGTATCTGGTACGCTTGTTGGGAATGTATTGTTTAAATGACAAGCGACCAGAAAACTTAATCAGGGACTCATCAACGCAGAAAACTTGATGGGGAGTAAACAAGTCTGCAAAACTTTGGTTGAAGTGGTTTATGAGGAGCCGAATTTTGTAGAGCCAATCGTATTCAGGGTCTCCACGAGGACGACAAAGTTCATTGTCATTGAAGTGCATGAACCGCAAGATCTGCTCGTATCGTTTCCTGGACATGGAGTTAGGGAACACGGCATGTGGTCAGTCGGATACGTGGAACAATATGCTCGCAACGTCATGAATTTATGTGTGCCCATGTTGAGGGAAAGGACCAGAAAGGTCTTAAATTTGGAAACCGTAACTGGTTTCCAATCTCTGGCAAGGGAAGGCAACTGGGGATTAGCGGCGATGTGTTGACCAGCATATAAATTAGTTTGGTCCACAATAGATCTATAGAGATCTTCCGTGAAATACAGCGAATAAAAATCAAGTGGCGTAAAATCAGCTGTATCCACCTGAATACCGGGTTGGCCAGTGAATGGGGGAAGTACTGGTGCTGCAGAAGTGGTGGGCACCCAATCAGGATTGGCGAATTCTGCAGGAAGGGCACTATGGGAACGACAGGCCTGCCTTTGTCTTCTTCTTGGTGGCAGCGGGACACTACTTGTGCTTGCCACCTCGCCAGCTTGAACTGCACTTATGGGACTCGCCACATCACCACGTGATACTGCAGTGCTGGATGTACGTCCAGGGTGTACTAGGCCGCTGGTGCTTGCCAGTTCACCAGAAGGATGAGCGGCTCTAGTACTTCTCTGCTCCATACGAGGGACCTGCGATTCTTGCACCTCAACATCACAAGATCGGGGTCTGGTACACCTGACGTTAGCAGGGACCTCATCTTCGTCGTCAGAGCTATCTGTCATGGAGCCACTGTCCTCTACAGGATCGTATTCTGAGCCTGAATCTGACAGATCAGTGACTTCCTCTTCACTATCTGTCATGCTCAGAAACGTGTAGGCCTCTTCACTAGTGTACCTTCGCTTTGCCATTTTGGGCTCTAAATTTAGGGGTACACTAGTGAGACTCACAGGTAAAAAAGCACCTAGGCTGGCAGCAACTGTATAAAACACTACCAAAAAAAAACTGTTAGCGATCGCGGGGATCAGGCCTGACTCTGCGAATGCTGTAGTTATGTGTGTTGTGTTTTGTAAGTGACAGTGATCGATCGATACTGCACTTGGGTGGGCTGGGCTGGGCTGGGCGGAGGGGCAAAACGCAGGTGCTAGCAGGTATCTGGATTTATCCCGCTAACAATGCGTTTTTTTGGAACCCTAAACTGCTGGGGACGCTAGTATAGATCTGATCAGAACAGATATTGATTTGTTCAAATTCTATACCACTAAGGGAGGTGTATGCTTTGCGCGTTGGTGTTAGCGGTACTGGCACTAACCTAGCACTAACCTAGCACTGCCTGGGGTGACGCAGACCCTATCTGACCCTAAAACCTAATTGATATCATCCGCCGGGTGATCTGGGGGTTAAACCTTTATTGGGTAATAAATGGCGGGTGCCCTGATGCTATAAAAAGCGAACTACCTAACCAGCGTCATCCGTAACACTTATACGGTGATCACTGGTGAAAGGGTTAACTAGGGGCAATCAGGGGGTTAAAACCTTTATTAGGTATTATATGGGGGTACCTGACGCTATATAAAAACCTGACGGGGAACCTAAATAACTAACTGGCTAACCAGCGTCACCAGTAACACTTATACAGTGATCGCTGGTGAAAGGGTTAACTCTAGGGGCAATCAGGGGGTTAAAACCTTTATTAGGTTATATATGGGGGTACCTAACACTATAAAAACCTGGCGGTGAACCTAAAAAAATAACTAGCTTCCTAGCGGCACCAGTGACACTAATGCAGCGATCAGAAAAACGATTGCTTAGTGACACTGGTAAAAGGGGGTGAAAGGGTTAACTGGGGGGCAATCAAAGGGTTAAACCTTTATTAGGGGGGTAGGGGGCTACCCTGGACCTAAAGGAGCCTAACACTAGTTGCCCTGACACTTTTTACAGTCACAACTGACACTAAATGCAGTGATCAGTAAATAAATGATCACTGCAATCAGTGACACTGTGACTGGGGGGGGGCGGGGGGTGATCGGGGCGTCACTGGGGTGAAAAGTGTGCCTATATGTACCTACGTGTCAGTGTAGTGTTAGTGCACTTACTTGGATGTCTTCTCTCCTCGCCGTCCGGTCAAAAAGACCGCCACGAGGGGAGTGACATCACTTCCTCCCTGCCTGTGTTTACACTACACAGGCGGGGGAAGCTTGTCATTCGCCAGGAGCGATCGAGAGGGGATGGCCAGAAACCAATGGCCATCCCCTCATCCCGGATCACTCCTGAAGCAAAACGGAACGCGGCAGCCAGCGGGAGGAGGTCTGATTTGACCCCCCACCCGCTTGGAAGGCAAGCATGTACATGTACGTGCTTGTGCCTGTCGGTGCCATTCTGCCGACGTACATTGCCATGCGGCGGTCCTTAAGTGTTTAATTGAGTAATTACTTTCTGCTGTGCTATTTTTTTGTTGGTGCTCTAGAACATTGGTCATCAACCCGGTCCTTAGGGCCCACTAACAGGCCAGGTTTTATGTATTAACTTAGGGAGATGCAGACTAGAATGCTGCAATCACTGGGCAGCAAATTATATCACCTGTGATGTATTTCATTTATCTTGCAAACCTGGCCTGTTAGTGGGCCCTGAGGATAGGGTTGATGATCACTGCTCTAGAACAAGTTTTCGTAAACTGGCCATACACCTATAGCAGGGGTGCCCAACATTTTGAAGAGCGAGGGCCACTTAAGCAACTTGGTAACTGGTCGCGGGCCGCAATGAGCAGAGCAGGTCCATGCAGAGTGGACATGGACACAGCCCACTATACTCTATGGGTCCTCCGATCCACCCTAGTGGAAGGGGATTGATCACCTTCAGTTTTTTTTTTCCTTAGCAAATAAGATTGGAGGTAGGCCGGTATAAAAGGACACAAATCTGTTTACATCTGCCATTTCATAGAGATGAATGGAGGGTTTGATTTAGTTAGACCGATTGTGTGAAAGGGGCATTTCACTCTAATGCAGTGCAGTGCACCTGTGTCTTTCCTGCGGGTTAGCTACACTTTGCCATAGACTTCTATTATATCCTGCAGGTGTGGTGCACTTTCTGAAAGCTCACCAAACCCGCAGGTAATAACAGAAGGCTATGCCTCAATTCAGGTAACCTGAAGGTGCACTGCACCTGCGGATCAGTTTGAAAGCAGCCCAGTAACCACTGCACAGATATGCCCATATATACACTGCAATTTTAATAATAAACTGACCTTTAATAACAGTCTTTTATTTAGGTATCACCTGCTGTTGCTGTCCCCAGCAGAGTGCATTTGTTATCACTCCACCTGTGGCAAGAGACGGCGCTATACAGGAAGCATCAGCTTATACAGTTCTGCTCCACAGCTGCTTGCTTTGCCGGCTTCATTAACAACAAAGATGCTTTGGGATGGCGGGTCTGCAACCCATGATCTGGGCTTGCCAATCTGCCATACCACAGAAGGAGGTTGCGTGCCATATCAGAGGGTTATGTTAAATTGTGTGGATGGAGTAATCTCCCACTTTTGCCATCTAACCATAGAAAATCTGAAGATAATCTATAGGTTTTTGGCCAGCTTTAATGCAAATCTTTTGAATGACTCTGCTCTCTGGTAACTCTCTGGCACAGAATCTTGTGGCTTAAAGCTTGGTCAGCTGAATCTTGACCGCAAGATGCCTCACACTTATGCCCTTCCAAGGAGGACATCTCTTTTGTGAAGAACTTTACAAGTTCGTTAAAGATGTTACAGGACAAAGGGTTTTTTTTTTTCCCTGGTGGAAAGTTCAAAAATCCCTTTCCTAAGGAGCCTCTACCTCCTCAACACGCAGACCCATCTTAACACTCCAACCCAGTCTGCAATATACAGTGTATTCTGGACTGAAGGAATACATAGAATCCGCTGTACCTGAGTGCACTGTATACCTTTTCCTGACGAAGTGGCCATTAAAGAGCCATGAAAACACACTGATGGTGTTTTATCAGCAATAAATACCAACCTTTCCGAAGAATCCACTTGCAAGCATCTTTATTTAATGTGCTAACCACACAATTCAATTTTGAGGCCTACTCCTTTTTACCAAAATATGCCCTAGGGTAGTCAGAATTGCAGAATGCCTTGGACCATCATTCCAAGGGAGTAGTTGTGCAGTACCTCTAGAGGACAGGATTTTATGTAAACTGTTCACGGTACCAAAACCCAGTGCAGATATTGATCCTATTCTAGACCTAAAGTTTTTTTCTTTTTTCTTTTTGTTTTTGTCTCTCTACAACCATGGGTTTACTTGGAATTGGTCGATATCTTGAATTTTTTATGTGGTTTGCCGCACTGCCCTTTGGCCCTATCCTCTACTTTTAGGGTATTTACAAAGTTCCTAGAACCCCCTTCTTGCCTTCTTAAGAACTCAGGGCATCCAGGTCACAGGTTATCTAGATGACTTTGTTCCGATTAACCCCCTTTACCTCTCTGCTATCTTCAAATATCCACAGGGCAATTCAGATACTTGAGGCTGTCAGCTGGGTGACCAACTTCCAAAAAGATGCTAGCTCATGACCTACAGCTGTGACTTTTTTTTTTAATTCTCTGCTCTACTACTGACACTCCCCTGGTCATTTTGGGGGCATTTGTCCAGTGTGGTTGACCATATATTGGGGATCCTGTGCTGTGAAACTGAGCTGCTGCACGAAGAAGGGATGTTATTCATGTTACTTTGTGGGAGGAACCCCCACCCCACAGTTAGCAAGAGTGCTGAGCAATCTAGATTCGTTTTTTTGGATTGCTGTGTTCTGATGCTTTTTTGAAACTCAGTGTTTTGGGGTTCAAAGGACTCAGGGATCTCCCTGTTCTTCAAAGACCTTGCAGAGGCAATGCTCCAGAACTTTAGACTGAAAAATGATATATGCAGGTAAATAAGATGCTTTGGCAGAAGTATTCTGCATGCCTCCCATTTTTTTATTTTTATTTTTTTAAAGTAGGGGGCTGAGATATGTATAAATCAGTTGCATGCTTGGCTGGTTATGCCCACAAGGGAATAGAACTTGGGACCCGGCAGGGCTCTCTGTTCAACATGTATACAGCATAACAGAGCTCCTCCAAACAATGTGCAGAAAATTTAATCTCTCAAAGCTTTCTCCTACTGCCAAGCCATGTTAGCGCAGTTGTTTTGCGTAAACCTATACCAAGAAAATACAAAAATACATTGGATGCCATTGATTAACTTTTTTTTTTTTTTAATATATGTGGTCTGACTTATCTTAAAGGCTTTAGTGCTTAGAGTTGCTGATCAGGAAAAAGTATGCAGGGGTGTTGATTCATGCTCATTCCTAGTCAGTGACTCTGTTTTGAGCCAGGCAGTTGCCATTTTCTGATGCAGGTTAATGCTAGCCTACATATTTATTCTTGGAGCACTTTGGGTAAAACATGAAACTTGCCAGTGAGCTACTAACGTGACTTAGTAAACATTGCATCTGTGCTAAAATGACCTCATTATGTCTTGGTTCACCCTTATGCGGTTTTCATGTTCTTTTATTTATTGCTTTAGGCGAAAGCATTGTCATGCCTTGATGTGAGCTACCATTCCCATCAAAAGCCATTACAATATGTCTCTGTGATGAATGCAGATGTCAGACTTCTGCCCGTCTCACCAACTTGTGTTAAAAGACTGGTCAACCTGCCACTTATGCAACAATGCCACTCGTGGCCTCATCCTGCACAAAGATTCTCCAGCTCGTAGGACCACAATCTAAGTGCCAACAAAGTGAGATCGACTGTCGCTGGGTGTAGTTAATTATTAAGCATTTTTTTTACACCCCAAACTGCCACCAGATAGCTTTGAGCTTATCAGCCATTCACAATATCTGCAATGACCATTATTATTTTACAATAACTGTGCACATACTATCACCACAGATGGGTATATGCAGAGATGTATACTGCAGAAGCACTCTTCAAAAGACAGTGATTCTTTATGCCTGGTTTGCAGAGTCCAGTGAATCAGAAAAGTAGCTTAGTCGAGTTACAGTAGGTGTTTCTTGGATTGATGCTGTATCACAAGCTGTCATAATGTGGTTGCATTCTACTTTCCTTCACATTTGGGGGGGGGTGTCAGACCATCTGACAAATCATCAGGTCTGAGGGGGGATTGCTGGGATGACACCACTTTTACACATTTAAGTCTCGGATACAATTTTCTATGTGTATTAAAATCTGATTATCATCTACAGCAATAATTCTCAACCCAGGTTCCACCAAAGGTTTCTAGGGGTTCCTTCAGCATTGGGCCATTTCTGTCTCTCGGATAAGTTCCCACCGACACCACTGATCTTTTTAGCTATCTGTAAGGAGGTAATTCTTCCCAATGACCACAAGTGTAAGGACCATTCTTCCCACTGTCCATCACACTAACGTATCATGAGTTGTAGATTTCTAATTTTTAGCAGGGGTTCCCCCGAGACTGCAGAACTATTTCAAGGATTCCTCTGTGTTGAAAAGGTTGAGAAAGGCTGATCTACAGGTTACAGTCTGCTTACCTGCATATTTATGTTCCTTATGAAATTAGCTTAGAAATGGATATACATATGCCAGGTTTCCGATATTTACCTAGCTGGGTTATTGTGTTTTATTGGCTCCTTGTATTGCCTAATATAGGATTATTTGGACTCAAAAGGTTACAAATTAACTGACTAAAGTAAATATGTCCTCACTATGGCTGTCCTGTTTTTATTTCAGTTCTGTAAAATATGGAAGTTTTAGATTTTTGGCTAACTAATCTTTCAGGAATGTGTATTGGCCATTCCCCTAGCTGAGCTATTTATGAGTGGTTATCTGTGAAAACGCTGGTTACTGAGGATTGCAGTTTGACATTTTTGTTAGGGTTTCTAGACTGAAGTGTGTATTGGTTAATAGAAAGGGTCTGCGTGTGTCCGATCAATGGGCTGTTAAGAAGGTCCTGGCATCAGTTAACAGTTTGGGGGGGAGGTCACTGTGGCTATGCCTTCTTGTGACACAATTTCATAGGAGACTTGTGATGGGCACAAAATGGCTGCTGCTACACACACAGGTATTTGTGTGCCCAGTACACACAACCATTACAGTCTCCATTGAACTTATTTTTTCATTGCATTGACACACTACACTGATATGATCTAGTGCAGGGTTTTTCAACCAGGGTGCTGCAACAAAATGACATATAGCCCCTCATGAAGGGGTTAACATCTGTGTACAGAGAAGAGGGAGAAAGCGCACCCGCCTTCCCCTAGCTCTCTCTTCCTCTACGCTGTTATCTGTACTCTTGGCAAAACTGAAAACTGTGCAAGCTGCTTCGCCTGTGTCCTGCCAACAGGTAACTGCAGTTGCTAAGGACAGGTTGGGCGGCTTGCACAGTTTTCAGTCTTGCCATCAAGCATACAGATAACCGCGTAGAGGGGGGGTAGTGAGACCTATGCAGGGTGTGCTTTCTCCCTCTGTATAGTTAACAGACTAACCTTTTTATGACCTGACTAAAGGACTTGATTACTTCCCCCTATCGCTTCTCCAGCCTGCTCATGTCCCATGGGTAGTGGTTGTGCAAACAGGGATTTACAACATACCTCAGACCACTTAACTGCCTTACAAACTGCAATTTAGGGCTTTTTCACAGTCCAGGAATGCGTATGAAATCAAATGTTTTTCCGCACTGCACAAAAATGCTCTGGCCTTTTTTAAGAAATCAGCCAAATTATTATGCAAATTAGGGCGATTAACACAGCGGCACAGTGTACCGGAGCCAGAAGGTGAGCGGGAGGATCGGGGGCGGGCTGGGCCGGGAGGCAGGGTGGAAATTTCCCCCCAGGCCGCCTACCTTCTATTTAAAACGGCCGCTGTCTGCTAACGTTTTTTTTGTGGGGAAAGGCGGCCGCCTATTGGCTGTTATCGGCCGCAATGCATTCTGGAAATTGTAGTCCGGATGCGGGGTACGTCGGGATGAAAGGAGCTCTGTCTGTGGCCAGGTGAGGGGCCGGAACAGAGTTGGGAGCACTCTGCTGGTGGGAACTGATGAGATAGCAGTAAAAGACATTGATAGGCTGGACTGGTGGGCACTGATAGACACTGATGGGCTGCAGTTGCACTGGTAGACACTGATGGGCTTCACTGATGAGGTGACTGGGCACTGATGGGCTGCACTGGTTTATACCAATGAGGTGACACAGATGGGCTGCACTAGTGGGCACTGATGAGGTGACATGGATGGGCTGCACTGGTGGACACTGATGGGCTGCACTGATGAGGTAACACCGATGGGCTGCAATTTTGGGCACTGAAGGGCTGCACTGATGAGGCGACACTGGGCGGCACTTCAGTGGTGGACACTGATGAGGTGACACTGATGGGCTTCACTGGTGGACACTGAAGGGCTTCACTGATGAGGTGACAGTGATAGACTGCACCCCACCCCTCCACCCTCCTCTGTGTGTGAGCGAGCCCTCAAACCGATGTGCCCAATGCGCAATTCTAACAGGTGACTTGGCCAAAGAAAGGTTGAAAAACACTGATCTAGTTCTATTATGCTGTAAAAGGACAATATGCTTTTGATGTGCAGTAAAATACACATAGGTATGAGTGGAACTTTAAGATAAATGTGTCGTGAGAGAAATATGGAAGCTGGCACTGTTGATCTGAAAATAATGATCAGCTATTTCTTTGGTTGCTGGGAGTACATCCCAAAGCCTGTCATGGATAACTGCTTCTCATTTTACCAATCACATTGAAGTTTCCAACTCAAATGGAATATGACTGATGCCTGAAACTCCTTACTATTGACATTTATTTCCCTGATCTTCCGGTTTTGAACAAATGCTCATTGAGGCAAGGAATTGCTCTTTAAAGACCTTCACTCTTCTTTATCAAAAGACAAGTACCCCCCCCCACCCAAGGGAAAGTATAAGGGACTTTCTAGGCAACAGGGGAGAGAAACATAAACAGAAAATTCTATAAAAACAGTAGATTACAATCATGAATCGTTAGTGCATGATAATTGTAGACATTCATCCCGACGCGTTTCATGATACTTGTATAGTCCTTTCATCGGGGGCATTCAGAGCCAGAAGCTACTACCACAGCACATTCTAAAAGTAAAAAACAGCAATAATAGCAAAAAACATACAATACATCAAAACATCAATCTCATCATGAAAGAGGGCATACAAGAGGAGCATTGTTGAGGTCATGATTATATAAACACATACTGATTCGATTGGTCGGTATTGCATAAACCTCCAGATGGAATACCGACTAGCACAGTCTGGCTATATATTCATATCAGATGCCGTGAAGAGTTATTAGCTATACTGTAGCTATTTTTCAAATTTTCTGTTTGTGTTTCTCTCCCCTGTTGCCTAGAAAGTCCCTTATACTTTCCCTTGGGGAGGTACTTGTCTTTTGATACTTAATCTGGGATTGGCAACGCTGTAATCTCTATGGGTGGATTTATATGTGTTCACTCTTCTTTACATACTAATAGTATGTAAATATTTTTATGAATACCTTTTTTTTCCCTAAAAACGTTAGAGCTTCTGTCTTTCTTGCCTAGACGTCTGGGGATACCTATGTGGTACATTCAAGGGAGCTTTGTCACTAAATGCCTGTGTATGTGCTTATCTAGTACACTGTGCATGCATCACAGCACCTCATCAGGAAGAGACAATCATCCCCAACCACCCCCCACCCCTGGTTAGGTCAGAAGACCTGGCAAGCAGAGGCGGAGATACAGATTAAAGTAGACAACATTGGATTTTCTCTCCAGGGCAATTCTGCCATTTTTCACATACATGTTAAAATCAGCATTTATTTTTTTTTGCTAGAAAATTACTAGAACCCCCAGACATTATATATTTTCTGAAAGCAGAGGTCTTGGAGAATACAATGGTCACTGCACTCTTTTATGTCACATGACTTTTACACAGCCCTATGTTAACTGCTTGCCGGCCAGCCGCAGTCATTATACTGCGACAGGTTGACACGGCTGCGCGAATCGCTGTAGGTGTACGCTGGCCGCTTGAAGAGCAATCGCAGGTGCCCGCGAAGTCTGCTGGCCACTCAAGAACGCTCCACAGAAAGCCAAAATGGGGATCTGTCAATGGAAACAAACAGATCTCCATTCTGACAGGGGAGCAGAGAGAGGTCGTCTGTTCCTAGTGATCAGGAACAGCGATCTCTCTCTACTCCCAGTCAGTCTACTCCCCCCACAGTTAGAAACACCTCCCTAGAGAACACTTAGCCCCTTGATCACCCCCTAGTGTTAACTCCTTCCCTGCCAAAGACATACAGTACAGTAATCAGTGGCTATTTTTAGCACTGATCGCTGTATAGATGTCAATGGTCCCAAAAAGGTGTCCGATCTGTCCGCTGCAATGTCACAGGCCGGCTAAAAATCACTGATCACCGCCATTACTATTAAAAAAAAATTATAATAAAAATACCATAAATATATCCCCTATTTTGTAGACGCTATATCTTTTGCACAAACCAATCAATGTGTGCTTATTGCGATTTGTTTTTTTGATAAAATACCACCACAAGAAAGCTCTATTTGTGGGGACTTGTTTGTGTACAATGACGCATGACAGTACAATTTCAGGTTAAAGCAACGCAGTGCCGTTTTGCAAAAAATGGCCTGGTCATTAGAGGGTAAATCCTTCCTTGGGCTGAAGTGGTTAAAAGCAAATTTTCAGGAAAAAAATACTCTTGAATGAATTTTAGTGCACACATATACAATATAATACCCTTTTTTTTTTTTTGTAAAATATAAAAGATGAGTAACTAGACTCCAAACTTGTCAGGGTTTAGAACTGTGTACGCCTGTGAAATGAGAACAAATTATGGTACTTAAAATTATTCAGCAGGGGCATTTTCACCCCCTTCCTGCCCAGGCCAATTTTCAGCCCTGTCACACTTTGAATGACAATTACGCGATCATGCAACATTGTAGCCAAATTAATCTTTTATAATTTTTTTCCCCCACAAATAGAGCTTTCTTTTGGTGGTATTTGATCACCTCTGCTTTTTTAATTGTTTGCGCTATGAGCAAAAAAGAGCGGAAAAAAAACATATTTATTACTTTTTGCTATAATAAATATCCCATTAAAAAAAATACTTTTTCCACTTTTGGGTGGAACTCTGCTTTAAATACATCCTCTTTTATTGAAGATTGTGGATCCTTATTCACTTTTACACATGCACTTTTGTACACTTTAATGACATTTTTACCTATTTATGGATTTGTTATTTATTGATTTTATTTGATTTTATTTGATGTTTTTGCACTATGCGCTTTTTTTGTACCTACTGAGTTAGCGCCACATTCATTATTTTACATATTTATCCATTTGTGGGGACACATTCTTAATGTTGGCTTGGCTTGAGGTTCACTTGGTTCGTGCATTAGTTATTTTGTTATTTTTAACCCGTGGGGAACCACGCTGTTCTTTTAAAAGGGTTTGGTGTTGGCGCACCTGTTGCTTAATTATGCTTTCGCGGTTACGCTTCATCCGAGCTGCCAACTGGATACGTTTCCCCCTAATAGTAACCTTATTTGTTGCCCAATTGGTAGTTGGGGAGGTATCCGACGGCAGATTTTTCCGTAAGAACCTGCAAATCCAACTCTATTTCCTTGGCAACAATCAGATCATTGAGCATGGACTCATTGAGATGCCAAGGGGAGGGCCAGAGTTTAGTCCATAGATCCAACAGGGATAACTGAACTGGAAGGGTTGTCTTTTTAAGATTTATTGCTTGAAGAAACGTGTAACAGGAAAAGGGTTAGGGGCATGGGATACTCCAAAACTGTTAGCAATTGGCTGTGAAAGGACAAACCACTCCTTAAGCAAGTGTGAATATCGAACAGTCTGAGGTCTCACAGCTGGGGACCATAAGGCTCTGGCATCTGAATACTTTGCACCACTTCACTGCTAATGGTACCCAGTGCAATCTCAGGAACACTGCACGGTACAGGAGGGCACTCTTCTCTAAGCTCACAGTCCAGGACACTGCTGAGGACAGGGGAATGGCCAGTCTGAGACCCTATGAGAACAGTCTCAGTCCATGCACCCTCTGGCACTTATGCAGAAGCAGCATTTTTCTTCTTAGTAACACCACTGACGCTGTGGCGTTTTTCCTTTCATTGACACCTTCAATGCAGGGGCATTCTTTCCTTTCAGTGGCATCATCAAATCAGGTAAAATGTATAAAGGAAAACTAGTGCGCTCCACCTAATAAATCATAGGAAGACTAAATAAATACAAAATTAATGTACACAGGAAGCAGCCAGCATAAAAACAGTGATCTCAGCACCGAAAATGAGTGTATAAATTGATATAAAAATGCGGCGCTACCTAAAAGTGCTTAAACATATACAATGAATAATAATACCAAAAATGAAAATATAGTGTAAATAAGATACTATCCACTACATGATAAATACAACATAGATAGTGCAAAAAATTATAGCTGCATAAATAATCCAAATATATATGAACGTACAAACAATATATATAAATATATAGAGTGAAAGTACGTAAAAAAATCAATCAAGTGATTAAATAAAAATAATCTGCATTAATGATCCAAATATAAACGAACGTACAAAAGATATATGTAGAGTGAAAGTCCGTGAGAAAATCAATCAAGTGATTAAATATTCAATATAAACAAGTGATTGTCCATAAAAAAACGTGCAATGATGACTGGTAAACTTGCAAAAATAAAGTTCATGCAAAAAGTGTAGAAATCATTTCCCAAAAGTGACAATCCACTGCAAACTTCAGTGCTTAATGAGTTTACCAGTTATTGGAGGTGAGAGGCTGGGGGAAATAGGTGGTGCACTCATTAAGCACTGAAGTTTGCAGTGGATTGTCACTTTTGGGAAATGATTTCTACACTTTTTGCATGAACTTTATTTTTGCAAGTTTACCAGTCATCATTGCACGTTTTTTTATGGACAATCACTTGTTTATATTGAATATTTAATCACTTGATTGATTTTCTCACGGACTTTCACTCTACATATATCTTTTGTACGTTCGTTTATATTTGGATCATTAATGCAGATTATTTTTATTTAATCACTTGATTGATTTTTTTACGTACTTTCACTCTATATATTTATATATATTGTTTGTACGTTCATATATATTTGGATTATTTATGCAGCTATAATTTTTTGCACTATCTATGTTGTATTTATCATGTAGTGGATAGTATCTTATTTACACTATATTTTCATTTTTGGTATTATTATTCATTGTATATGTTTAAGCACTTTTAGGTAGCGCCGCATTTTTATATCAATTTATACAATCAAATCAGGTAAAAAAAAATTTGTTTTCAGTGACTGTTTTTTCTATCAGTGACACCTCCACGCAAGGACCTTATTATTTTTCCTTCACCACAATCATCCCCATATTTGTGCACTGATTTTAAACTCTCCAGTTTACTGCAGTATACCAAACTACTGGTACTATTTTGGCATATGCCACAGACGTTACATACATTTTGCTCCGCGTGCTGCTATTAGCCCCCAGTTCTCTACCAGAGTAGTTGGCCATCTTCTCTCTGGACACTGGATGACTTTGTCCCAGCACTGTGTATGCATGTGAGATATGGATCTTAGATTGTAAGCTCCTTGAGGGCAGGGACCTCTGATCCAGGGAAACAGCTGAGTACCCTATAGTGGTTCATATGCGTGTATTGATCACATGCTCTAAGGTGAGCTTATTACCGTAAGGGGTTATCTGATTGCACCTATGCATGATTTGGAATTACAGATGGATATAGAAGCATGCCTATATTATGATCACTGGAGATCACGTTATCTGCATCTATTTCACGCCATTCAGCAAAAGTGTTTTAAATCAAATAAGACTGGTTGCTACAAAGGACTGCTTACATTTTGTGATATAGGAACACTAATATGATTTATGCACATGCACTTTTTTAACACTATTTATGCAATTTTGCTGTCCCAGTTTTTTATGCACTAAGGACTTTTGACATTAAGTTGTACCAATTATTATCACAATTTCTCATCATGTCTTTTTGATTATATATTATTTTTTTATGATTAATATATGTATATTTTGAATACGGTGGCACTGTTCAGTTAAAAGACGTTAATATAACCCCACTGAGTTTTCTTCTGGCACATATTGCACTTGTGCACTTTATATTAGTTGTGTGTTTGCATTTTATGCACATAATTTTTTTGCTTGTGGGTTTATGATTATAAAATGGAAAGAGAAAAAATACTGCGCTACTATTTAACAAAGGTGATAGAGCAGCTAACACTCAAGCAAACAAAGCTGAACAAAATGATAAAAGATTAGTGTAGCGCTAAACATTATGTACACAAGTGTAAATACAAGTGTGATACAGCACGTAAAACAGCACTGCACAATGTGATAGAATTTACATAAAAGTGCAAAACAATATATGAAAAAAGTGAAGGACTTGGTTCACATTGAAAAAATTAACTCCAGTGTGTCCTATATTGGGAATAGTCTGCATAAGCCCAAATGTGCAGGTGAATGATCCTGTAGGATAATGCCAAACAAAGAGAAATCTGGGAAAAGCAATGTCAACAATGGAGGCTAGGACTAGTTGTCTGAAGTCACATCAACATCGACTAGTCAAGAAAAAAGGTGGGTACTCTTACCGGTATAGTTGGACACACATGTCATACGACAGTGGGTCATAAAGGCTTGCAATCACGATCTAATGCTGTGTGGGAGTAGTGGTTAGATGGATCCTTACAGAAGGTCCTCGACTCTTTTGGGCTTGGGCAGCTTTCTTGTACCCCACATTGCTTTTACTATTGTTTTACCATTGTTCGTGATCACTTTTTATGGATATTTTTTATCGGTTTATGATTATAAACTAGGACACAGACTTATTAGGCGTAGCACCGTTCTAGCGCATCGTATATTTATGCTATTTTACATTGTGCACGAAGGTATGAGACGTGTTTAACGTTTGCAGCTTAATAGTGGTATATTGGCAGAGGGTGGTATTTAAGGCTCGCAGGATTTTGTTGCTTCTTTCTTTTTATTATCAAAGGAAAACTTGCCCAAAATAGTAAAAGAAAATATATATTTTTAAAATTTAGCTTTATTTCTTGCTACTGCCATAATCTTCCACCAAAGAACAGCACAAAATAAATTATCCTGCTCCTGATGATCACAGCAACACCACATGTGTATGCTAGTTGTTGTTTGTACCTGTAGTACAGCCCAAAAACAATGCTGCTCATTTTGTTTTTTTATTTATCTTACCTAAAACATACTGACACTGATACTAATTAAAAAAAAAAAATCCTGTCCAAAAAAAAAATACTGACATTGACCATTGACCCTGACGGTGACCCATACACTAATCCTGACACTGACCTAGATCAAACCTTGATCTAGGTATTTTTTTTATATTTTATTTATTTTTTTATTTTTTTTACACACACTTTTTTCTCTCTGCAAGGAAAGAGATACAATGTATCTCTGTCCTCCATTCACAGAGAGAGAAAACATAGGGGTGACTGCTGTGATAGCCTCTGATTGGCTACCACAGTGATCAATAAGGTGACCCAGGACTGGGTGTTTTAGGGGTCCCAATCGTCAGTATGGGGCCCCGGGCTCTCAGTGAGACTCTGGTCTCTGTGCTGGGAGCGTGCTGTGAGACGTGCTCTCAGCACAAAGGGAGATACACAAATATATGGCCCAGTCTAGTGGGGCCTCATGTTTGTGTGAGGTTGGCAGCAATGGGTTAAATTAATATTTATGATTTAGTTTATTTGGGACAGCCCATAATAAAGCATTGTGGTCTTTTGGCCACTTTGAACCAAATTTATGGTGTCTGTGTGTTATATTTATTTATGATTATAACTACTGTTATTTGCACATCTCGTGAACCATCGAATGAGGTAGATTGGGGGTATTGGGATCTGAGTGGAAGGTAAGTAAATATGGTTCAAGGGTCCAAATGCTCATTATGGCTCAAGTACATTCTTCTATTATTTTTTTTTAAACATCTACAAGACTGTAACTGAGGCCACGGGGAGCCTGATGCTATCGGTCATAATGGCTGCTCTCAATGTTGTCTTCCGTAGGCTTGCTTATACTGTATATTGCCAGGTAAAAAGCTACAGTATCTCACAAAAGTGAGTATACCCCTCACATTTTGTAAATATTTTTATATCTTTTCATGTGACAACACTGAAGAAATGACACTTTGCTACAATGTAAAGTAGTGAGTGTACAGCTTGTATAACTGTAAATTTGCTGTCCCCTCAAAATCACTCAACATATGATACAGCCATTAATATCTAAACTGCTGGCAACAAAAGTGAGTACACCCCTAACTTAAAATGTCCAAATTGGGCCCAGAGTGTCAATATTATGTGTGGTCACCATTATTTTCCAGCACTGCCTTACCCTCTTGGGCATGGAGTTCACCAGAGTGTCACAGGTTGCCACTGGAGTCCTCTTCCACTCCTCCATGATGACATCATGGAGCTGGTGAATGTTAGAGACCTTGTGCTCCTCCACCTTCCGTTTGAGGATGCCCCACAGATGCTCAATAGGGTTTGGGTCTGGAGACATGCTTGGCCAGTCAATCACCTTTAGGCTAGGTTCACACTGCTGTGATGCGGGAACTCTGCGAATCTACTGTGGGTTCCCGCATCGCATACCTCCGGGGGGCAGTTCACAATGCCCTATGCAAACTGCTGGGAGTGTCAATTAAAAGTTAATGACACCTCCAAATCAGTTTGCATATCGAAGTGCGATCTGCAAACTTGTACAGGAATCGTATTGCATGGCGTGAACACCCATGCGATCCGATTCTGCTGCGGACCAAAAAAAGGGTCCGGTATGAGTTTGGGCCGGATGCATGGCAAATTCAGCCATACTATCTGTATGGCTGAAATCGCATCACACAGAGATCGCATGTGATTTGCACTGCAGTGCGGTGTGAATCACATCCGATCTCGGACATCGCAGCAGTGTGAACCTAGCCTTACCCTCAACTTCTTTAGCAAGTAAGTGGTCGTCTTGGAGGTGTGTTTAGGGTCATTATAATGTTGGAATACTGCCCTGCGGCCCAGTCTGTGAAGGGAGGGGATCATGCTCTGCTTCAGTGTGTCACAGTACATGTTGGCATTCATGGTTCCCTCGATGAACTGTAGTTCCCCAGTGACGGAAGCACTCATGCAGCCCCAGACCATGACAGTCCCACCACCAGGTTTGACTGTAGGCAAGACACACTTGTCTTTGTACTCCTCACCTGGTTGCCACCACACATGCTTGACACAATCTGAACCAAATAAGTTTATCTTGGTTTCATCAGACCACAGGACATTGTTCCAGTAATCTATGTCCTTAGTCTTCTTGTCTTCAGCAAACTGATGCAGGCTTTCTTGTGCATCATCTTTAGAAGAGGCTTCCTTCTGGGAGAACGGCCATGCAGACCAATTTGTTGCAGTGTGCAGTGTACGGTCTGAGCACTGACAGGCTGACCCCCCACCCCTTCAACCTCTGCAGCAATGCTGGCAACACTCATACGTCTATTTCCCAAAGACAACCTCTGGATATGACACTGAACACATGCACTCAACTTTTTTGGTCAACCATGGCGAGGCCTGTTCTGAGTGGAACCTGTCCTGTTAAATCGGCGCTGTATGATCTTGGCCACCATGCTGCAGCTCAGTTTCAGGGTCTTGGCAATCTTATAGCCTAGGCCATCTTTATGTAGAATATAAAATTCTTTTTTTCATATCCCTGGAGAGTTCTTTGCCATGAGGTGCCATGTCGAACTTCCAGTGACCAGTATGACAGAATGAGAGCGATAACACCAAATTTAACATACCTGCTTCCCATTCACACCTGAGACCTTGTAACAATAATGAGTCACATGACACTGGGAGAGGAAAAATGGCTAATTGGGCCCAATTTGGACATTTTCACTTATGGGTGTACACACTTTTGTTGCAGTTTAGACATGAATGGCTGTGTTGAGTTATTTTGAGAGGACAGAAAATTTACACTGTTATACAAGTTGTACACTCACTATTTTACATTGTAGCAAAGTGTCATTTCTTCAGTGTTGTCACATGAAAAGATATAATAAAATATTTACAAAAATATGAGGGGTTTACTCACGTTTGTGAGATACTGTATTAACAGTGTCAGTGACTGATGATGATCGGTAACTGATGTCCCTCAGGTTTCATACGTTTTTCTGGTGGACATAGTCGTCTTTGCAGCCCTCAACTGAACACATTCAGCAATAAGTTACTAACATCTGCTTTAGCAATGAATGGGATTCTCATTTTAATGGCCTAAGGCTCATGTTCTAGCTACAACTGATTAACATCAATTTCCTCCTTTAACTGGAGAGTAAAGTAGATGCAAAAAAATGAAGTCCCAGAAATGAGAAAACTGCAAGCTAAACATGTACAGGAAGCACAGTTTACATTATTTTAACCTCTTCAGATTTTCTAGGGAGTGAAATGGTTTTTGTTTACTTACTGTAAAAACATGAGCAGGGCAGTTCACCGCAGAAAAATCTAGGAGGAAGGATTGAATATCACGCAATAATCTTAATATATCATAGCAAGAATAAAGATTCTGAGTACAGCTGGCCATACAACAAAATTAATCAAATGAATGACCTTCTCGGCACCACTCCACCCAACATCCTTCCACTGAAAAATCAAAGGAGCCAGGTAGAAAATTATCAGCTTAGCAGTGTCTGCATTCCATCATATGCTGGCACTGTTTGGTTATTCTGACAGCCGGTGCCATTTGCATCAGCCGAAGATTTGTCTACCCATGCTGTTTAGCATGGATAGAAAATGTATGGCCAGCTTAAAGGGGAATACTTACCTATTCTGAGGCTGCTCTGGATCTCCCCAGCAACCAGCTTCAGGGGAGAGGCGAGATTGCTAACACTGGCTCAAGTGGTGCGGTTATATCACCCATAGGCTTGCTATGGGGCATCCATTGTTTAATGTCCATCCTCTCCACTGAAGCTGCTGCTGGGAACCGATCACTTGATCGGACCAGAGCACACTCAGATTAGGTAAATACAAGTATCTTCCTTCTACAAGGTAGTTAGAATAGGATTTGGATAGGGGTGGGAGGAGGTTTCATCTAAGTAGCAATAGCCATTGCACAAAGCAGGTAAGTATAACATGTTTGTTATTTTAAAGAAAAAAAAAACAAGACTTTAATATTCCTTTAAATATAATAAATGTGTGCTTTGGGGTTAATACTGCTATAAGACTGCAGTACACATCAACATGCAAATTTGAATGCTCTAAGGATGTCCATTCACATGACTTTTGGGAGGGGGAATGGTTGTTATCTGGGTAATATCTGCAGCTTTACCAGCCACCAAGGCTTCAATATTTCTTAAGCCTTATGCATACTAGGCTCCCCTGAATGCTCCTCTCCTGGCAGGAGAAAAGCAGCATTAAAAATTGCGCCTAAAGCCATATTTCTCAAACCTGTTTAGATACATGAAGTGTTTGGGTGTTTTTTCATTTTATTGGTCAGAATATTAATGTATGCTGGCCATTTAAATGAATAAACGTTCAAGCACTAAATGTTTAGACATGTTAACAATCATTTAGGTGCGTCAGGTATTTTTTCTGCCTAAACGGTCCTTTCCTGAACACAATTTTAGTGCATTCAGATTTCTGCCCCTAAATGCCCTTGCCTCTAAATTCCTTTCCCTTTGAGTCTGGTATGAATCTTGAAGGGAAACCCCACACCAAAAAAAAAAAAAAAATGGCATAGGGTCCCCGTACAAGACCATACCAGACTGAAGTGGTATGGAATTTAAGGGGAACCCTCACACCAAAAAAAACACGTGAAGTCCCCCTAGAATCCATACAGACCCTTATCCGAGCACACAGCCCGGCAGGTTAGGAAAGAGGCCGTTGTCCCCCTCAACATGGGGAGGTGGGTGCTTTGGGGCAGGGGGGGCTCTGCCCCCCCACCCCAAAGCACCTTGCCCCATGTTGATGGGGACAACGGCCTCTTTCCGACAACCCTGGCTGATGGTTGTTGGGGTCTGCAGGCAGGGGGCTTATTGGAATCTGGAAGCCCCTTTTAACAAGGGGGCCCCCAGAACCTGCCCCCCACTCTATGTGAATGAGTATGGGGTACATTGTACCCCTACACATTCACCCAAAAAAAGTGTCAAAAATAAAAACAGTAAACAGGTTTTTGACAAAGTAATTTATTAAAGCAACTCTGGCGTCTCCTCAGATTTCTTCTCCCTCCAGCGATGTCTTCATCCTCCGGTTCTTCTCCCTCCACCGATGACTTCTTCCGCCGCTGGTTCCTCTCTCTGATGATGTCTTCCTCTGCTCTCCTCTCTGCGCTGTCCTCTCCCTCTGCCGTTTCTCCTCTCTCCGCTGGCTTCTCCCTCTGTTCTTCCTCTGATGTTCTCACAATGCTGGCTCCTGATCTAATGCTAGGTCTGCCATGTGCCATTACTTATATAGCAATGGGGCATGGACACTCAGTAATGTCCCCGCCCCCAGCATGATGGGGTGGTAATGTCACAAGGGTGTGGGGCCTCCAGATGACGTCATCTGGTGGCCTTGCCCCATTGCTATATAAGTAATGGCGCACGGCAGACCTAGCATTAGAGAGCCAGCGTTGTGAGAACATTGGAGGAAGAACAGAGGGAGAAGACAGTGGAGAGAGGAGAATCGGCAGAGGGAGAAGATAGCGCAGAGAGGAGAACCAACATCGGTAGAAGACATCAGAAGAGAGGATGAAGACATCGCCAGAGGGAGAAGAAATCAGAAAAAAACACCGGAGCTGGTTTAATAAATTACTTTGTCAAAAATCTGTTTACTGTTTTTATTTTTGACACTTTTTTGGGGGGTGAATAGGTAGGGATATAATGTACCCCATACTCATTCTTATTAACAACCTTTGGCTGGTGTAAGTATCCATATAACCATGCAACAGTTTTAGGCAGGTGTGAAGAAATACTGTAACCCTAGGTTCACATCTCTATGTGTTTGCGGGCTGCGTTTGCACCAAAACGGCAGCCTATTCATTTCAATGGGCTGCTATGCCTGCGTTTCTGCAAAACAAAAATGTGCATGCACCTTTTTAAAAACACACAAATGGTCTTTTTGACCATGTCATTTCCCTGCAGTTCCCGCACACGCACTGTGGCTTTACATGTGTGGGGTTGCCATTCAGAATGAATGGCAGCCCCACAGTTCGGCAGAGCAGTGAGTTTTCACTGCTGGTGGTTGCAGGTGTGTGAATTGCTGCGATTCCCGCACCTACAGCCACACACAGAATTGCTTTCAAATATATATATATTAATTGTTAACTTTTATCAATTTACAAAATGCAAAATGAGCGAACAGAAGAAAAATCTAATCGATATTTGGTCTCTGCTTACCTACGTATTGTCCAGGTAAATCTCAACCTGCTGAAAGGTTGCCTACCCCTGTTTTAGATTGTACATTTTAAGCTCTCTCAAGCAGAGCCCTGTGGACCCTCTTGTATTGAATTGTATTGTAACTCTTGTTTAACTTTATTTTTGCAAAGCAATGCATTAACCACTTCCCGACCAGCGCACGACGATGTACGTCGACAGAATGGCACGGGCAGGCATATTGGCGTACAGGTACGTCCAATATTCAATGCCGCCCTCCCATCGGGAGCGCGCTGGTCGGGACCCCCGTGAGTCCGGTCGCGGGAACCGCGGACTCGATCGCCGCGGGCATACCCGCGATCGTCATACGGGACGGCTGAATGGATGAAATGCCGTGAAAACAGCATTTCTCCATTCTGCCTAGTAACTAGTGACGCTGATCTCTGCTCCATGTGAGAGAGATCAGTGTTCACTAAATGAAAGCCCAACCCCCCCACAGTTAGTAACACACCCCTAGGAACACTTAACTCCTACACTGCCACCCACTGGTTAACCCTTTCACTGCCAGTGTCATTTACACAGGAATCACTGCATTTATATAGCAGTGATTACTGTATAAATGACAATGGTCCCAAAAATGTGTCAAAAATGTCCGATGGGTCCCCCACAATGTCGCAGTCACAATAAAAATCGCTGATCGCCGCCATTACTAGTAAAAAAAAAAATTATTAATAAAAATGCTATAAAACTATCCCTATTTTGTAAACGCTATAACTTTTGCGCAAAGCAATCAATAATCACTTATTGCGATTTTTTTTACCAAAAATATGTAGAAGAATACGTATCGGCCTAAACTGAGGGAAAAAATGTTTTTTTATATAATTTTGGGGGATATTTATTATAACAAAAAGTAAAAAATAATGCGTTTTTTTCAAAATTGTCGCTCTATTTTTGTTTATAGCGCAAAAAATAAAAACCGCAGGGGTGATCAAATACCACCAAAAGAAAGCTCTATTTGTGGGAAAAAAAGGACGTCAATTTTGTTTGGGAGCCACGTCGCACGACCGCGCAATTGTCAGTTAAAGCGACGCAGTGCCGAATCGCAAAAAGTGGTCTGGTCTTTGACCAGCAAAATGGTCCGGTCTGAAAGTGGTTAAAGTGGGGTGCCCCCTAAAAAGAAAAAACAATTTTAAGTCTACAAATTCTGCAGCTGCTGACTTTTAATAATTGGACACTTACCTGTCCCAGGGTCCAGCAATGCAGGGCAAACAAAGCCCCCCCTCGTTCCCCACTCCGCTCGCGGCGCCGTCATTCTTACTGTGTGCACCCGGTTGTGGCTTCACAGCCGGGCACCCACTGCGCATGCACGAGCGGCGCAGGGCGCCGTGATATGCCGCACAGTCATCTGGGACACGTGACAGGTCCCTGATGACTGTGCGGCACGAGAGGAAGTGATGTCACCAGCCCGGGCAATGAAGAAGGCAGACTACGAGGGACCCCCTAGCAACAGGCATTTAGAGGTGAGTAAAAAAAAAATTTTCACATTTTTTTTTTTTTTTTTTTAAGAATTAAAAAAATTTTTTTTTTTTGGTGGCAACAACGCTTTAATGGTTGGAACTCTATAAATCTTGTATAATAAGAGTCATTTTAATAAAGACATAAGTGAAATAAATTCAGTTTATTTATATCTCCTTATGCCGCATGCCACACAATCGGAATTTTGGTCGGCTAAAGCTCTGATGGTTTTCCCGACAGAATTCCAACAGGATTTCATTCAAGCTGTCTTGCATACACATGGTCACACCAAATTCCGACCGTCAAGAACGTGGTGACATACAACACGGGACTAGAAAAAGGAAGTTCAATACCCAGTAGCCAATAGCTTCCATCTCGTAGTTGAATCTGAGCATGCTTGGGTTTTTGCGTTTTGAAATTGCATACACATGATTGGAATTTCTGATTGAACGTTTTTCCATCGGGAAAATTGAGAACATGCTCTCAAATTTTTGCTAGCAGGAATTCGGCCAGCTAAATTTCAATGGAGCATACGCACGGTCGCATTTTCTGATGAAAAGCTCTCATCGGTCTTTTGCTGGCCGAGAGTTCCCTTTAAAATAATCTTGTTTTGTGAAGCAATAGAGATTTTCTAATGTTAAATGCATGAGATTACATGTGACATACGAAGGGTATATTTTTAGCTGTAGTTCCTCTTTAGCTGAGCCCGTATATTACACTCAGGCAGCAGATTTGCCTAATGTTCCTCATATCCAGAATGAAGTGCTAGAATCAAATGCAAATGTTCTCTCACAAAGCATGCCTCATCCTATCCATCAGACATACTGAAAAGTCCTGCAGATGAAGGAAAGAGAAGATGTGGGCTAAGTGCATACTTTCTATTTCATGCAGATAGGGGTTCATTCTGTCTCTGATTTACATTAGGTTGTAGCCGAAACATAAAAATCTTTATATATATATATATATATATATATATATATATATATATATATATATATATATATATATATCTTGTGCTTCTGTTCCCTGAGTATCCTTCTATTTGTATAAAACTGTAGCAGAGCATAGTGTCATGGGGGCTTATTTATAACAAAGGAGGAACTAATGGAGGTTTTGCCCACAGCAACCGGATGCCAGGGTTCAATGTTTTAATGTGAGTGTCTTTTGGCTTTAAGCTCCCTGTTCACATCTGGACATGTCAAATCGCATGCCGAATTGGCAGCTAATGCCGGCAATAGCACTGTCTGAATCGGTGCGACACCGACTTTGCGGCGCGGCACCGGTTCCCAAAAGTAGTTCCTGTACTACTTTTGGCGATTTCTGGGGTGATTTCAATAGACATCTGTGCAGGAACCTGCTCCAAAGACATGCAGGTAGGTTAATTGGCTTCTGTGCAAAATTGGCCCTAGTGTATGAATGGGGACATTGGATTGTGGGCTCCTTGCAGGTAGGGACCAATGTGAGTGTGCAATGTACAGGGATGGGGACAATTGTAGATGCTCACTTAGGTTGAACTGGATGGACTGGTGTCTTTATTCAACCTTACTAACTATGAAACTATGTCTCTGAAATCACTCCCAAAGTCAGACTGACATGTGGGTATGAAATAGTGCGAGTTCAGCTGAACTCACACGATTTCTAACCCGTAGCAATTTGAACCTGGGTCAATGACAGTTCCGCTCTTCCCCTGGGCTGGGGCTTACCACGTTACATCATCCCCATAGTGGTGATATATGGTGTACATTTATGCAGCAAAGGACTGTTGTTGTTTGTAGATATTTCATAGTTTGATAAAGATTTCCTATATTGTTACATTGTTTATATAGATGCAGAATATCAACCATTCCCAGCAGACAGAAAAAGATACAGTGGAGAAAATAATTATTTGATCCCCTGCAGATTTTGTATGTTTGTTCCCTTACAAAGAAATGAAGGGTCTATAATTTCTATCATAGGTGTGTTTTAAATGATAGAGACAGAATATCGACCAAAAATCCAGAAAAAAAAACATATGATACAAATATTATAATTAATTGAGTTGCAGTTCAGTGAGTAAAATAAGTATTTGATCCCCTACCAACCAACAATAATTGTGGCTCCTACAGACTGTCTACTGTATGTGCTCATGTGGTACAAAGATTAGTCCTGTCAGTTTAAGAAGGTGCTCCTAATAACAACTCGTTATGTGTATAAAAGACACCTGTCCACACAATCTCTTTCTTCCGTTCAAATCTCACCATCATGGGTAAGACCAAAGAGCTGTCAAAGAAAGTCAAGTACAAGAATGTAGACCCGCACAAGGCTGGAATGGGCTACAAGACCACCATCAAGAAGCTTGGTGAGAAAGAGAAAACTGTTGGAGCAATTATTCGCAAATGGAATAAATACAAAATAACAATCAATCGTTCTCAGCCTCATGAAAGATTTTGCCTCATGGGGTAAGGATGATCAAGAGAAAAGTGAGGGATCAGCCCAGAACTACACAGGAGGAGCTTGTGAATGATCTCAAGGCAGTTGGGACCACAGTCACCAAACAAAGCATCGGTAACACAATACTCCGCCATGGATTGCAGCTCCCGCAAGGTCCCCCTTCTCACGAAGGCACATGTACAGGCCCATCTGAAGTTTGCACAAAAACAATACAGTCCTTTAAGCACTAAAAAAATGTGGCAGTCATTAGAAATCATTATTATGTCATAAACAATGTTAAAAATTATGTCTGGAACCCAGTGCAGCTGCCAACCCCTTGACAAAGCGTGGGCGCGTGAAACATGTACGTCGCGGTCTCCACAGCAACATCAAGCTTGCATTCCACCCAGCAGCTTGACTCCTTATATCCGGCTCTGGCCCTGCTTTGACCCTGCCTTCCGGCTTTTGGATTCAGTTTGCAACGTCCAGAGCGCCCTCCAGGACGTCGGGTTCCAGCTTGCCTGATCAGCTCGCTTACCACGGATGCCCAGTGGTGAGATTGTCTACAATACACCTCCAGGGGTAGAGCAAGACTGACATCCATAATTAAGCCACCAGTTGCAGTATAGAGAGCGGTATCTCTCTACTTTGAATCTCCCTGCACATTGATTCATTGGGTCTTTCATTCCAGAGCAGTACTTGGAACACACTTGCGGCGGTATCGTATTATTAATTTTCGGAGTACTTCAATGATGACTATGAGTTTTTTCATTAAGTTTTATATTTTATCTAATTTTTCATCTGATAGTTGTGGTTTTAAATTTTTAACATTAGCCTGCATTCAATAAATGAACTTGATTAAGCATATTATTTATAATAGTTCTCTTATTCACTGGTCCCATTGAGCGCTGCTTATTTGTGTATTTTGCCATCTGAAGTTTGCCGATGAACATGAAGAAAGTGCTGTGGTCAGATGACACCAAAATTGAGCTCTTTGCCATTAACTCGACTTGCTGTGTTTGAAGGAATAAAAATGCTGACTATTAGCCTAAGAATATCATCCCTACAGTCGAGCATGGAGGTGGAAAGATTATGCTTTGGGGCTGTTTCTCTGCTAAAGGTACAGGCTGGCTTTGCCACATTGAGGGACCAGTGGACGGGGCAAGGTATTGTAAAATCTTGGATGAGAACCTTCTTCCCTCAGCCAGAACACTAAAGATGGGTGGTGGATGGGTCTTTCAACATGACAATGACCCAAAATATACCGCCAAGGCAACAAAAGAGTGGCTCAAGAAGAAGCACATTAAAGTGGATGTAAACCCAATTCATGAAATTTGAGCTGGGCACATCTATCTACAGTGTTTTTTTATCTCTCTTTTCAAAGCACTATGTCCCATAGCCGTCTCTCGCTCAGTAGCTCTGTTATCAGCCCGATAACTTTTCACACGTTCCCCAAGACGGAAGCCTGAAGAGTGTGTTGGCGGAGGTTGCTATAAATAGATTAGCACACTGCCTGCCGTCTTAGAGCAGAGATGTGAAAGCATTTTCATTCTTCTACCAATGTGGAGGGGGGTTTCCTTTCCTCCAATCAGCTGCTTCCAGTATAACCCAAGCCTTCTCTAACAGTGCAGAATGAGGACATGAAAAATCTTACCCGATGTAAGAATTCTAAAGACTTTAGCAAGATGAAGACAGAAGATATATACAGTACATGTAAAACCTATGTACAAAACCTTTCCAAAGTGTATTTGTTACGTCTCTCTGTGTATCATTTCAGGCTATTCACTTCACTGGGTATATGTGAGGGTTTAATTCAACTTTAAGGTCATGGAGTGGCCTAGCCAGTCTCCAGACCTTAATCCTATAGCAAATTTATGAAAGGAGGTGAAACTTCAAGTTGCCAAGCGACAGCCAAGAAACCTTAAGGATTTAGAGAAGATCTATAAAGAAGAGTGGACCAAAATCCCTCCTGAGATGTGTGCAAACCTGGTAACCAACTACAAGGAATGTCTTACAGCTCTGCTTGCCAACAAGGGGTTCTCCACCAAGTACTAAGTCATGTTTTGCTTGGGGATGAAATACTTATTTTACTCACTGAATTTTGGTTGACATTCTGTCTCTATCATTTAAAATACATCAATTATAAAGACCCTTCATTTCTTTGTAAGTGGGCAAACTTGCAAAATCTGCAGGGGATCAAAATAATATTTTTTTCCCACTGTACATGTTGTGATGAACACGTTTACCATAACATCGGATTTGTCATGTAGGCGGACAAATTATTTCTGTATGGCGTGACATTTCTATGTTAGTTACACCCATTTGCCATTTTTGTATATTTCTAAAACTATTCAGGAAATTATATGTTTATTTAATATATTTATATTTTTGTTTTTCCAAAGTGTGTATTAATTTTTTACACTAGCTTTACTCATTTAATGTAGTTCTTTGTTAAAATATATAGCAATATGTATATTGTTGCTCAGAGAGGACTATGATGCCAGCTTTTCCACTTTTTCAGCCAGGAATAACACCTTTGTTACGTGTTCTCATTCACCAACATCACAAGGGCGGGCTTTCTGGGTGACGTCATCCGATGGCCACGCCCCATGGCTATATAAGAGATGCCAGACAGCGGACGACAACACAAAGGAAGAAGACAGCCACAAAAGAAGAGCTGCTTTTTTTTATAGTGGGTAACCAGCAGCGAGGAAGAAGACAGCAGCGGGACAAGATAGCACAAGAAGACATCTCGAGGAGAAGATGGCCATGGGAGAAGACAGCAGCAGAAGAGATGTTGGCGGGGGAGATGGCAGGGGGAGAGAACGGCAGCGAGAGAGACCACGGCATGAGAAGACGGCTCAGAGCTATTGTTTAAATAAAGGACTTGTCAAAAACTGGCTCCTCTTTTTTTTACATTTCACTACTTTTTGAGGTGAATGGGTAGGGGTACGATGCAGAGCCCCCCCAAAGCACCCACCACACCATGTTGAGGGCATGTGGCCTGGTACGGTTCAGGAGGGGGGGCGCTCACTCGTCTCCTCCCTTTCCTGACCTACTGGGCTGCATGCTCGGATATGGGTTTGGTATGGAATTTGGAACCCACGCCACCTTTTTTTTAGTCTGTGGTCTCCTCCGAATCCATACTAGACCCGAAAGGCCCGGTATGAACCTTGGGGGACCCCACACCGTTTTTTTTTTTACATTCAGCTGTCAGCAGGGAACCCCACTGACAGCTGATGACTCATTGGTTAGTAAGGACTTAGCGGCCAGCTTCCCGGCCCCCAGCTTAGTAACCAGCTATATACAGTGTGTTTACAGTGTGTTTAAAGAAAAACGCAAAATACATGAAAACTGCATGCAAAAACACAAAAAACAAGGGTTTAAAAACACAAAATGCACTACAAAACATGCCTGAAAAGCATGAAGTGCAATTGCATAGATGTGAACGTAGGCTTTAGTGACTGAACATGGCATGGTTGGATTGTTGGTGCCAAATGGGCTGGTCTGAGTATTTCAAAAACTGCTGATCTACTGGGATTTCCATGCACAACCATCACTAGAGTTTACAGAGAATAGACCAAAAAAGAGAAAATATCCAGTGAGTGGCAGTTGTGTGGACAAAAATGCCTTGTTTTTTTTGTAATTATTTTTATTGAAAAGTTTTACTGTAGAGGTACAAAACAGGGCCGATGGGGCATACCCCGGTCAATTGGTGCACATTGCCATGTGCCTAATAGTTTGCCTTAAAACTTGGAGCACGAGGCAGGCTGAGGAGGCAACTTCTTCCTCGCTGACAACGCTGCACTACGGCACCTGGATTGCATTCCGGGATGTGCCCCAGGGCAGTCCTTAATATTGATTGGACCCCAGGCAAAAATTTTCTTGGGGCCCCCCAATGTAATTTTACTCTCCACCTGCTCTGAGACATGCAATAAATAGCAGCTAGACTTAAAATCAGTTTACTGTATCAGATCAGGCAGGAATTGCGATTGGTTACCAGCGGTTACAGAATATCATTACTGCTTACTGATTGGTTGCTAGAGGTTACAGCACACATTACAGCTCACTGATAAGTTGCTAGAGGTTACAGCAAATGATTTCTGCTTAATTGGTTGCTAGAGATTACTGTACAGTATTACTGCTCACTGATTGGTTACTAGAGATTACAGCACATCATCTCCTCACTGCAGGGGGGCATGAGCTACATATGAATGTTGCCTATATTTACATATCAATACCACTGGCTGCAGCTATTTATTTATGATACAGCCGCTATTTACATATGAATGCCATTATTTACATGTAAACACAGGTCTGCAGGTGAGTCATCTGCACACAACAATAGGGCAGAGCAGGGCAGCATTAGTACCAGCATTTCACACTGAGATATCAGGACACAGCACAGGACTAAAATTTCAAAGGACAAGGGAATTTAAACTGGGATAGTTGGCAAGTATGAGGCAGCTGATTTGGCGCCCCACAATAATGATATGGCCCAGGGCAGCTGCCCCTTTTTCCCTGCCTTAAAGACGGCCCTGATGTGCCCAAACAACTGTAGATGACACCTGGCGGGATAGGGCACAGATCACTTAGGAGACAGGATGCACATGTCCGTCCCACTCTACATCCGGCCATGCCCCACAAAAATGCATTATTGATGTCAGAGGTCAAAGAAGAATGGGCAGAGGTCAAAGGAGATTGTAGAAAGACAACAGTAACCCAAATAACCACTTGTTACAACCAAGGTATGCAGAATATATTTCAAGATCTTCAATCTCGGCACAGGATCAGTAATTTCTGTAAATATAAGTAGCTGTGAAACAGAATGTATTTGTTCAATAAAATGTCTATCCACTGGTAGCTCAATTAGTTTCTTATTAAAGGATTACTTGAGTCTAGCAATGCATTACCTTTTGTGTTCTCTCCCTAATGTAACATAAGCAGCAGGGGGCACTTGATTAAATAAACTACAAAACTCGTCTGACAGGTAAAGTAACCATGTATGTGCATCATCATATCAGAATGATGATGGATGAATGTTTCTTCCTTAATGCAGTGAATACAATTGAGACATAAAAACACCCTGACTTTTTCAATCCTAGAAATGTGAACGGTCTAATTTCTTGTGCTTCTTTAAAAAACTGCCCTAACTATTTTGCTAATGATTGTTCTCTCTTTCCTGAACCATTTAATTGGCCGAGCTTGAAATTTCACATTGTTAAGGTAGTTTCAAGCCTGACCATTAAAACCATTCAGGAGAAGAAAAACGATTGGTAGCAAAATACGTAGGGCAGATTTTGTACAAGCACAGACTGCTCACAGTTCTAGGATTTACCATTTTGATCAAATCATACACAAGAAATAAACAACTTTTGTGTTTTTAACAAGTGACCATGTGGCTTATGCTACATTGGAGAGCCAACACATTACTAGACACAAATACTTCATTAATAAGAAACAAATTGAGCTACCAGTTGACAAGCAGGAGGCATCAATTAAAAACTTTTTTCATGCCACTCCACTTTTAAGAAAGTAAGGTGACTATATAAGTAAGTGTGATATAACCTATCCGCTACTCCCTATGACCAGCCAATCAGTGGTGTATTTAGATTTTGTGCAGCCCTAGGCCTGGCTAAACTCGCACACCACATAATTTAAATATGACCCACCCCTTCCTGTCAAGGCCACACTCCTCCCTTTTTAACAGTCCCCTGTCATCTTCATGGTAGGAGGACAGGGGGATGTTGTGGGAGAAGGACAGAGAGGGACACCGTGGGAGGAGAACAGAGAGGGATGCTGCGGGAGGAGGACAGAGAAGGACACTGCTGGAGCAGGACAGAGAGGGCAAACGGCATCTTTTAATTTGGGGGGAGAAAGGGGATATGTGGGTGCTTTGGGAGGGTAGAGGACATGTGCTATTGGTGGGTGGGGGGATCAGACCCCCCCCCCCAGCACATATCCTCTCCTCTCCCAAAGCACCCAGCAAATATCCCCTCACGCCCCTCCCATTACTCCATGTGTGCATTTGTTATCTGCCCTCCCCCATTCCCGGTTTACTGTGTCCCCCTCCCCTGTAAATTATACACAGACCTCAGACCAGCAGCACGGCTCTTGCACTGAAGTTGTGTACCTCCTCTGTGGCTCCTTCTCCTTCTGGCTGTGTACACTAGAACATTGGGGCCAAGAAGTGTGTGTGGTTGTCAATGAAGAGAGAGGTGACCGCTGTTACGGAAAGCTGATCACTGCTTTTGAGACCACAGATGGCAGATATCCCAGGTGCCCGCGCTAGCGCACCCCTGTCTTGACAGTTACCGGAGCTCAGTGACGGAAATTGTTGTGGCACTGGGCTCCGGGACAGGGACATCACTAGGGTTGGTGTCACCTGGTGCAGTTAAAATTGTGTCACCCCCCCACCCCCCCTAATTTTGGGCCAGTAGCCCAGCTTTGGAGCTCGTTGTGGTGGTCAGTAAGGCCTAGAGGATAGCAGGTTAGGCACTTCCTAATGGCTCAGTCCCTAGAAACAGTAATGGATGATGGCTAACAGGCCTTCTTACCAGACCCAGTGAAACCACAGCAGTGATCCCTCTGGCTGGACATATGCTCACTCTGGGTTGCCCAGGCCGACTCTAATCAGTAGTTTAGCATGTCTGTACCCTGACAGTTGCTTAGTTTTTCTCCCCCTTTGGTGGTGCTGGTACAGCGTGGCTCACTCTCTGGTGGTGCAGGTAGAGCTTGGCTCCCTCACTGGTGGTGCGAGTACAGCGTGGCTCCCTTGCTGGTGGTGCGGGTACAGCGTTGCTCCCTCTCTGGTGATGCGGTTACATCGTGGCTCCCTCTCTGGGGGTGCGGTACAGCGTGGCTCTCTCTCTCTGGTGGTGTGGGTACAGCATGGCTCTCTGGTGGTGCGGGCACAGCGTGGCCCTCTCTCTGGTGGTGCGGGCACAGCGTGGCTCGCTCTCTGGTGGTGCAGGTACAGCTTGGCTCTCTCTGGTGGTGCGAGTACAGCGTGGTTCTCTCTCTCGTGGTGCAGGTACAGTGTGGCTCTCTGGTGGTGGGGGTACAGAGTGTCTCTCTCTCTTGTGGTGCAGGTACAGCATAGCTCTCTGGTGGTGTGGGTACAACATGGCTCTCTGGTGGTGTGGGTACAACGTGGCTCTCTGGTGGTGGGGGTACAGCATAGCTCTCTCTCTGGTGGTGTGGGTACATCATGGCTCTCTCTCTGGTGGTGTGGGTACAGCATGGCTCTCTCTCTGGTGGCGTGGGTACAGCATGGCTCTCTCTCTGGTGGTGCAGGTACAGAGTGTCTCTCTCTCTCTGGTGATGCGGGTACAGCATGGCTCTCTCTTTGGTGGTGCGGGTACAGTGTGGCTCTCTCTCTGGTGGTGTGGGAACAGCGTGGCTATCTGGCTTCCCCCACACAGTACTCTCTTTTCCTCTTCTCCTGTAGCACTCAATTCCTCTGCTTTTTGCTGGGTTCCAGGCTTTCTCTCCCTCCCTCTGCAGAGTGCATGCTGGGGGCACACTGGGGACCCCGTTTTGTGTGGGTCAAAGCATTTTTATCCAAACACGAGAGTGTGAGGCAGAGAGAGCTGGTGAGTGTGTTTCCTAAAGGGGAGTGGAATCACGAACACGGAGGTGGGGTGAAAGAACTACTAAACAGAATGAATTTGTCACGGATCATTTTTCACATGTTTTGGATGCTTCTTATGGACTTTTGTTATATAATTATACACTTGTGTTGGTCACTTCAATAAGAACTTTCATCATTTCTTTTGGACATATTTGGCACAGGAGTTTATCAGAGCACCAATTTCTATTTATTCAGTTTTTTTTTATTGGTGGTTCACTTAACACTAGGTGTCACTAATCTTGATATATTATATTATTATATATTATATTTTTTCACTAATCTTGATATATTATATATTTTTCATTTTTGTCAGTAGGAGTTCATTATTTTCAGCGCCACAATTTTTTTCACTGTGTTTTGGGGCCTTCGATATGACAGAAAATGAAATACTGTCCACACATTTGCTTACGCCAAGTGGCTGCTTTTAGGTAGTTTTGCTCCCTTTTTCCAAGTGTGCAGTGTTGGTATTATAGGGGTGGGCGGATTACCTGTAAGCCATCTGGTTTGCATAAGTTTACATACCCTGGCAGAAATTATGATTTCTTGGCCATTTTTTCAGAGAATTTGAATGATAACACAAAAACTTTTCTTTCTCTCATGGTTAATGTTTGGCTGAAGCCATTTATTATCAATCAACTGTGTTTACTCTTTTTATAATGGCAACAGAAACTACCAAAATGACCCTGATCAAAAGTAGGAAAATTGTTTGGGATGCAAAGAAAAACCCACAAATAACCCACAAATAACTTCAGGTTAACTACAGGACTCTGAAAACATGTGGTATGGCTGTTTCAAGATGCACACTAATGCCGCGTACACACGATCAAACTATCCGGAGAAAAAATCTGCCCATGTGTGGGCTCCGGCGGACTTAGAAAGCAGTTTTGACTCAAAACAATACGGCCGTGTGTGTGCTAGTCCGCCGTACTTTTGAAATGAACGGACTTTCCCGCGCACGGGACCCATTCACCTGTGAAAAAAATTTAAATAAAACACAACACACAGGGTTATTGCACAGCTCCGGGGGTCTTCTTCCGTCTAGGGGGGTCTTCTCGCCGGACTCCTCCGCTATCTTCTGCTCTTTTTCTAGCTCTTTTACTAGCCGCTGTCGCCACTGTCTTCGCTGCCTTCTGTTCTTCTCTTCTTCTTCCTTGACATGTTGACTCAAAGCTCTCTCTGGTGACCTTGACTTCCTTCGCTAGTCCCGGCTACCTGGAGCCGCGTTCAAAATGAACGGACTTTCCTCCGTGTGTGGGCAAGTCCATTCATTTCAAAAGTACGGTGGATAGTCCGGCGGACTATACCGTGTATAGTCCGGTGTGTGGGCAGGTCCGCTCGTTCGAACAGTCCGGCAGACTTTACGGCGGTTTGTCTGGCGGAAGTCCACCAGACTAAGCCCCTGTACACACGGTCGGAGATTTCCACAACCAAATCCGTCAGATTTTGCCTGTCGGATTTTGTCCGTCGGATCTTGTCCGAAACTGTTGCATACACACGGTCGGACAAAGTTGGCGAAAAATCTGATCTTTCAGAACGTGATGACGTAATTTCGTTACGATGGGACTACATTCAGGCTAGTAGCAAATAGCTTTGATGTAGGAATTTGATCTGAGCATGTGTGGCACTTGGTCCGATCAAAATTCTCTACACATGATCGGAGTATGTCCGACCGGCCCAGTTGGTCGGGAAATATTTCCAACATGTTGGAAAATTGGGTCCGACGGATATTCTGACGGAATCAGTCCGATGCATACCACACACAGTCGGATTATCCGACGACACGGTCCGATAGGACACATTCCGACGGATTCTCCGACCGTGTGTACAAGGGCTAAGTCTGCTAGATAGTCTGATCCTGTGTACGTGGCATAAGAAGGCACTTGAAGAAAGATCTGCTGCATGTTTGAATTGCCAGAAGAAAGCCATTCCTATGTAAAAGCCACAAAGCATCCCACTTATAATACACCAAACAGCACAGAGACAAGCCTCAAACCTTCTGGCACAAAGTAATTTGGAGTGATGAGACCAAAATGTAGCTTTTTGGCCACAAACATAAATGCTACATTTGGAGAGGAGTCAACAAGGCCTATGATGAAATGTACACCATTCCTACTGTGAAACATGGAGGTGGATCGCTGATGTTTTGGGAATGTGTGAGCTACAAGGCATGGGAAATTTGGTCAAAATTGATGGCAAGATGAATGCAGTATGTTATCAAAAAATGATAACTGATATTTTCTACTTTTTGTTATAAGAAAAATCGAATAAACTCAATTTTAGTCATACAGTTAGGGCAAAATTTATTCAGCCACATGTCTTTAGTAAAAAAAATGTCAATAAGCGTATATTTATTGGTTTGCGCAAAAGTTATAGCATCTACAAACTAGAGTACATTTTCTGGAATTTACACAGCTTTTAATTTATGACTGCCTATCTCATTTCTTGAGGTGCTAAAATGGCAGGGCAGTACAACCCCCCCCCCCCAAATGACCCCATTTTGGAAAGTAGACACCCCAAGGAAATTTCTGAGGGCATGTTGAGCCCATTGAATTTTTTTTTTTTGTCCCAAGTGATTGAATAATGACACAAAAAAAAAAAAGTTTACAAAAGGTTGTCACTAAATGATATATTGCTCACACATGCTATAGTTATATGTGGAATTGCACCCCAAAATATATTCTGCTGCTTCTCCTGAGTACGGGGATACCACATATGTGGGACTTTTTGGGAGTCTAGCCAGGTACAGGACCCCGAAAACCAATCACTGCCTTCAGGATTTCTAAGGGTGCAAATTTTTTATTTCACTCCTCACTACCTATTACAGTTTCGAAGGCCATAAAATGCCAAAATAGCACAACCCCCCCCCCCCAAAATGACCCCATTTTGGAAAGTAGACACCCCAAGCTATTTACTGAGAGGCATATTGAGTCCATGAAATATTTTATATTTTGCCACAAGTTGCAGGAATATTACAATTAATTTTTATTTTTTGCACAAAGTTGTCACTAAATGATATATTGCTCACACATGCTATGGGCATAAGTGAAATTACGCCCCAAAATAAATTCTGCTGCTTCTCCCGAGTACGGGGATACCACATGTGGGGGACTTTTTGGGAGCCTAGCCGCGTACGGGACCCCGAAAACCAAGCACCGCCTTCAGGATTTAAATATAAAACGCTACCAAAAAAAACTGTTAGCGATCGCAGGGATCAGGCCTGACTCTGCGATCGCTGCAGTTATGTGTTTAGTGTTTTGTAAGTGACAGTGATCGATGGATACTGCACTTGGGTGGGTTGGGCGGAGGGGCAAAACGCAGGTTCTAGCAGGTATCTGGGCTGATTCCGCTAACAATGCGTTTTTTTGGAACCCTAAACTGCTGGGGACGCTAGTATAGATCTGATCAGATCAGATATTGATCTGTTCAGATTCTATACCACTACGGGAGGTTTATGCTTTGCGCGTGGGTGTTAGCGGTATTGGCACTATCCTAGCGCTGCCTGGGGGGACGCAGACCCTGACCCTAAAACCTAATTAATATCACCCGCCGGGTGATCAGGGGGTTAAACCTTTATTGGGTAATAAATGGTGGGTGCCCTGATGCTATAAAAAGCAAACTAACTAACCAGAGTCACCCGTAACACTTATACAGTGATCACTGGTGAAAGGGTTAACTAGGGGCAATCAGGGGGTTAAAATCTTTATTAGGTAGTATATGGGGGTCCCTGACGCTATATAAAAACCTGACGGGGAACCTAAATAACTAACTGGCTAACCAGCGTCACCAGTGGCACTTATACGGTGATCGCTGGTGAAAGGGTTAACTAGGGGCAATCAGGGGGTTAAAACCATTATTGGGTAGTATATGGGGGTACCTAGCGCTATAAAAACCTGGCGGTGAACCTAAATAAATAACTAGCTACCTAACGGCACCAGTGACACTAATGCAGCGATCAGAAAAACAATCGCTTAGTGACACTGGCAAAAGGGGGTGAAAGGGTTAACTAAGGGATTTGTGTGCCTATAGCCGCGTACACATGTAGCCGTCTGTCCGACGTACTACGAAGGCAGCGTCGGCGACAGAAGACCGGGCCACCGCCTGTAAAAGAGCTATAAGAAGGCGCGGTGGCCCGGCAGAAGAACCGAAGAGGGGGACAAGACCCCCAAAGTCAGGAGAAGAGGCCGGCGGCGAGGAAGAAAGCCGGACTCCTCCGCTAGCAAAAGAGCTACAAGAAGATAGCCGAGGAGTCCGGCGAGAAGACCCCCGAAGACGGAAGACCCCCGGAGCTGTGCAATAAAGTATTTTATCTCGTGTGTTGTGTTTTTTTTGTACTTTATTTTACAGGTGAATGGGTAGGGGTACATTGTACCCCATACTCATTCACATAGGGTGGGGGGCCGGTATCCGGGGGCCCCCTTACTAAAGGGGGCTCCCGGATTCCGATAAGCCCCCCGCCCGCAGACCCCGACAACCAACGGCCAGGGTTGTCGGGAAGAGGCCCTTGTCCTTATCAACATGGGGACAAGGTGCTTTGGGGTGGGGGGGGCCGCGCGGCCCCCCTTCCCCAAGGCACCCCCCCATGTTGAGGGCACGTGGCCTGGTACAGCTCAGGAGGGGGGGGGCGCTCGCTCGCCCCCCTTTCCTGGCCGGCTGGGTAGCGTGCTCGGACAAGGGTCTGTTGTGGACTTTGGGGGACCCCCACGCCGATTTTTTTCAGCGTTGGGGTTCCCCTTTAAGTCCATACCAGGCGGCAGGGCCAGCGACGTCTCCTTCGCGGGCCCCGCCCACCTGGAGACCGGCTCGAAATGAGCGGACTTTTCTCCGGGCGGGAAAAGTCTGCTCATTTCAAAAGTACGGGGGACTGGCACACACACACGGCCGGATTGTCCGCCGAAATGCGAGTACGGCGGGCAGATTGGTGTGCAACACGGCATTCTAAGTCCGCCGTACTTTCGGGTCAAAAAAGTATGCCGGAGGCTACACACGGGGGGATTGTTTGGCGGACTTGAGTTTGCCGGACTTTTCCACCGGATTGTTTGATCGCGTGTACGCGGCATTAGTGTACCTACATGTCAGTGTAGTGTTGGTGCACTTACTTTCTCTGTTCTCCTCGCAGTCCGGTCAAAAAGACCGCCCCAAGGAGAATGACATCACTTCCTCCCTGCCTGTGTTTACACTACACAGGCGGGGGAAGCTTCTCATTCGCCAGGAGAGATGGAGAGGGGATGGCCAGAAACCAATGGCCATCCCCTCATTCTGGATCGCTCCTGAAGCGAAACGGACCGCGGCATCCAGCGGGAGGGGGTCCGATCGGACCCCCCACCCGCTGGAAGGCAAGCACGTACATGTACGTGCTTGTGCCTGTCGGTGCCATTCTGCTGACGTACATTGCCATGCGGCGGTCCTTAAGTGGTTAATAAAGTATTATTATTTATATTCTACACATGGGAGCCCCCTTCTTGTCTCTTTGACGTCCGGTCGGTCCAGCATAGTGGCAGAGATTGCTGACAGCTCTGGGTTTTTTTTTCATCCAGCGGGCTGCGTCCTGAGTGCAGGCTTTTTGAGCACTTGTGTTGATGAAGAGAGACAGTGTTGTGCTGCTTATTTTGACGTGATGGGGAAAAAAACATATAGGACAAAACTGAGTACTGATACTGAACACAGAGATCCGCTCACAGAAGGAGGTACCATCTATAGCCCAATAAACAGGGAGGTACTAACTATAGCCAAATACAAAGGGAGGGAGCCACCTATAAGGGGAGGTACCAGAGCGGAGCAAGGTAGGAGAGAGTACAGATTTGAGGAACGCTGTGGAGGCAGATATGTGCAGAGGTGGGGGGATGGGAGGAGAGTGATGGGTGCAGAGGTCAGAACCCAGGAGGAGGGGTGGAAATTAGATGTTGCACACTGCATAGTACACTCCTGACCCCTCCACTCTGTATGTAGCGCATTCCTGATCCCTCCACTCTGTACGTAGCGCATTCCGGATCCCTCCACTCTGTACGTAGCGCAATCTTGACCCCTCCACTCTGTACGTAGCGCACTCCTGATCCCTCTACTCTGTATGTAGCACACTCCTGATCCCTCCACTCTGTACGTAGCCCACTCCTGATCCCTCCACTCTGTATGTAGCACACTCCTGATCACTCCACTCTGTATGTAGTGCAATCCTGACCCCTCCGCTCTATACATAGCGCACTCCTAACCCCTCCACTCTGTACGTAGGGCACTCCTTACCCCTCCACTCTGTACGTAGCGCACTTCTGATCTCTCCACTCTGTACGTAGTGCACTACTGACCCCTCCACTCTGTATGTAGCACACTCCTTACCCCTCCATTCTGTACGTAGCGCACTCCTGACCCCTCCACTCTGTATGTAGTTCACTTCTGACCACTCCACTCTGTATATAGCACATCCTGATCACTCCACTCTGTACGTAGCACACTTCTGACCCCTCCACTCTGTACGTAGTGCACTCCTGATCACTCCAGTCTGTACGTAGCGCACTCTTGACCCCTCCACTCTGTACTTAGCACAATCCTGACCCCTCCACTCTGTACATAGCACACTCCTTACCCCTCCATTCTGTACGTAGGGCACTCCTTACCCCTCCACTCTGAACGTAGTGCACTCCTGATCACTCCACTCTGTACGTAGCGTGCTCCTGATCACTCCACTCTGTATGTAGCGCACTCCTGATCACTCCATTCTGTACGTAGTGCACTCCTGATCACTCCATTCTGTACGTAGCGCACTCCTTATCACTCCACTCTGTACATAGTGCCCTCCTGACCCCTCCACTCTGTATGTAGCGCACTCCTGACCCCTCCCCATTGTACATATCGTAATTCTGACCCCTCCACTCTGTACGTAGCGCACTCCTGACCCCTCCACTCTGTATGTAGTGCAATCCTGACCCCTCCACTCTGTATGTAGTGCAATCCTGACCCCTCCACACTGTACGTAGCACACTCCTGACCCCTCCACTCTGTATGTAGCGCACTCCTGACCCCTCCACTCTGTACATAGCGCACTCCTGATCCCTTCACTCTGTAAGTAGCATACTCTTGACTTTTGATGGTGGGAGGGCTCTTGACATTTGATGTATGGGGAGTGGGTTGATCTGGATGGCTGCTTATAATTATTATGAGAATAATACAATTCTATGCCAGTTGAAAAGGAGGGTTGCAGACTGCTGGTATCGTCCACAAGAGAACTTTATTGAAGACTGCTCAGACCGAACACCATGGTCTCCAATAAAGTTTCTTGTGGATGATACCAGTGATGTGTGTTCCTCTTTTTCAAATTTGCATCATCTGCTACAGAAGTGTGAGTGGGTCTATGCTGGTCAGCACCTGTCGTTCACAGCAATGCAATGGTTACATGACCCCAAAATGTCCAAAAAAAGAAAAGTTGATGCAGAGGGAAGGCAATTTCATGAGGGATGAGAAAGTGAACACATGTTTGTGCTTAATGGTCGAGAAGCCGGTATGTCTTATTTGCTACGAGTTAGTGGCAGTAATGAAGGAAAACAATTTTACGCCGCCACTTTGAGACCAAACACAGAGCCAAATATGCTAACCTTAGCCACCAAGAAAAGCAACAAAAGGTCAAAGAATTTAAAAGGCAACCTGCATTCTCAACTGAATATTTTTGCAAAAATTACAGCAAAAAATGATGCAGCAGTGAAAGCCAGCTTTCATGTCGCTGAAGAAATTGCTCAAGCTGCTTTTCAGAAAGTGCATTTGTCAAACAGTGTATGCCGAAGGTATGTGAATAGGTGCGCCCTGAGCAGAGACAGGCTTTTAACAATGTCAGCTTATCAGGAAACACTATCACAGACTGAGTCAGGGACCTAGCGTGGAATCTTACAAAACAGCTGGCTGAAGAAACATGCAGTTATCTTGAATTTTTATTAGCTATTGACAAAAGCACTGATAATATTGATCCATTTTTGTAAGAGGTGTGAAGGAAGACTTGTCTGTCAGTAAGGGGCTCTTGGATGTGGTTGCCATGCAAGGAACAACAACTGGGAGGGATATCTTCAATGCAATGGAGGAATCCATAAATAAAATGAAGTTACCTTGGGAAAAGTTGGTGCGGCTTACAACTGATGGTGCACCTGCAACGCGTGGAGAGAAAACTGGCTTGGACTGGTTGGACTGGTTGGACTGTTGAAAAAGAAGATGAAAAAAAGTAACTGCCAAATGCTGCTGATAACTTACCACTGCATTATTCACCAAGAAGCTCTGTGTGGCAAGGTTCTGGAACTGGATAACATAATGTCCACAGTCACGAAAACAGTGAACTTTGTTTCTGCACAGGTCCTGAATCTTTGTCAGTTCCAGCAATTTTTGAAGGAGGTGGACACGGAACATACAGGTGTACCATACCATACAGAAGTAAGGTGGCTGAGTTGGAACACCGTTCTCAAGCGATTTCTTTTTCTTTTTTTTTTTTTTTTTTTTTCGCTTTTGGGAAACATTACTCTCTTTTTGCAAAATAAAGGGAAGCCCTTGCCTGAATTGTCAGATCCAAACTGGCTGTGTGATTTTGCCATGCTATGTGACATATTAGAGCATCTCGCTCAACTGAATCCGAGGCTGTAGGGCCGCAAACAACTCATAACGGCAATTACAGCTTTCCAGGAGAAACTGCGCCTATGGAAGTCACAGCTTTAAAAGTCTTGCCCACTTTCATATCTGTCAGAGCATCTCAACCTCATTCCCAGGTGCTTTTTCATGTGCTCGATTGGCTACCAAAGTGAATCGGCTGATTGATGAAATTGATTGAAGCTTCTCTGACTTTAAAGAACAACACTTAACATTTGCCAACTTTGCTAATCCCTTCAACATTCAAGTTGACAGTGCACCACATCACCTTCAGATGGAATTAATAGAACTTCAGTCTATCAGTAGCCTGAGAGCAAAGTTCCAGGATGCTGCAGTCGCCGGATTTTACCGTCTCCTCCCCCTGCTTTGATGCCACAGCTCCGACTTCAAGCTGCCCATGTTATGTCCATGTTTGGGAGCACCTATCTATGTGAACAGATGTTTTCAATCATGAATCTGAACAAGACCAAGCTCAGATCACGCATCACTGATAACCTTCATGCTGTTTTGTGGATTGCTACAACACAAGACCTAAAGCCAGACATCGACGGGCTGACCTCAGGAAAACGGTGTCAGACATCCAGTCAGAATAGTTAAAGAAAGTTAATGCCTTGTGTTTGCCATATGTGTAATAAACAGTGCCTGGTAATATTTGTATGTTTACATTTTTTTAATAAATTGTACAATAATTCTACATTTGAATATCTGCTTGCTATTATTCTTCCTAGGCTTCTGTTTTCAGAGCTAGTTATTAAATTATTACCAAAACCAGTAGTAATTGAATGCAGAGACAATTAATTATGATAATAAAGAGTAGATACATAGTCCTACAGATACAGCAGGCCCTTTGAAGACAACCATAGTGCTAATGCGGCCCCCGTGAATTTGAGTTTGACACCCCTGCCTTAGAGGATTATTGCCAAACAAGCTAATTCCTATTGCACTGAATTTGTTTTGAACTGCTTTATTAATCTGCAGGGCTATAATTTGAAGTAGATTGGTAACTTTTGATATATTAAGTTACCAAATGATTCTTGCTTAGTTTCCTGCTTATTATGAAATTTATATTTTTACAGAGACATGAGTGAAATTAAGAAGTCCTGGTGCAGTAAGACTATGTAGGTTTACCTCCTTGTCTTTCTTACTGCCAGTTTGCTGCAAAGCTATTTGCTTATATTGCTAAGCCGTGAGTGTCAACTCTTCCTGGTAGCCATTCATTATTAGGGAGGTAAGGGGCACCGTTCAGGTAAGAGTTTTTCTTTCAGGTGTATGAGAAATGAACTATGGGCTTTTACCATTTAGTCCCTCTGGCTTGGTAGGCATCAAGCACTGCCTTAAATTGGTCCTGTGCCACTCATCCCTTGGTAGCCAAAGCCCTGTATGTATCTAGACGACACCTATAGGGTTGTCACATTCATTGAACATGTGGCCAATGCACTCTTGGGCTACATTTCCACTAATGTGACTCCAAAGTCACATCAAAGTAGTGCAGGCACCATTTCAAAGTTGAATACATGGGAACGGGTGGCATTGAGATCAATGGGCTGTGACTAGCCATGCAACTTTGTCCAAAGTTGCATGACAAGTTGCACTAGTGGAGACGAAGCCTAAAGGGTGTTTTTCACTCACACTGTGGGAGAATCAACTCTCTGCAGGCTCTTCCAAGAGAGGATACACATGAGTGTGATGGTATGAATCCTGTAGCAGACAAGGATAAAGATGGCAACGCTTAACAGGCTGTCACATTTGTTTACGCACATGGTCAATACACTCTAAGGAGTGTTTCTACTCTCTCTGGAAAGGGGTTACCTGTTTTGATGATGAACAGTCTCCACACCTTTCCAGGCCAGCAATCCTATTCAGACTCTTCCTAAGAAAGATTAAGGATGAGCATGACTGCAAGAATACTGCTTTGTTCAGGCAACCAAGGATAAAGATGACGGCAGCTAGCAGGTTGTGACGTTTGTTATGCATGTGGTCAATACACTCTAAAGGAATTTTTCCACTAGCCCAGTGAAGGGTTGCCTGTTCTGCCAATGTGCAGTCTCAGGGGCTTTCCAGGAAAATGATCTGCTTCAGTGTCATCCAACAGAAGATACGAATGAACATGACTGTATGAATCCTGTTGCGTCAAGCTGCCAAGGTCAAAGATGCTGACACCGAATAGGTTGTCACATTCATTAAACATGTGAGCAATACACTCTAAAGGAGTGGTTTCCATTCACCCTGTGGGCAAATCAATTCTTTCCAGACTCAAGAGAAGATACAGATGGAATAGGACTGTGTGAATCCTGTTGGTTCAAGCAGCCAAAGACAAGAAGATAATGCCTAACAGGTTGTCACATTCAGTAAACATGTGTTCAATACACTCTGAAGGAAGTTGTTTTGCACTCATCCTGTGAAGGGACCGGGTCCAGGAAATAGGCACATGTCTCTTACCTAGCCTGAATAAACTTTGGGCTGTTCGTCCTGTTCCACTGGGATGTGGTCCCTGTGTTCACATGCTAAATGCATAATCTATCCGGGAGCCCCTATGCTGGTCTCTGGGGCAGCATATGAGTGTAAATCGCTCTCAGTGGAGAAGTCATGCAATATCGTGGATGGAGTGGGCATTTTCCTTATTACTGGGTTACTGAGCTTCCGTATGGGGGAGGCACTGCACTGTTGCTTAATAGTCATTGAACAAGCTCAATGTTTTTGCTTGGCTTCTTTTTCTGCCGAAATGCAAATACCAAACCAAAATAAAGAGCAGCACTACTAAAGAAGGTAGGGGACAGTGCCCACCTGCTTCCCAGGAAAAACAGCCCTCTTCAGGCTCTGCCAAGATGTGCATGAACATGACTTTATGAATACTGCTTTGCTCAGGCAGTCGGGGATTAAGATGATGCTAGACACAATTGTCACAATTCATTAAGCGTGAGGTCAAGACACTCTAAAAGAGCTGTTTGGACTCACCTTGTGCAAGGTCCAGTTTTCCTTCCAAAGCCAGTAACTGGACTCAAGAGCTTGTGTGGAGACTGCGAGCCAGGCCTTCTTGTCCAACCTCAGTGCCTGACCTCACAAATGCACTTCTGGAAGAATGGTCAAACATTCCCCCAGACACTCCTAAACCTTGTGGACAGCCTTCCCAGAAGAGTTGAAGCTGTTATAACTGCAAAGGGTGGGCCAACTCAATATTGAACCCTACGGACTAAGACTGGGATGACATTAAAGTTCATGAGCATGTAAAGGCTGGCATCCCAATTTTGACATTGTAATTCTCCTTTGCTCAGATGCCTAGTGGCCTGATGATAGGCATGTTACCCCAAATTGTTCCCAATTGTTGTATCATTTGATCCATGTGCACTTACTGGATCCTAAATAAAACTTTACTGCTTTCTTTTTATATTAGCAGGATCTTGGGTTGATCCACATTGAGGAGCACAGACCTGCCTTTGTGCGGTGCACCTGCTGTGTATCTATATGTTGGACATATATAAAACAAACACTGAACACTAGGACATGTTATTCCTTTACTTAAAATGCTTTTTCTTAATTGTTCACCTTATAAAAAAAAAATGTAAAAATGATGCAGCTGTGTACAATAAAATAAGTGCTTTGGAAAATATAGCCTGTGCAGATATTTTATGACTATCCCCCACTCTGTCACAAGCAACAACATAATTGTCATTTTGCAGGCTCAAACCAGGGGCCCATGAGACCACACTAAACACTCTGGTGTCAGCTGACAAATAAGATGTTGCTGTATTATGTTTCCATCATATTGGCTTCCTCATTTTTTATTTTGCAGCTGACTTGTTTTACAGCTGCAGATGATTGTTCTCAATTTGGATGTGGCAAAATTATTTTCTGTACTTCCTTTCCACTTACCCCTTATTTGTTTAATTGAGAACCATCAGTTAGATGATGTACTGTATATACCACACATCTTGTGGATTCTCAGTGCGTCAAATGCATGGATCTTGGGCAAAACTTAAAGTGGATGTAAACCCAATTTTTTTTTTTTGTCTAGCACAATATAGAGTATGGGATATCAGATCAGCTGTGCCTAGTCTTGCCACAAAGAGTTAATCCAGCTCTGAGCATTCCTCATATCTTTTTTTCAGTGAAATACAATGGACAAACTGTGAAATCTTTGTTCGTTCTTCCTCCTTGCTGTGATTGACAGATGATTTACATATCTCATGCACCAGCCTAAGACATGCATTCGTTTTTAATTCCCACCCCCACTCATTTATTCAGCAGCTCTGCAAGGATTGGCTGTTCCACACCTCAGCATGATTTGGCATGCTGAAGTCATGTGGGGACTTTTCTGGATTTTGACTGGATGTTAGTGATCATGGCAGAAGTTCAGTGTAAGAAATACACAGGAGAAAATGCATGTTGATAAGGGGGGTGAAGAGGTGAGAGGGGAGTCTACTGACATCACAACTCCACCCACCGAGCCCTGGAAAACAGACCCACCCACAAAATCTGCAGTTTTTCGGTTCTCATAGCAGACAGAAGGAGACATTTGATAGGCAAGTATACATGCAGGAGGCATGTATATCCTTTTATATAATCAATATTGCAGTAGTTTAGAAAGGATGAGAGTGGGTTTACATCCACTTTAATGATTGGTATGTTACTAATACCAAAATATCTGGCATTGCCTTAAAACTAAGGAAGAAATCTGGTTGCTGTGGATCCTCTTTTGCTTCAATATTTATAAACCAACTGCAGTGACTTTATTTCTAAGGGAAAAATTCATATACTAATCTCCTAGCCATTTGCTTATGTAGCACCCTCTATGTAGGTGCTAGAGAGATTGATAGATTAGGAAAATTTAGGCAGGCCTAGCTAGTTGCTGGGCCTGTTTGTTTAGATTCTGGGCTGGGAGTGGCTCAGGATAGCAGCTGGTGACTCACAGGCAGCATTATTAAGACCTCCCTCCTCCTTTCTAGAGCCTTCTGGAAGGTACTAGAAAAAGAGGAGAGGTGGAGCTGCCTGGGGTACTCTAAGAAGCCCTGACCAATCTCCAACTTGGATTAGCAGGGGGCAGGCCTCTTTAAGTACCCAGGGTCAGCTCACCTGGGGGAGGAGTTGAAGTTGTCAAGAGCTTGAAGATGGAGTGCTAGGCTGTTGGGGCCTTTGAGGGAGCTCCCCAGTCTGGGGGGGGTGACCTTGGGCCTGGGGCTTGGGTGCAGACAGAGCCCTTCAAGGAAGCGTGAAGGTTCTGCACAGAAGGCACAGCAGAAGCTAGCATTGCAGGGCAAGTCTTCAAGGAGAGGAACAACTGGTCATAGCCAGGAGAGGGCTGGTGAGTGACATGCACAGTCGAGAGGACTGGGGAGGCACGCTTGAGAGGACTGGGAGCATGCAGTCTGGGATGGCTGTAGAGCCAGTAGTGTGGACTGTGATGTCATGGGCAGGGGAGAAGAACAGCTGCAGCCAGGAGGGCTGGCAGGCCTGAAGATGGGTTACTGGGCTTAGTAACCCAAGTTAGGGCAGCTAGCACTAAGAACTTTTCTTTGCTACACTAAAGGGGCCTGCGATCCCTGCCTGCAAAAGGCAGTTGCTAAGGCCTGGCTGAGCCAGTGTAAGGCCTAACCATTTGGTGCTAGCTGTGCCTGGAAGCTCAAGCAAGTAGAGTGCTGACGGAGCTGAGGAGTAACAGTCTGCAGAAAGAGTTGTGCTGGAGGAAGAGAGGCCTGTGTATATACCTGAGTGTATATCAGTTGTTCCAATTGATTGTTCTAAAATTCACTGGGCATCCCATACCTCTTATACCCTATCCAAGTTCAAAGCCCTAAATAAAACAAAAAAAACAAAGCCATTGGACTGTTCATTGCTTTGGAGTGTCTGAGGATTGAATGCCGGGTAGGGCAGGGTGACAGGTGGGCCACAGCACTTAGCAGCCCCTACGGGGGTACCGCTACACTTAGATTAGTCTATGCTACAGTTGATTGCTATGATATGCAGGACAACCCTCTAGAGAAGGGAAAGTGATGGAAAAGCAAAAGAGATAGGAATCAGGTCTCCCATAGCAGGCAGAACTAGCAAATCCATGTAAATTGATTCTTGGAGCAGGCTCATCAGTTATCATTAGACTTGGGTTACACTGAATCAATTAAGGTCTCTTGTGCTTAAAAGAAGAACCAATTAGAAGGGAAAACGTTAAGTCCAGTGAAGGACACACTGAGGATTTATGGAACAGCAGGAGGACAAAATATAGTGCAAGTAAAAAACCTGAACTCAGATCTTTGCAATGTAATGGTATACAGTGCCTTGCAAAAGTATTCACCCCCCTTAGCTTTTTACCTATCTTGTTACATTACAGCCTTTAGTTAAATGGTTTTTTAATCTGAATTATATGTGATGGATCAGAACAAAATAGTCTAAGTTGGCGAAGTAAAATGTGAAAAATATATACATACAACTATTTTTCAGAAATAAAAAAATTATAATTGGCATGTGCGTATGTATTCACCCCCTTTGTTATGAAGCCCATAAAAAGCTCTGGTGCAACCAATTACTTTCATAAATCACATAATTAGTGCAATGATGTCCAACTGTGTGCAATCTAATGCCCTGTACACACGGTCGGACATTCCGATGACAAAATCAGTCCGATTTTTTCCGACAGATTTTGCCCCAAACTTGTCTTGCATACACCCGGTCGCATAAAGTTGTCTGAAAATCCGATCGCTCAGAACGAGGTGACGAAAACCACGTACGACGGGACTATAAAGAGGCCAGTAGCCAATAGCTTTCATCTCGTAATTTATTCTGAGCATGCGTGGCACTTTATCCGTCGGAATTGTCTACATACGATCGGAATTTCAACAATCGGATTTTGTTGTGGGAAAATTTTAGATCCAGCTCTCAAACTTTGTGTGTCGGAAATTTTGACGGAAAAAGTCAGATGGAGCCCACAGACGAACGGATTTTCTGACAACACATTTCCATTGGAAAGTCTGACCGTGTGTACAGGGCATTAGTGTCACATGATCTGTCATTACATATACACACCTTTTTGAAAGGCCCCAGAGGCTGCAACACCTAAGCAAGAGGCACCACTAACCAAACACTGCCACGAAGACCAAGGAACTCTTCAAACAAGTAAGGGACAATGTTGTTGAGAAGTACAAGTCAGGATTAGGTTATTTAAAAATATCCAAACCTTTGATGATCCCTAGGAGCACCATCAAATCTATCATAACCAAATGGAAAGAGCATGGCACACAGCAAACTTGCCAAGAGATGGCCGCACACCAAAACTCACGGACTGGGCAAGGAGGGCATTAATCATAGAGGCAGCAGAGAGACCTAAGGTAACCCTGGAGGAGCTGCAGAGTTCCATAGCAGAAACTGGAGTATCTGTACAAAGGACGACAATAAGCCGTACGCTCCATAGAGTTGGGCCAGAAGAAAGCCATTACTTTCAGCAAAAAAACAAATGGCACGTTTTGAGTTTGCAAAAAGGCATGTCTATGGACACAAATGCTGGACTTGTGAGCGCACCTGCAAGGTAACCCCCAGGGAGAGTGCTTCTCCCAGGGGGTTAACTGTTGCAAGGAGGAGCCACGAGCACCGCCAGGGGACCCCAGAAGATGTGGTTCGGGGGCCACACAGTGCAAAACAAACTGCACAGTGGAGGTAAGTATGTTTGTAAACCTTTGTTTTTTTTTTTTTTTTAATAACGATCACTTTAAGTGTAAGCACAATATAAACGGTTGGGTGTATGGTGCCACTTTTCAAACTTAATACGCTACAGTATATTACAGTGTATATTATATTATTTTGTTTGATTAATTTGCATGGAATGAGAGACATACACCCTGTAGAGGTTAATTTTTCATGAAATAAAGACAAGACACATATTCATATGATAACAAGTTTTATTTGATCCTCTCATCTGGTGACAATATAAGAAGGAAAGGCATCATTTATGGGCGTTTATTATAGATTGTGACCCTAATAGCATTGGTTGTTTATTGTTGATTTATCTCTGCCTGTGTGGACAGATTATTTCCAGCTGCTGGAGTGGTTTTGGATAAGCCTTAGGGCACTGACGTTTATAAAATGTAAACAGCCAACGAACAGTTATCTGCAAATTTAGCAGAAGTACAATGCCCTGCGGTACAAACTTGAGGTACAGTTCCAGATACTCTTGCACTCGTAAAGTAACACTGGTGGTAAAAGTACAAATACTGTAACATTGGTAAGCCACAGTATCTCTCAGTACTGCATCTCTCATACAGGTGTGACCAACATTACTGAACACTACATCTACAAAGGGTGGCTGACTGGTGATGTGGTGTCACAAGCGGCTCTTGAGGGAACTGCAAAACCTTGGTAGTAAGTCTTCCAGCGGAGGACAGCAGAGCATACAAAGACGTCCCTAAGCTTTCCCTCCTCATACAGGAACCTTTCCTTGAGGCTAAATCACTGTCCGTGACGAGCATGGTTCCTTATATTAACCTAGCCACTCACAGAATGCATGCTAACCCCCTCAGGGCACTGCTATTTATTTAGCACTGCCCATACTAAAGATGGATGTGGAGGTCACTCAGGGCTGCAGTGTCCAAATGGACCACAGCTCCCCTGATGACACCTACGAAGTCTGCAGAGGAGCAATGTTCTTGTCAGTCTCTACTTCCCCCTGCACACAGCGCCACCTACAGCATGGAGGATATACCACACCCTCCTACAAGTGCTATAGGAATACTTGTAGTACTTAAATCACAAACAAACCAGGTATATGCTGTTTTCTCTTTACCTGATATGCCTGCCCATTACTGGCCTGGCTTGTACCCACTCCTTGCACCAATATCCTTTCTTTTGTGCCATGGCTGCTCATCTGTTGCTGTCTCCAGTGCATACCAGCGCATATGTGTGATGATCTTGCTGAGACCAGTCACCTGCCTGTCTATAGTGTCTCTGCCTGTTCTGCTGACCAGTGTTCAGCCTGCCATCCACCAGGATGGAATCTGCACATCGCAGGCCAGATTGGAGCCCTTTGATCAGCTAGGCACTCTTGTCACTCTGTACCCTTGCACCACATGATCATTCAAATGAGGGCCTTGGGCTGAAGGTGTAATAAAAGCTGTCTTCATCTCGATATGCCTTTCCACCAGGTATGTGACAGATAGGACACCATTTCTACTTTATCATTCCTGTCTGTAAATGTCTGCTTGTGCTATTCATCTCTGTAAATAAGCAAGTAAAGAAAAGCCTTGCAAGCAATTAAAAAAAAAAGTCTACAGCTCCACCTACTATAATTTCTTAATTATGTTCAAAACTAAAACATCTTTTAGAAAAATATAAATATTGTATACTGTATTTCATATTTTAAAATTCAGTTTTAATTCTGAATATAATCAAGAAATGAATGCAAAAGCATTATACATTCTCTTAATTCTACAGCAAACCTGTTTCCTGTAATTCAAGTAAAGACATTTTGTTATCAGTGATCTATTATGTAATTCTGCATGTTCTATAACTGTCCATTTATATGTCAGTTTGGTTACTTGCTCTGATCTGATATAGTTCAGCCGATCCTGTGTGATTAGTTAATGCAATTATTTGATATAAATCTTATTATAAAATGCTTTTTCATTCCAGGTATGCTGGAAGGTTAAATGTAGTAGTATTTTGGTTAATTACAGTGCCTTGAAAAAGTATCCATATCCCTTGAAATGTTCCACATTTTGTCATATTACAACCAAAAACAATATTTTATTGGGATTTTTTGTGATAGACCAACACAAAGTGGTACATAATTGTGAAGTAGAAGGAAAATGATAAATGGTTTTCTAAATTTTTTACAAATAAATATCTGAAAAGTGTGGTGTGCATTTGTGTTCAGCCCCCTTTACTCTGATACCTCTAACTGAAATCTAGTGGAACCAATTACCTTCAGAAGTCACCTAATTAATAAATAGAGTCCACCTGTGTGTAATTTAAATACAGCTGTTCTGTGAAGCCCTCATAGGCTTGCTAGAGAACCTTAGCGAACAAACAGCACCATGAAAGCCAAGGAACACACCAGACCAGTCAGGGATAAAGTTGTGGAGAAGTTTAAAGCAGGGTTAGGTTATAAAAAAAATATCTCAAGCTTTGAACATCTTACGGAGCACTGTTCAATCCATCATCCAAAAATGGAAAGAGTATAGCACAACTGCAAACCTACCAAAACATGGCCATCCACCTAAACTGACAGGCCGGGTAAGAAAAGCATTAGTTGAAGAAGCAGCAAAGCAGTCCATGGTAACTCTGGAGGAGCTGCAAAGATCGAGAGCTCAGGGGGGAGAATCTGTCCACAGGACAACTATTAGTCATGCACTCCACACTCCAAATTTAGCCTTTATGGAAGAGTGACAAGAAAGCCATTCTTGAAAGAAAGCCACATGAAAGTCCTGTTTGCAGTTTGCGAGAAGCTACGTGGGGCACACAGCAAACATGTGGAAGAAGGTGTTCTGGTCAGATGAGACCAAAATGTAACTTTTTGGCATAAAAGCAAAACACTATGTGTGGCAGAAAGCTAACACTGCACATCAACCTGAACACCATCCCTACCATGAAACATGGTGGTGGCAGTATCATGTTGTGGGGATGCTTTTCTTCAGCAGGGACAGGGAAGCTGGTGACAAAAACTAAGAAAAACATTTTTTTATTTTTTCTACAAAGTACAAAAATAAAAAAACCCAGCAGTGATTAAATATCACCAAAAGAAAGCTTGTTTTGTGTGAACAAAATGATTACAAATTTAATTCGGATACAGTGTTGCATGAACGCACAAATGTCATTCAAAATGTGACAGTGCTGAAAGCTAAAAAATGGCCTGGGCAGGAAGGGAGGGAAAGTGTACTGTATTGAGGTGGTTAACGTGGTAGTAAATTCTAACCCCATAACTTGCATATTAATCAGCAGCAAAAACACTACTAATTTCTGTATTTAGATGTCTGTTTTCTTGCTTTGTTGACTTTAATCCATCTCTTTTTTTTTTTATGACGTCACTGGCACATTCACATATCTGTCCCAATTCACGGCACGCTCTATGTGCCATCAGTCCATTGAAATCTATGCCATGTCGATCTTATTTGCTCCCTGCGCCACTGCATCATACCACAAGATTGCATTTTCATCCACACTTCCTGCTACACCCCATGTGACCATATGACATCACAAGAGGTGTACACCTGGTGATAGGATGGCATACTGTAGAGGCAATCAGCTACAGCTTACAGTGGCGTTTATTATGTTATAACAAGGCTTGGCTAAGAAACCACCATGCATATGCAAAATTATAGCTAGGGCAAGTCAGGGCTGTCTTTAAGGCAGGGCAAAAGGGGCAGCTGCCCTGGGCCCTGTCATTGTTGTGGGGCCCAAAGCAGCTGCCTCATACTTGCCAACTATCCTGGTTTAAATTTCCTTGTCCCTTGAAGTTTTAGCCCTGTTGTTGTGTACAGATGACTCACCTGCAGACCCTGTGTTTACAGGTAAATAACTGGCATTCATATGTAAATAGCAGCGGCATTACTAAGAAAATAGCTGTGGCCATCTGCATTTATCTGTAAATAAAGGTGGCATTCATATGTATATCATGCTCCCCTGCAGTAAGAAGATGATGTGCTGTAACCTCTAGAAATCAGTGAGCAGTATTACTGTACAGTAATCTCTAGCAACTAATTAACAAGCAGAAATCATTTGCTGTAACCTCTAGCAACTAATCAGCAAGCTGTAATGTGTGCTGTAACTTCTAGCAACCAGTCAGTAAGCAGTAATGATATGCTGTAACCTCTGGCAACCAATCACAATTGCTGCCTGACCTGATACAGTAAACTGATTTTAAGTCCAGCTTCTATTTATTGTATGTCTCAGAGCAGGTGGAGAGTGAAATTGCATGGGAGGGGGCCCCCAAAATTTTTTTTGCCCGGGGTCCAATCAATATTAAAGATGGCCCTGGGGCAAGTGAAAGGGCGGAAGTATATTGTACAACGGAGTCGGGAAAACAATACTTAAGATGGTGTTGGTTTATCTAAGGAGGCACAAATTTCTTCTAAAAAAATATATAAAATGTTTGGGGGTTCTGAGTAATTTTCTAGCAAAGAATTGATGATTTTTACATGTAGGAGAGAAGTCTCAGACTTGGCCTAGGTGGAAAGTGGTTAATTATCAAAAGTAAGTAATATACAAATAAATATTATATATTGTTTTTAAGGTAATTTACTATATTTTCAAAAACTGTACCCAACAGGTGGCTTAACGGACAAATTACTGAAGTTTGAAGTTATAACTTCAAACCGGTAATTTCACAGTAAATGGATAAATAATAAATTATTATCTTATAACATATAGCATATTATCCCCTTCCCACGAGCGTACACAGATGTGCGTACTCGTATTTCGGGGGTTATACCGGGATGATGCCCGCAGCTGCAGGCATCATCCTGGTACTGTTTTTTAGAGCCAGCGATCGGCTTTCCATGTGATAATAACCGATGTGGCTAAAAGCCACTCGGCCATTATACCGGAGCAGCAGGAGGGGACAACCCCTCCCGCCGCCTCCCTCCACTCTTACCGGGGCTCCCGTTCCATCGGGAGCCGCGATCAACAAACCACCTCTTTTGGAGGCTAGGGACAGACTGGAATGAAGCCGTAAGCAGCTTCATTCCAGCCTCCTACTTGTAAACACGGAAGCAACATCATGACGGCACTTCCCGTTTACTAGGCTGCCAATGGCGCCGGTTTAAAAAAAATATACAGTATTCAGAATCACCGAAAACAGCGATCAGAATACTTTGAAGTGCAAAGGAGGGATCGGGGGTCTTTTAGACCCCCGATCCCTCCATAAAGAGTACCTGTCACCACCTTTTACTGTCACAAGGGATGTTTACATTCCTTGTGACAGCAATAAAAGTGATGACATTTTTTAAACAATTAATTAATTTTAAAATAAATAAGAAATTTTTAAAGCGCCCCCATCACCGCGAGCTCGCGCAGCAAAGAAAATGCATACGTAAGTAAACGGTATTCAAATCACACATGTGAGGTATTGGCACGATCGCCAGAGCGAGAGCAATAATTCTAGTGTAAAAAAAAAATTTAAGCGTTGCCTATGGAGATTTTAGGTACCGTCGTTTGTCGTCATTCCACAAGTGCATGCAATTATAAAGCTTGGACATGTTTGGTATCTATTTACCATTTAAACACCGCTGCGCAAATACCGTGTGACATAAAATATTGCAACAACTGCCATTTTATTCTCTAGATTCTCTGCTAAAAAATATATATGTGATGATATTCTAGCAAAAAATACAGATTTTAACTTGTAATCACCAAATATCAGAAATAGGCTTAGTCATGAAAGAGATAATATATGATCTAGCTTGATTATAACAGTACATTTTCAGCAGGCAGCAGATTCTCATTCTCACTCTTAACTGTGTGAGAAAAACATGCCATTATGGGTAAACCCATGCTTTTTCCTTCTAGTTAAGAGGGCTGGGCCAGAAGGGAGCATGTGTCTTCTATGACAATGCAGTGAAAAGACAGCCTCCACTGCAGCATTTTTATTAGACAGCTTGTTCCAATGGTGCTTTACCATTGGTCCAAGGCTCCAAGCTGTCCATTATGCTCAGTGCTTTTGACAAGAAGTGAGAGGCACTGTGAGCTCATCCTCTCAGTCTGCTGCAAACAGTGTGCCAGGTTATATTTAAACTGGCCGCTCTGTATGTAGCTTCTGACAGGCTGCGGAAGAATTCCTGTATCTCTGGAACTATAGCTACCCACCCCCCAAATTTGGGGTTTCTGTGACCCCAGGTCGCCAAACTACAACCCTGGAAGCTAGATCCTTTTTTTTTCCCCCATGGAAGGTGAGACTCTGCCTCCCCTGACTGCACTTCCCTGATTTAGGCCTGGTTCCCATCTATGCATTTTTTTGTGCGTTTTCAGTTTTTCAGAAACACACTATAGTCCATTTAACATGGTTTCCTATGGGTCATGTTCACATCTATGAATTTTATGGAAAGGGCCAGGGACTTTTTTCTGTTTTTTGGTTCCAGAGACTTCAATGGATCAAAACAATGTATTTGAAAATGCAAAATACACCTGGAATATGCAAACTGAAACCTGCATAGGTGTGAACCAGGCCTAAGCTTATCTCCTGGGGTCTAATTTTATTTTTTGTTTTACCATGAACAAAGCTGTCCTGATGTGGTCATTGTTCAATCAGATATCTAAAAATCTCTAAATCCACTTCAGCACCGGAATTACATACAAACCCCATGCATACAGACAGTGACTTGATCAGATTCATATTCCGGTTGACTGCAGCATTGATAATTTAGTGCATATTGATGTTTTCTTTACCCGAAAGATGAGATTATTATCATGACTTCACATCCTACTCTCTCTGCACATCTGTACATGCAGATGTTTGCAATGGGTGAATATTTTCCTTACACACAACTTTGTAAATTTATCCCACATCTTTCATTAACGAGATACACAAGAGACACATGCATGTAAAGAAACATTGTATTTATGGTTGAGATAATTTAGTATCCCCACATACTACAACGTATTACAAACAATCTGTCAGGTTGTAAATCGCAAGCACAAACTTTACGGAAATGTTTTGAGGGAAGGCCACTTGCAACTCTGTTGGGCTGTGCTTTGATGATATGTGTTACAGCATGATTTGGAATATTTTAGCAAGAATTAAATATGACTATTTAATAACAACTAGCTGAATCCTGAGGTCATTGCGTTTAATGGATATCTCCTTCTGTTCTGCACCTTTTAAATAGTAAGACATAGAGTGGGCTGGTTGTGACAATCTGGGGACTCAAATGTCAGAATAGCTGCTATTATTTGAATGTTCTTATAGATCATCTTGGCATTATTCCATTTGTGACATAGGATCATCAGTGCCTGATGCTCAGGTCAAATCTATCAGTGTCCGTTAATGTGATTATACTCTATAGCTAATTTTCCTAATTGAAAGTGTTTGCTCTAGTGTTTTAAACACGTGTCTTTTATTTTAATAAATATCCTGCTCAGATTTTTCTTTTTATTATAAGCTGATAAATTTACAAAACTGTATTTTTTTTTGTTTTAATTGTAACAGTTTGGAACAGTGGCCATATTTTTTACAAATAATAAACACGATAGGGGTGAACGGGCTGAATAGTCTGCCTGCTTGGTTCCCCCCTTTGCCTTCCCCCTTTACCCAGTAGGAACTTGGTTCGCTATATCTGTGGAGGGGATCACTGCACTTAAAGCTCAGGGGATACCCAGAGTACCCATCACCATTTAACTCCTGGCTACCCACATATTAAGAACACCTACTAAAACTAAATGTTCTAAGCCCCACGGGCTCAACACATTGTTGAAGTGATCCTACCAACTTTAAACCCATATTTGCATTTATTGTCCAATTTCTATTCTTCTCCCCCCCTTTTCCTTTTTGGAAAAATGGGTGTTTAAAAATTGTGCCAACTTTTCTACCCTCCTCCGGGAACGGTGTTTCCCTATCTGGGACACATTTATCTAATAGTCATCTAATAGACGCGAAACATGTAGAGCACCAGAATATATGTAACTGTCGACTGTATGGTTGATATCCTTGATTCTATATTTATATAAATATGCACTTTGTTTTTCCTTTTTGGAAATTTTGAGTGGACTTTACTACCTTTGATAGGATGTCAATTAGGTCTCAAATGTGTAGTTATAAGGAGGAAATAATTTTTTTGTGTTTGTAAAAAGAATTTTTATTTATTATTATTTTTTGTTTATATTTTTGTCTTAATAATAAATAGAAATAATTCCTCTTGAATATATTGGTTGTGTTCACAACTTTTTTTATGCCTAAAAAGTCCAACTGAACCCACAATTTTTCTTTTGAGGTCTTTTATGTGAAGGTTCTTTTATTCATATTTTTTATTTTTCTCCCAAATTCCCCATTCCCTGTTAATGTTTATCTTTATAAAGTGATAACCAGGACGTGGCATTCTGTTTAATCTTTCTAGTGTATCCACAGACACCACCCTGTGACAGATACACATTTTTTCATTTAAATATTAATTGTAATATATAATAATCTTATAATCTTATAATAATCTTTAAAAAAAAAATATAATAGTACCTTTACATTGATTTAATCAGTCTGTTTTCACTTTAAAATGGAACTAAACTCATCCAATCAACATCAACTATTTGCAATCCTTATGCTGCTAGCATTAGTAAATAGGATAGGAAGGCATATTATATTATTTGGTTCAAACCTTTTTTTTTTTTTACAGTTCTTCACTTGCTTACTGGTTTCTGGCCTAGGTAAAAATTATGTCATATCATATGACATATGATTGAGCTGCACGATTAATCATTAAAAAATTACGATCTCAATTCAACCCCCCTCGCGATTTAAATTTGGCATGATTCATGTAACAAGTGCAGAGCTGTTCTCTGCTTTTGACTTTTGACAGCTGTCAAAAAAAAAAAAAAACTGGCAAAGTTTATCACAACATTACTCAGTGCTGAGATAAAAAAGAAACATTGTATAATTTGGTTCTTTTAGATCAAAGGGATGAACTTCGGTCTGCACATGAGGGCAGTTTAACCACTTAAAGACTAAGCCTTTTTCTGACACTTGTTGCTTACAAGTTAAGATCAGTATTTTTTACTAGAAAATTACTTTGAACCCCCAAACGTTATATATAATTTTTTAGCAGAGACCCTAGAGCAGTGATGGTGAACCTTGGCACACCAGATGTTTTGGAACTACATTTCCCATGATGCTCAACACGGCAAAGTGCTTGAGCATCATGGGAAATGTAGTTCCAAAACATCTGGGGTGCCAAGGTTCGCCATCACTGCCCTAGAGAATAAAATGGCGGTCATTGCAATATTTTATGTCACACTATTTGTGCAGCAGTCTTTCAAAAGCAATCTCTTGGGAAAAAATACACTTGAATAAAAAAAAAAAACTAAACAGTAAAGTTAGCCCAATTTTTTTGTAATGTGAGAATTGTAATCTTTATTCTAACTTTTTAAGCAAAATAAAGCGTGATTCTCATTTTATCCAGAATCATGCAGCTCTAATGCCGTGTACACACAGTCGGACTTTATGGCAGAAAAGGTCTGACGGAATCATTCTATCGGAGAAGTGGGCTTCAGCGGACTTTTTTTTCCCCGAAAATTCTGACGGACCTAGAAATAGAACATGTTTTAAATCTTTCTGATGCAATAAATTCCTATTGGGAAAACCGCTTGTCTGTATGCTATTCCGACGGACCAAAAATGACGGGCAGCTATTGGCTACTGGTTATTTAACTTCCTTTTTCTAGTCCCATCGTACGTGTTGTACGTCACCGCATTCTAAACGATCAGGCTCCATGCACACTGAAGTTCAAAAAAGCTTTTAGTGGACACCAGATTGCTGGCAGAAACCGCTGGTTGAAAAACATGCTTTTAACAGAAATTTTGTACTAGCGTTTATGAGCGTTTATTAGCGTTAGCGTTTATGGACGTTTTCAATAAAAATACACAGAGGACACTCCAAAAATCCTACAGTGCATTCCAAACTCCCACAATGCATTTAAAAAATTGAATGCCGAACACTAATTAACGCATGTTTATGAGCGTTTATAAGCGTTTATGAGCGTTTATCGGCGTTTGTCGTTTTTTGGCGGTGAAAAATGACACTTTGAACGCGAATTTCTGGCGTTCAGAAAAAAGCCCATAAACTCCACTGCTCATTAAAGCTAAATAACGTCCAGGTGTGCATGGACACATAGGCTAACATAGAGTGGAGTTTATGGGCTTTTAAAAAAAACGCCCAAACTCCAATAAACTGCAGTTCATGAGCTCCAATGTGCATGGAGCCTAAGACTTTGGTGTGATCATGTGTATGCAAGTCCGTTTCAGAGGAACTCCGTCAGAAGAAACTCCGACCGTTTTTCTGACGAAAAATGGTCGTGTGTACGCTGCATTAGACTCAATTCACATCTATGCATGCTGCTTTTGAGCGTTTCTACAGTGCTTTTTGCTGTGTTTGCTTCCTTTTTGGTCAGGCGTTTTTACCACGATTTTTCTGCAATTTGTATTTTCTTTTTTACACTGTATATAGCTGGTTGCTAAGGAGGGGGTCAGGAAGCCGGCCGCCGCGTCCTTAACAACCAAGGAGTCATCAGCTGTCAGTGGGCTTCCCCGCTGAATGTAAACCCCCCCCACTACAAAATTTAAAAAAAATGCCGTGGAGCCCTGCCAAAATCCATACCAGACTCCTAACTGAGCATGCAGCCCGGCAGATCAGGAAAGGGAGGTGATGAGCGATCGGCCTCCCCCTGAACAATACCACATGCCCTCAACATGGGGGGTGGGTGCTTTGGGGCAGGGGGGGCTCTGCGCCCCCCACCCCAAAGCACCTTGCCCCCATGTTGATGGGGACAAGAGCCTCTTCCTGACAACCCTTGCCTCTCCTTGCAGACAGGAGAAATCAACCTCCAGGTTTGTGGATGGACCTGACCAGACCTAGAAAATAGATTGCTGCTCAACAGAGCCAAAAACTAAATTTAACCAGCCTAGGGCAGGGCAATACATGAGTATGAGGATCATGTGACTCACCCCCCTTCTTTATATGTGACAGTGTTTGTGCTTGTTAATTGGCTACTCATAACCCTAACTTTACTTGATTTAAGAAGATGCTGTGCATATTACAGCACTGTACAGGGTGTCAAAATACATTGATCACAATTATCTATGTGAAATTATCACATCTGAACAGAAACTGAGATACAAACACCGGCCACTTTATTAAGTACACCTGTTCAATTGCTTGGTTACACAAATTGCTAATCAGCCAATCACATGGCAGCAACTCAATGCATTCAGGCATCTAGACGTTGTAAAGATAACATGCTGAAGTTCAAACCGAGCATCAGAAAGGGGATTTAAGTGACTTTGAACCTGGAATGGTTGTTGGTGCCAGATGGATTGGTCTAATTATTTCAAAAACTGCTGATCTACTCGTATTTTCACTCACAACCATCTCTACTGTATACAGAGAATGGTCCAAAAAAGAGAATATCCAGTGTGTGGCAGTTGTGTGGAGGAAAATGCTGTGTTGATGTCAGAGGTCAGAGAAGAATGGGCAGGTTTGAGATGATAGAAAGGCAATAGTAACTCAAATAACCACTCGTTACAACCAAGGTATGCAAAATACCATCTCTGAATGCACAACACATGGAACTTGGAAACAGATGGGCTACAGTAGCAAAGAACCACACTAGGTACCACTGCTGTCGGCTAAGAACAGGAAACTGAGGCTACAATTCACACAGGCTCACCAAAATTGGACAATTGAAAAAAATGCTTTCAGTCAGCTGACAAATCTGCAGGAACTGCGTGATTCTATAAGGTCACTATGGACCAAAATCTCTGAGGAATGTTTCCAACACCTTGTTGAATGTATGCCGCAAAGAATTAAGGCAGTTCTGAAGGCAAAAGGGGGTCCAACCTGGTACTAGCATGGTGCACCTAATAAAATGGACGGTGATTGTATATTAAATTTGTACTTCTTTGCTTTTTGGACTACTGCTTTGGGCCAACTGCAATGTTTCACATTATCCATTATGCCAATATAGTTTTAAATATCTGTAACGTCCTGAAAATATTACAAATTCAGCTATAGATGTTATCAGACATTTACATAATCCTGAAATAATGTCATTTAATTTTAGTGCCCCTTTTTTGCAAATTGTTATTAAAATGAACTTTTAAAGAGCACACAGTTTCGTTTTATATGTTTTTCTCTTTTGAAGCCACATACAAGACCTTATAAATTCATCTTCAGTGACAGAAAATGTGACCTCTCCACAGGGCATCATGTTTTCCACATACACAATTTCCTGACACAGGGATCACAGTAAATGACTGTGCAAATGTCAGTGTTTTCTGTATTTACATATGAAAAGGTTGTCATGGCAAGAGATGCACAAACAATACAACTGCGCTATAGGAAGTTGTCAAGGCATGGCTTTTTGTGGTGGCATCCTAGAAATGCACAAGACTTTCTTTATGAAATCTTTAGAATGATCATTATCCTCTTCTGTATCCAAATATGTGGAATCTCAGATGGCAAGTCAGGGATGTCAATGTAAGTTTAGAAGAAAAGGCTTCTTGTTCAGTAACAGAAAAACGACATGACAAAAACGATTGAATTGCTTACTGGAAAATGGGCATAAACTACAATAGATGTCATATTCAAATTACACACAAATTAAGACCTATGCCGGTAACAGAAGGCATGAACGAATTACATTGGCTGCAGAAAGCACTGCTCCAGAAGGCAAAGGTGACAGTTATGTCCTAAATACCTAGACCAGCCTTTCTCAACCTTTTCAACACGGAGGAACTCTTGAAATAGTTCTCTGGTCTCGGGGAACCCCTGCTAAAAATTAGAGATCTACAACTCATAATACATTAATGTGATGGTCAGTGGGAAGAATGGTCCGTACACTTGTGGTCATTGGGAAAAATTACCTCCTTACAAATGGCTAAAAAGATCAATGGTGTCAGTGGGGACTTATCTGAGAGGCAGGAATTGCCCAATGCTGAAGGAACCCCTAGCAACCTTTGGAGGAACCCTGGTGGAGAAACCCCTGCTAAAAATTAGAAATCTACAACTCATGATATAATAGTGTGATGGTCAGTGGGAAGAATGGTCCTTACAATTGTGGTCATTGGGAAGAATTACCTCCTTACAGATAGCTAAAAAGATCAATAGTGCCAGTGGGAACTTATCTGAAAGGCAGAAATTGCCCAATGCTGAAGGAATCCCTAGCAACCTCTGGAGGAACCTTAGGGTTCCACGGAACCCTGGTTGAGAATCACTGACCTAGACAATACCTCGGCATTTGGTGTTTCGGTTTATGCTGAAGGAGGAGATGGGATTTCAGTGAGGCTTTATAAAGCCAAGTGGTATACGGCCAAGGAAGCTGCCATTTTGGCCTCTGTTTGATCACCAGTTACCATGGGGCTGCACATGTGATCAAATATGACACCAGACACTTCATGGCTTGACAGTTTAATTGAGAGCTAATATAGGCACACTAGTATCTGTAACGGTTATCATTCAATGCATCACATGCAAGCCAATCAAGATGGCCAAAGGCCGGCACTCAGAAAAAGGCAGGAAGAAAATGCCGGTGCTGGCAAAGAACCTCACGGGCATTGGACTGTAGGAGTTGAGGTAAGCATTACAGACTTCTAGAGGTTGTAAAGTACATTTTTGCTTTCCTAAAAGAAACAACATGTTATACTTACCTGCTTTGTGCAATGCAATTGCACAGAGCAGCACTGAACCTCCTCTTCAAGGGTCCCCCACCAGCACCCTAGGCTCCTCCTCCTCTGGTGCCACCATAGGAAGCTGCTTCCTGTGGGCTAGGCTGTGTGTGTCCATTGACATTGTGGTTGATTTACTAAAGGCAAATAGGCTGTACACTTTACAAGTATAATTGCACCCACTTCCTTCTGAGCTTAGTAAATGTGGTAAGGCTTTGCTGATTTCCATCATCCAATCATGTGCAAGTAAAAATGTTTTTTTTTTCCCTTGCACCTGACTGGGTATTCTTTACAAAGTGAAGCTTTAGCACACTTACATTTACAAAGAAAAAAAAGAGTGCCATATCTTTCTATTAACAGTAAGAATACTACTATCTATATATATTTGATGTATACCATTCCAGCACAAAATATCTTGTCAGCTACTTTGGTATGCATTACTGATACTTTTTCTAAACTAGATAATGTTATACTAGATACTGTGCATATTGTGAGAACAGCTACAGTGCCTTGCAAAAGTATTCACCCCCCTTGGCATTTTTTGTGAGTTAACGAGGATTGTTTGAGTATTTGCATCATTTACTTTACAGAACATGCCCACAACTTTGATGATTTTTTTTTCATTATTGTGAAGCAAACAACAAATAGGACAAAATAACAGAAAAAGTCAATGTGCATAATATTGACCTCCTAAAGTCAATACTTTGTAGAGCCACCTTTTGCGGCTATCACAGCTCCAAGTTCTTTTGGATAAGTCTCTATGAGCTTGCCACATCTTACCACTGGGATTTTTGCCCATTCCTCCTGGCAAAACTGCTCCAGCTCCTTCAAGTTGGATGGTTTGCGCTTATGAACAGCAATCTTCAAGTCTGACCACAGATTTTCTATTGGATTGAGGCTTTGACTAGGCCATTCCAACACATTTACATGTTTCCCCTTAAACCACTCAAGTGTTGCTTTAGCAGTGTGTTTGGGGTCATTGACCTGCTGAAAGGTGAACCTCCATCCTAGTCTCAAATCACACACAGAGTGGCACAGGTTTTGCTCAAGAATATCCCTGTATTTAGCATCATCCATCTTTCCCTCAACTCTGACCAGTTTCCCAGTCCTGACTGCTGAAAACATCCCGACAGCATGATGCTGCCACCACCATGTTTCACTGTGGGGATGATGTTCTTTGGGTGATGTGTTGGATTTGCTCCAGACATAACGTTTTCTTTGATGGGCAAAAAGTTACATTTTATTCTCATAAGACCAGAGCACCTTCCTCCATAGATTTTGGGAGTCTTCCACCTGCCTTTTTGCAAACTCAAAATGTGCCGTTTTGTTTTTTGCTGAAAGTAATGGCTTTCTTATGGCTACTCTGTCAAAAAGCCCAACTCTATGGAGAGTATGGCTTATTGTCATCCTATGTACAGATATTCCAGTCTCTGCTGTGGAACTCTGCAGCTCCTCCAGGGTTACTTTAGGTCTCTGTGCTGCCTCTCTGATTAATTCCCTCCTTGCCCGGTCCCTGAGTTTTGGTGTGCGGCCGTCTCTTGACAGGTTTGCTGTTGTGCCATATTCTTTCCATGTGGTTATGATAGATTTGATGGTGCTCCTAGGGATCGTCAAAGATTTGGATATTTTTTATGACCTAACCCTGACTTGTACTTCTCAACAACATTGTCCCTTACTTGTTTGGAGAGTTACTTGGTCTTCATGGCAGTGTTTGGTTAGTGGTGCCTCTTGCTTAGGTGTTGCAGCCTCTGGGGCTTTTCCAAAAAGGTGTGTATATGTAATGACAGATCATGTGACACTTAGATTGCACACAGGTGGACATCATTTCATTAATTATGTGACTTCTGAAGGCAATTGGTTGCACCAGAGCTTTTTATGGGCTTCATAACAAAGGGGGTGAATACATACGCACATGCCAATTATCAGTTTTTTATTTCTAAAAAATAGTTTTATGTATATATTTTTCAAATTTTACTTCACCAACTTAGACTACTGTGTTTTGATCCATCACATATAATTCAGATTAAAAAAACATTGATCTAAAGGCTGTAATGTAACAAAATAGGTAAAAATCCAAGGGGGGTGAATACTTTTGCAAGGAACTGTATACTACCTTTGGGATCTTTGCCTTTTGTCTGTGTATACCTTTTTGTTTTGTTCAGTTGTTTGAATGCATGTAAAAAGTTAAAATCTCTTAATAAAAACTATTTGACAAAAAAAAAAAAGGAAAAAAGAGCCCAATGTCTCCCGCTGCTCTCACCCAAATCTGTGAAAGAGCAGAGAGAGGAGAGAAGAACTGCAGATGAGCACAGCTCTGGATCGATACAGGACTCAGGTATGTGTTTGGTGTGGAGAAACAGGCACTGAAAGTTTTTTTTACCATAATGCATAAAATGGTAAAAATATTACTTTAGAACTACTTTCAGTTTTGCTTTAAAATGGTGAGTTGAGTTCTACTTTAAAGCAGAGCTGAGGGCATTTAACAAAAGACTGTAAGCAGGCAGGCTGTTATCACAGAAAAGACATACAGGGATTGATTTATTAATGCAAATAAACTGTGCACTTCGGAAAAGAGAAGGCTCAATTAAGGGATACTCCAAGTGGTACCCTTGAGCATCAATGATGATAGGGACTATTACGGTACCCAAATATGATAACACAGATAGTAAAAAAATATATAGCATTTATTTAACACATATTTTGGACAATACAAAATATACAGCAAAACAGTAATTGTTTAGTAAATCTTAGATATAAAATACTAGGGTTTACAAATTGGACTTAGACGTTAGATTTATTCCTCGACCGGTTTCACGGCTTGTGCTGCTTCCTCAAGAGGCATCACCCATGACATCTATAAAGAAATATAATCTTTAAAAACATTTTTTCACAAATTTTTATTCAATGTTAATAGAAACAATTGGTAGTACATCAAGCTTGAAGTATTCATATAAAACCCGTATGACTCACCAGAACAAAACCCTTTGTGGCAAAAGGCGGCAGCTGTTGAGACACCCTATGATAGGGTGACCCCCTGGGGGCGGACACAGGGGGCAAAAAGAGGCCGGCTAAAGATAGAACATTAACAGGTGGATCAGTTAGGTAATGGGTATCAGGAACAAACACTGATAAATTGCCCATGGATGTAAGAAATGCTTTATGCTCAAAGAGGAAAAGGGGAGGAAGGAAGGACAAAAGGAAAGGGAGGGAGGAGCGGGAGAGGAGGAAGAGGGGGGAGGGGAAAAAAAGGAGGAAGGGGGAACAAAGGGTAGTTGCTCCAGAGCTTAGTAAAAGAATACTTGCAAAGAATACTCAATCATGTGGAAGTAAAAATAAAATAAAAAAAACAGCATTTTCGCTTGTACATGATTGGATAATGGAAGTCTGCAGAGCTTCTGCTCATTTACTAATCTCTGGAGCAACTGTCTATTTGCCTTTAGTAAATCAACCCCACAATGTCTTTTCTGCAATAAAATAGACCTACCTGCCTGCTCGCAGTCTTCTGTGGCATGTAAACTGAGCTGCACATGAACAGCTCAGCTTACATCACTGGTCCCTATGTGCAGAGATGCCAGAAGACCGGCAACCAGGGAGAAGATGCCAGTGCCAACAAGGGACCTGAATTATTAGAGAGGAGGTAAGTTTATTGCCCTCATTTCTGCTTTAAGTTCTGGTTCATCATCAGTGACAGTCTTGGGCCAGTTTTCATGGGTAAAGCAGATGTAAACCCAGTCACAAAAATCTCATATGCCTCCAACATCGTTTATTATGCAAGATACATTGAGGACATTATTATCATCATGTTGTAAAGCGCTGAGCAAACTGTTGGCGCTATATAAAACCTGTATAATAATAATAATATAATAATAATGTGGGATGGAGGAGAGTCAGAGAGAGTCAGAGAGACAGATACAGGACTTTGTGACTAAGGATGAGCCGAACACCCCCCCGGTTCGGTTTGCAGCAGAACATGCAATTTGTTCGAACATGTGGACACCGTTAAAGTCTATGGGACACGAACATGAATGTGTTTGGAGACCTGGGTCCTGCCCCAAGGGCAAGGGGCGTTTTTTCGGGAGCAGTGATTTTAATAATGCAAATTTGATAGACAGATCACCCATCCAACCCAGGACTAGTGATGTGTATCAAAGTTCCCTGGCCATTTGGGCGGGGCTCTATGGGACGCCGAGCGAAGGGAAAACACAGCAATTGAAATCAAAGCTGTTCCAGTAATGTCCCTCGGCGCCCTTATCATCTGGCCAGCAATGCTCTTCTTCTCCGCTGCTCCCTGCATGATGGACAAAGGTAAGCAGCACAATGAACACGGGCAGGCAGCATTGGTGGACATGGATGAGACTGCATTGGTGGACACGGGTGAGGCTGCATTGGTGGACACGGGTGAGGCTGCATTGGTGGACACGGGTGAGACTGCATTGGTAGATACGGGCGAGACTGCATTGGTAGATACGGGCGAGGCTGCATTGGTGGACAAAGGTGAGACTGCACTGGTGGACACAGATGGCACTGACATATGGTTATATCAAAGCAGTTAGCAATCTCATTGTACCAAGTCCAATGACAGAGGACCAGATCTGTAATCAGTGGTATATACCAAAGAATGCACTGTACATGAGTGCCTGGAAAAGGAGGGTGCACTCATGCAGGATAAGCATCATTCTAAAAGGACACACCGTCCTTTTAGAATGATGCTTATCCTGCCTGGCCACATGTGTGCATTGGCAAGGCAGAAGGCAGTTAATGAACACTTTACTAATTTGTATGTTATATGTAATCTGGTTGTAAATTAATTGCAATATGATTTTTTTCACGTTTAGTATGTATTGCTTAATACATGATTCTCAACCAGTCCTGAAGAAGCTAGTTGAGAAATGCATTGACTATAAGGGATCCATCATCACAAGGCAACACGCTGTTTACTTGATTGGTCAAATACTAGGCCTAAATTGTGTATTGTATGCTGCAGGGTAGTTGTTATATCCATTTAAGTTCATGCCACTTATTTAGGATTTTTACTAAGATGGAATAAGATGATTTTAATATGTGCACGCTCATTCTGTACAAGTAGAGACCAAAGAAATAAAGTGCATTTTTGTATGTGGTGCATAAGTGGCTGTGATGGAATGTCCAGCACCCAGCTTGGGTGCCTCCATCAAGACTATAGCTTCCTTCAGTCTGGACCCAGGAACCAGCTATTGTAGCTGAGCACCCAAGAACTAGAGGACACTAGCTTAGGTGCAAACCAGAACTCACTTTATTAAAAATTCACACAGAATATATAGCACACAAGATGAGATAGAGTCTGATCACATTACCCTAACAATGCAGAACCAGGAATAGAATTAACATAGCCAAGGAGCAGCCAGCATAAACAGTATGCTAATCCACTTCTAGCAACTAACAGCTGACAGTGATCTAATTAACATGAACAAACTAACAAATAGTCACTTAAACAAGCCTGGGTGACTGTCTGGCAAAAAGCCCACAACCCTGGATACACAAAGTACCTTGCACATTATCATAAGCATAAAAACAAGAGATGAGCAGACAGACAGAAACAAAAGGTGACCCGATCAACAATGGGAATTCACACCTAGGAGGCACACAATGGGGCAAAGACACACATTACACCTTAAAAAAAATTACAGCAGGAGATCCCAGTTCCAGGTTGGTTTGAGCTGATTAGAATTGCTGGTTTAGGCATAGAGGCCCCAAATATCTATTCAGGTGTGTTTTGGGGAGACATGGACTTGAATCCGAAGCAAGACCACTCCAAGGGTCCCCAGGCACACACCTCCCAAGAATAGAGCCCCCTCAAAAGCCAGGGACCATAGTCAGTAGGTAAGAGGCAGCCCCCTCCAAAAGCCCCTGTCCTGGTTGGATCTGTCACACTGGCCTTTTTCTCAATTATCTTTAGTATTCAGACTGGATTACCATTTAATCCAAATGGTGGTTTAGATTTGGGGGAATCAGATTTGGAAGACATGGGATGTAGGGTGGTTATCTCTGAATCTCTGAAAAAAGCTTCCTCCACTATCTCAGTGGGGTAACCCTTTTCAAAAAAAATTTTCTTTGATAATATCACTTTGGGATGTATAGTCCAGGGCTCAAAATTTCAAGTACTGAGCTACTAGCCAGGCCTCAAGGGGTACCCTCCTCCAGTTGCCCCACCCAACCCCTACCCTGTCCCGCCCCTAAACATGCCCTCATAAATTATCTCATGAAATTACCCTTAAATATTTTATGCAGAATTAAGCAAATTTATCCATGCTCATCAATGCAGCCTCACCCGTGTCCACCAATGCAGCCTCACCCGTGTCCACCAATGCAGTCTCACCCATGTCCACCAATGCAGTCTTATGCCTTGTCATTAATGCAGTCTCACCCGTGTCCACCAATGCAGTCTCACCCTTGTGCACTAATGCAGCCTCACCCTTGTCCACTAATGCACCCTCATCCGTGTCCACCAATGCAGACTCACCCGTGTCCACCAATGCAGACTCACCCGTGTCCACCAATGCAGACTCACCCGTGTCCACCAATGCAGTCTCACCCGTGTCCACCAATGCAGTCTCACCCATGTTCACCAATGCAGTCTCACCCGTGTTCACCAATGCAGTCTCACCCGTGTTCACCAATGCAGTCTCACCTGTGTCCACCAGTGCAGTGTCACTACACCAGTGTAAGCCAGCAACCATACCTTTGATTACCACCACACCTGTGCCGGTGTCACCAGACCAGTGTAAGACAGCTATAAGGTTCCTGGTCACTCCTACACAAGTCCCACTGGCCAGTGCAGCCAGCAACAGTGTTCTGATCATCATGACACTAGAGCAGTGTTGCCTTTGCCCATACTAACCCTAACCTGTTTAGTGATTATGTTGCTGCCTGGACTAATTCATTGCTCGTTTGCCGACCATGTATCTGCCTGAGTCTGAACTGACCCCTCTGCACAACCTACTAAGACACCGATCCCAGCCATCCCTTGAAGACAACTGCAAGCCTGGAACCACAGGAACTCTTCCTTTCTTCAGGCTCCTGTACTTCTGGTCAGTGAACATAGCATTCCTGGAGGCAGCCACATAATAAGCTTGCTTGACTTGTAGAACCGTGACTGCTACACTATATTCCCTAACACCTTGTCACACATCTTATTGCCATACTCAGGATTTGTAGAATGTGTTTTGGATTGTAATTCTAAAGTATACCTATGCTGTGTGAGAAATCTTATTCAATTTCAAACTTTGTGTAACATTTTTATTTTATTTAGCAAAAATAGTATTCAAAGAACTCGCCATGCCTCTTTTTAAAAATACCTTGCTGTTTACTCTCCAAAATGTGTTCACTTTTTGGGTGTTTCCATTGACATGGTGCTCCAAGGTCCCCAAAAATTAGATAGGTAATCAGGATATTGGATGTGTAATTTGTGCTCCTTTGATTTTGGACACCTGTGAAAAAGTCTCATGCATGTGGTATTACCATACTCTGGGGGAAGTAGCGGGCTGTATTTTAGTGTGTAATTACAAGTATGCCTATGATGTGTTATAAATACCTTGTTGACAACTTTGTGTTTTAAAAACCCCCCCAAAAAACTGCATTTTCCAATTACTCTACCTCCTTAAGCATATCAGTGGATGCCCACAATGCACATACAGAGGAATTCACCTGGCTAAAAAATAAAGTTACTGATCTCAAGGACAGGACCAGAAGAAACAACATAAAAATTAGAGACCTACCAGAATTCGTACCTCCCCAGCAATTACAGCAATATGCTCATGGTCTATTTTCATCAATGGTTCACACACTGTCCACCCATAATCTCATGATTGACAGGATCCACAGAATACCAAAACCCTCCTTCCTAGCAGCTGAGACCCCAGGGATGTCCTTCTCAGGGTGCACTTCTACCATGTGAAAGTGCTTTTTATGGTCACATTTATGAGGGTAGAGCATCAACCTAAGCAATACACAAGCATACAACTGCCAACTTATCCATCACCCACAATGGAGGTACCACCTCAGTATCAAATTTAGATGAAGTGATCTCTGCTTTACGCCAATGGGGCATAATCCTGGAGATCCTTCCAGCCTCTTCTACTACAAACCACTTGAAAACCATAGAACCTGAGTGGCAGATTGTGTCTCATAAGCACTTCTCCAGAAAACGCAATAATGGAGGCTCCTGAACTCACTTTTCCTCATCCACATTCTCATATTCCCCCTGGCCGTGGTATAGAATATCTTCCTTCCTGTATCCTCCTTGCCAATACAGGCAGATTACACTGCCCTCGGATCTAACACCAGATCCTCTTTTTATGGTTCTACTTGTACATGTTGCATTATCTTTTTTTTTGTTATTTTCTTCATTCCTTATGCTTGGTACACAGAACATTGGTAGAGTTATCCAGATGACATCCATGGACCAGCATACCTCCAGAGTCCTCCTCACCACCTCCATTCCATCATCTAGGCAACCCATGAAAGTCATCATGGAAGGTTCCAACTGGCCTTGCCAGACATCACTCAGAGCCACTGCATGGAGACCCATAATCAGTTCCCTAATTACAATAGTGAGTAGAACACTGCATCTCATGTTACTCCTCATGACAATCACATACCTTTTCCTTAATGCCAGGGGCCTAAATTACCCACCAAAAATGCCTTTCTACTTGGGCAGAGGGGAATTAACCTGAAGCTGACATACTAAGTGGGCAGTAGACTCACTTCCAATGTTTTTCGCAAACCTTTTCAGACGCATATCCTCAGTCAAATAAGGCCATATTCTCATGTGCGGAGACTTCAGTCTGATGGTGGGTTCTCATCTAGACTCCTCATCTCATGCCACAGGTCACTCCATTTCCTTACGTGAACTATTCCATGTGAAAGACGTATACGATGTATGGAGGTGCCAACATGTGACTGAGGCAGGCTATACATATTTCTCTGCCAGACATTGTATATACTCACGTATGGACATGTTTGTCACTGACAAATGGTTACCACAGACTGCGTCCTCCTCCAAAATTTATGACATTACATGGTCTGACCACGCAGCCATTTCTATAAGAAAAGCGGAGAAGAATGTTCCCCCATTTCCATCTGGCGTTGCAATGTTAGGACTTTTCAGGAACCCACTAGCTCCCAAATCGTAGCGAACAGGTTAACATAATTCTATCTAAGGAATGTTCCCTTAGTAAATTACCCCTTTATGGTATGGAACGCCCATAAAGCATATGTTAGAGGCATTCTCATTCAACAACGAGCTAGGGTGAAAAAAGCACTACAACCTCAAATTCAATACCCTTACCTCTGAAATCCATAGATTAGAATTCTTAAACAAACACAACACTACACCCACTACCTCTAATGTCCTCCACAGACATAGAGGAGACCTAAGAAACCTATTTTCACAAGGTTATGATAAACTCCAGAGCCACTTAAAGGCGCAATCATACGACAACGCAGATAGAGCAAGTAAATATCTAGCCAACAGTGTTAAAGCGGCATGAGCCAAATCTAGAATAGCTCACTTACTTCACCCTACTCTCAATTATAAAATCACAAACCCTCAAGAGATTGCAAACCAATTTGCTGAATACTATGGAGCTCTTTACAATCTCTGTGACAACCCTCATACTCCCCAACCCACAGTAGAGAGTATTCAGGAATTCCTCCACAAACTCAACCTAACCTCCCTAACAGAATCTCAGCTCCAAACGTTGAACTCTCCATTTACCATGAAGGAAATTGAATGAGTCATAGCATCTTTACCAAATGGAAAGTCATCTGGCCCGGGTGGCTTTTCCAATGAATACTACAAAATCTTTAGCTCCATACTGTTCCCCATTTGACCAAAGTGTTTACTGAGGCAGCAATCACCTCATTCTTGCTACAAGAAATGCTCAAAGCCTATGACATTACACTACCTAAACCTGGGAAAGATCCTACTACACCAGTCAACTTCAGACTAATCTCGTTGAATTCAGACATTAAAATTTACGCAAAACTACTAGCTGATATTATTCCATCTCCAGTGCAAAAAAGATTGGATGGGGTTCATCAAGAGGATAAAGATTTCAGATGCATCTAGAAGAATATTGAACATTGTGCATTTTGGAGAGCAATCACAAACTCCCTCTCTGCAATTCTCTCTTGATGCAGAGAAGATGTTTGATAGAGTTCACTGGAAATATATGTCTACAGTGCTCTCTAAGTTTGGGTTTACAAGCTTCATATTCTCTGTGATTCTATCTTTATACTCTCAACCCATGGCACAGGTGTATACCTTGGGTCTCTTATCCAAACCATTCACAATTTCCGAAGGAACTCAACAGGGTTATTCCATATCCCCCACCATATTCAAACTAATGATTGAACCTCTTGCAGAAGCGATCAGAACTCACCCCCTTATTACTGGCTTTCAATTTAATTCTCATCAACATACCATCAACCTTTGTGGATGATGTAATACTCATTCTGACTAATCCATCTCGATCCCTACCCTTTGACCATCAAGTGCTTTTGAAATTTACTGAAGTTTCTTATTACAAAGTTAACTTTTTGAAATCTCTAATTTTGGACCTCTAAATGAATCAAAACAAGCTCTTAAGAGTATCCTCCATTTCAAGTGGAGCTCCCAGGGTATCCCATATTTGAGGCTCACCCTTACCAAGAAGTCTTCTGAGTTGCCTACATCCAATCTCCCCCTCTCATCAACAAAAGTAAAGATCAACTGAGGTAATTCTCAAAGCAGGAACTTTCTTGGGCAGGCTGGTTAGCATCCTTCAAAATTATTGTACTATCTCAAATTCTCTACCTGTAGAGATAATTACCCATTCCCATCCCAGACCACTACCTCAGGACCCTGTCGAGTCTCATCAGGAATTTCATATGATAAAGTAAGAGAGCCTGATGCCCTCAATATTATTTAGTTTCTCACAGGTCAGTAGGGGATTCAGGCTTGGTGGACATATGGGACTATTACCGAGCAGTTCACATGGACCAACTCAAATTCTGGTTCTGTGACACTGATCTCCCACTATGGACAGAAATAGAAATGGCCCTAGCACCAGCTCCTAACTTATTTCCATTCCTTATATGTGACACATGGAAGTCATGGGATGTTTCTAAGCTTCCCTTACCTTTACAAACATCAATATTAGCATGGAGAACATTGAACAGCCTTTCCTCTAGCAGTGTATACACTGGACCATCTAACCATCCTCTTCACACCCTAGACAGCATCGTACCAATGCTCTCCCCTAAGATCCTCTCCTGTAAAGTTGTGAAATCAGTGCAGGACTTCATGCAAGGAACTAAACCTAAACCAGTAGAAACCCTCATGGAAGAATTTGGGCAGGCTCCCTAAGGAGACCTACTTCACGTGTATCAGTATTTTGCAATTTCTAACTAAGCAGCCTATTCCAACTGTCCAAGTTCCCTCCAAGTTATGGTAGTCTTACTCCTTGCACTAAATGGCGGACAAAGGGATTTCCTTTTTCTATAATGCCCTGCAGAGTAAAACTTCCCAAAATTAACACAATGCTGAAATGGGAAATAGACCTCCAATCCTGCTTTCCAATCAATGACAACCTGCCTTTAAAGCGATATACTAAGCATCACACTGTGTGGCTCATTGGGAAATTACACTCAAAATCACTCACAGGTGGTACTATACCCCATACAGATAGCCAAATTCTCCTCATCCATCTCACACTACTTCTGGCGTAACTGCGGTCAAGTAGATCACCTTCTCCACACCCTTTGGGAATGCCCTAGTTTGACAAGTTTTTGGTCACAGGTCTTTAGGCTCAAAGCCTCGACTACTGGAATTTTATCTTCACCCCTTACCAACTTGGCACTCTTCAACATAGGTATTGATATGTATCCACATTCCTCTAGGACTATGGTCACTCATATTCTGCTAGTGGTTCACTTAGTAGTGCTTTGGAAAGACTCAAATTTATATTACCCATCAGGCATATCTCACCCCCCTTCAGGTTGCCAGCTATAAAAGGTCTCAATCTACCATTTGTCAGATGTGTGGGAGGGAGGTGGGTACATTCTTTCATTTAATATGGTCATGTTCCAAAATACAAGGCTTGTGGGTGCAAATTGTAACCTTTCTACATGACCACATGGGCTCTCCGGTCACATTAGACCCAAAACAATGCTTACTTGGGGTGCTTCCATATACCACAGACAAATACACAAAGACATTCCTGCATGAGACCTTATTCTCAGTGCGGAAGGTTATTGCCCAGAATTGGATGTGACCCATACCCCCTAAGCTGGTGGAGTGGAAGGTGGAGGTTAATAATAATTTACCATATAAAAAGGTTATGTATATTAACAGGGAGTGCCCAGCCAAATACGACAACATATGGGATCGATGGTTACAGGACTCCGATACCTGCACGTAAGGCACCTTGAATCTATGTTGCCAGATGAGTAGTTTGCCCCTTGCTGTGTGTCTTGATAAAGGTCTAAATGACCCACATGGTCGGCACCAGATATCGCCCTTTCCCTATTTTTGTCCTCTTTTACATATGTTGTTACTCATGACACCGGTTCTGAAATATCTGCACCTTACTCACTGTATACCCTTCTGATATCAGTGACACTTTGGATGTATGTAATGATATGTATGCACTTATTTCCTGTACCTGTTTATGTTTTTTTTTTTTGTGTGACATAATATATTTGGTTAAAAAGAGTAGTGCTTTGGAAATGGAGGTCTGATGCTTCCCCAAATATTACCAAAGTGATCTCCTTGGTCCAACAAAAGCACACCTATGAACACCTCCTAGCAATTCACTCCCTTACAAGCACTATATTTAGCAAAAAATCGAAAGTTTGGACTAAGAATACTAATTAGGTCTCTCTGCAATTGTGCCTTTTTTGTTATCCTATGGTCTGGTTACTTTACTGTATAAACTTGTTGTTGACATCATGATATGCCCTCTCAAGACTCATACCCATCTACAGTATCTCACAAAAGTGAGTACACCCCCCACATTTTTGTAAATATTTTATTAGATCTTTTCATGTGACAACACTGAAGAAATTACACTTTGCTACAATATAAAGTAGTGAGTGTATAGCTTGTATAACAATGTAAATTTGCCATCCCCTCAAAATAACTCAACACACAGCTATTAATGTCTAAACCACCGGCCACAATAGTGAGTACACCCCTAATTGAAAATGTCCGAATTGGGCCCAAGGTGTCAATATTTTGTGTGGCCATCATTATTTTCCAGCACTGCCTTAACTTTCTTAGGCATGGAGTTCACCAAAGCTTCACAGGTTGCCACCTTGCATTTGAGGATGCCCCACAGTTGATAAATAAGGTTTAGATCTGGAGGCATGCTCGGCCAGTCCATCACCTTTACTCTGCTTCTTTAGCAAGGCAGTGGTCATCTTGGAGGTGTGTTTGGGGTCGCTATCATGTTGGAATACTGCCCTGCGGCTCAGTCTGCGAAGAGAGGGGATAATGCTCTGCTCCAGTATGTCACAGTACATGTTGGCATTCATGGTTCCCTCAATGAACTGTATCTCCCCAGTGTCAGCAACACTCATGCAGCCCCAGACCATGACAATCTCACCAGCATGCTTGACTGTAGGCAAGACAAACTTGCTTTTGTACTCCTCACCTGGTTGCCACCACACACGCTTGACACCATGGGAACCAAATAAGTTTATCTTGGTTTCATCAGACCACAGTACGTCCTTAGTCTGCTTGTCTTCAGCAAACTGTTTGTGGGCTTTCTTGTGCATCTTTAGAAGAGGCTTCCTTCTGGGACGACAGTCATGCAGACCAATTTCATGCAGTGTGTGGCATATGGTGTGAGCACTGATAGGCTGACCCTCCACCCCTTCAACCTCTGTAGCAATGCTGGCAGCACTCATACGTCTATTTCCCAAAGACAATCTCTGAATATGACACTGAGCATGTGCACTCAACTTCTTTAGTCAACCATGGCGAGGCCTGTTCTGAGTAGAACCTGTCCTGTTAAACCACTGTATGGTCATGGCCCCCCTGCTGCAGCTCAGTTTCAGGGTCTTGGCAATCTTTATGTAGACTAATAATTCTTTTTTTCAGATCCTCAGAGAGTTCTTTGCCATGAGGTGCCGTGTTGAAATTATAGTGACCAGTATGATTAAGTGAGAGCGATAACACCAAATTTAATACACCTGCTCCCCATTCACACCTGAGACCGTGTAACGCTGCTAATGAGTCACATGACCCGGGGAGGGAAAATGGCTAATTGGGCTAAATTTGGACATTTTTATTTAGGGGTGTACTCACTTTTGTTGCCAGCAGTTTATACATTAATCACTGTGTGTTGAGTTATTTTGAGGGGACAGCAAATTCACACTGTTATACAAGCTGTACATTTACTACTTTACTTTGTAGCAAAGTGTCATTTCTTTAGTGTTATATAATAAAATATTTACAGAAATGTGAGGGGTAACAAACACCCGATGTTTGAGTCAAACTTACGTTCAACTGGAACATCCCTAGTCCTGAAGTAATTAGTTGAGAAACACGTTGACTTAAGGGGAGCCATCATCATAAGCCATATGCTGATTGTTTACTTTATTGGTCAATTACTAGGTCTATGCCTTATCACCCCAATCTCCTAGATCTAGTGATTCCATAACAGTCAAAACAGGCGAAGCTTTCCACATGCCTTGTTCCCATGTGGATTCCTGTTCCCATCTAAATTATTAGACAGCCTGACCTCCAGTGTAGGGCCCCCTGTATAAGGGCCTCCCCCAGAAGTCTACCCTCTTCCCTGCCATACATCTATCCCCAACCCGTATTTATTTATTCCTTTTCAGCTTCTATACATTTTAATTCCTCTTTCTCCTGTTTATCCCAACCTTTACCTTAGCCTTCTCCACTCTACCACTGAATCACGTAATGCGATCTTTCTATCCCAAACTCACAGTGTTCTCTGGATAATACCTTTCACTTTTCTAACAGTTAGCAATCAAACCACCTGACTAGCATCTACTTAATCTTTTGACAGACACAATAAACGTCAACTACCTATACATTTTTGAACAATTTCCTCCTGAGGATCAACATATTATTTTAAACCACCTCTCTGTTATATTATGCCATCGCTTGGCTATGGAGGTTATGTAATCCTTTATTTTTAAAGTAGAAGTTTACCCTAACACTAAAATCTTTAAATCTACAGACATCTACAATCTAATGCCGCGTACACATGACCGGACTTTCCAGCAGACTCGATCCGGCGGTCTTCCCGACGGACTTTCGAAGGAGTTCCGACGGACTCCCGAACTAACAGACTTGCCCACACATCTTACGTGATGACGTAAGATGGGACTAAAAAGGGAAGTTCAATAGCCAGTAGCCAATAGCTTCCCTTGTGTCATATTTGGTCCGTCGGACCAGCATACAGATGAACGGTTTTCCTGATAGGAATTGAGTCAGTCAGACAGATTTGAAACATGTTCTATTTCTAGGGTCGTCTGATTTTTTAAATGAAAAATTATCGGATTAGCCCACACACGATCGGAATGACCGACGGACTGTTTCCGTCGGACCTAGTCTGCCGGAAAGCCCGGTTGTGAGTATGCGGCATTAGACTAACCTATCTAGCCCTGTAAAGAGGAAATTGCTATACATACCTTTTCTGAAGGCGCTTGGGTCCAGTCTCCATCAGTGGAAGCTCTGCAGAGGACACAGCTGACCATGGCTGAGAAATTAATGGGAAGTGACGTCGCCCATAGAGTTACTATGGGGTTACTATGGGGCTTCCATTGTCGGCTGCCTCTTCCCGCCACTGACAGCTCAACGTGGGACCAGAGTGGCTTCAGAAAAAAAAAAAAAAAAAATATATATATATATATATATATATATATATATATATATATATATAGTCTTCTTTACAGGGATTTACAGATTATAGTGTTAAGGCAAACTTCTACTTTATTGCCTTATTATATACATTGTAAAAACTTTTGAACTTGAAAAGTATTTATTCTGCTTCGAGATGTCCTAATTTTTTATTTTTTTTTAATAAACAGCTATTATATGTAATTCAAAGATGATCTCAGATAAACATATGTTGCAGTAATAAAAAAAGAAAAAAGAAAAGTTGGTGTGTGTGTGACTCGTTACAAAGTCCACATATGTTGTAGAGGCGTGTAAGTCTAAAGTGTTGCTAAATGTGGAATTTAAATAATAAAGCAGCAACAGAAAAAAAAAAATCAAAGCCTTTGTAGTTAAGATTTAATTGTATACTAATTTGATGTAAACTTTAAAAAAAGTTGTGAAAAGAGTAAGGAAACGTTTAGGACTTCTCTCAGGTTTTTATTAGTCTTTGTCCTTGCTGTTTAGCCCCTCCTTTTGTCCCATTGCCATTGTCACCTGGATCAAAAGTGAAAGGAAATTATTTTTCATAAGAACAGGAATAGAGAGGAAATCTTTCAATGGGGACAATTGTTTTAATGGCAGCTTAAGGGAATTTGAAGAGTTCCGCTCTCTTCCAGGGGTTTTAACCATTTCTCACTCTGTCGAAACTGAAAAAAGGGTTGGCTTTAGATATCTTAGACATACTTTAAAATCCTTATGCAGTTTCTTCTTTGATAATTTGAGAGAAGCTTTGTCCAGTCAAAACCATTCTTTCAGTTTTTGGTCGATACTAGAGATTTAAGTTAGATAACAATGATTTATGTCTTTTAGGGATTTGGCTGATTAAATCTGCACATTTGAGTTCACAGCCCTACAATAAATGGACGTCCCACTCTTAAAGCTGTTGTAAACCACCGATGTTCAAGAAATAAAAAGAACCTGCAAGACAATGGCATAATGTGCTAGTATGCACTGCATATTAGAACATTAATAAATACTCCCCTCAAAGACCTCCAGTGCTGTAAAGTCACCACTGAGAGGGCTGACATGTTCCTCCTGTCTGTCTTCCGGGCTCGCAAGCTCCCGCTATGTGATTGACTGGAGTCGCGATGACGTCACTCCCATGCATGCGCGTAGGAGCTGCCGTTTCCGGCACAGACTCTGAATATCTCCTAAACTGTGAAGGTTTAGGAGATATTCAAGTACTTACATGTAAGCCTTATTATAAGCTTACCTGTAGGTACAAGTCTGAAGGCTGGCCGGAGGCCGGCCTGGATTTGTAGGAGGAGTTTGAGGGGTATATATCCCTCCTCCTTCCTACAGGTCCCTCGTCGGCTCGGCTCTGGTTCCTGTTATTGTTCAGAACAGCTGACGCTCTTCACTTCCGGGTTGCGCTGACGTCATTTTTGCGCGCCATTCGAACGGTGTGATCGCCGGAGTCTCCTTCGCTAGGTCTCCTCGTGGTTTACAGGTGTCAAGGTATCCCGGCGGTGAGGCGGGGGGGGGGGGGGCGCATGGTACGGCACAGGCGGGGGAGGTTTCCTACAAGTATATATAAGTGTACCATTGGATACTTCATGGTTTAGTCTGGTTATGACAGCATATGTATACTTGTTAGTCAATCATCACTATATTCTGTATTATGTATAGCTCATTGTACAGGCGGTTCTGCATGATCATTTTTCCTTCTATGATGTGAAATCTGCTGCGGGGGGCCCCGTGGTGGCCTCGGTTCTGGGGTGGCAGATGTTTGTGTCATGGTAATAAGGTGCTGTATGGGGGGGGGGGGGGGGGTGGAGGTCTGGCATGGCTGTCTTAGGCACGTTGGGTTTAGCAGGTTTTAGCTGTGTACACTCGCAGTAGTGGGAGGGAGGAGTGCTAGTTTTGGCTTGTCACCTCTTTTGTTGGAAGGTTTTCTCCCATTTCGTGGGTGTATGTATTTCAATTTCCTTGAGGGTATTGTTGTGATGTGGGCTCATGAGGGTGTACATACCTGGGGGGGTATGTGGGGTGCCTGTCAGGGGACAGCGGTGGCAGCATTTATCACAGGGGGGCTGGCAGCCTTCTCGCATTTCACTTAAAACCACAGACTAATAGCTGGGGGTTTTTTGTATGTATTTTCAGAGGTTACAAAAAAAAAAAAAAAAAATAAAAAAAAAAAATAAACGGCGGGTGGTTGTGAGGATGTTGCACAGCATGCGGTCCGAGTCGCTCGTGGCTGCAGGTGCTAGTTCCCGAGGGTGGTCAGATGTAGAGTTTCGGTTTGGGTAAGGGTGGAGGTGGGGTCCCCCAGGGTTTGTTCAGGGACCAATCCCATTTCAGATTACTGCTGGTGTTATTCGCAGGCTAGGTGGGCAGGTGGTATGATCACGCAGACGTTCATGTGTTTCTGTTTTTATGACAGTTTTGTGTGCATGCGTGGTCAGGTTGTCTGTTGGTTTTTGGCCGGGGGAGGTTTTCTTGGGTGGGGGGGGGGGAAGAGTCTGTTACCAGCTGGTCCAGAGCCTCGCTGGCTGTCATGGGTAGTATGGCCATGCTCGTTTGAGTTTTGGGCGTCTCATCTTTGGGGTTACGACTGTTCTTTCATGTTTCGCTGGTGTCTGTTATATTTTGTTACGTCCGGTGGGTTCATTTCAGGTGTTATTATTTTAGGTCTGGATTTTCTACTTATTACAACAGGAAGGTGCGTGTTGTTTTGTTTTCCTCAGGTGCTAGGCAGTTATAGGTATATTGTCTAGGTCTGTCACGTCTACAGACCGTACAGGCTGAGGTTTCGTTTTTAAGTGATTGTTGGACCACAATCGTCTCGCCTGTACAAACATACATCATACGTCGCACTTTCACCTCATTTCATATCTACCCACCACGGTCTGTGGGTTGCAAAGCCCTGAGTGTTCGTTTATTAATTGCCTGTATTGCGCTGCAGGTTTGCTCGGGCTTATTCTTTTCATTTATCTCAACGATGGGTCACTCATTCAGTTTCACGCGCTGATGGTCTGTCACCTGTTCACACACATTGGGTTTAGTTAGGCACTGAGGTGCCGGGGGGGGGGGGGGGAGGGTGTTTGGGGGTATTGTTTCATTCTTATTTCTCTCAGTTAATTTCTTCATAGATATCAGCATGTCTCACAGGTCAGAGAGCGTCGAATTCGAGTTCATCCCACCTACCCCTCGTAGGGGTTCAGAACATGGCAGTTCTCCATCATTGAGGAGTTGGACAGTACCCAGGTTGATGGCTGAGCTTCGTCGGAAGGGTATTCCTTTCCCGGCCGCAGCTAGGAAGGCGGAACTCTTCAGGTTGCTGTTTCCATCTCCGTCTCAGGTGCTGGCATCCACCAGTGCAGAACATGCGTCAGCACATAACTCTTTGACGCAGATACATGCGGTGTTAAATACACTCTCTGCCTCCATGCTGCAGTTACAGGACAGGATGGAGGTGATGGAAGCCCGGTCAGTCAGTGCGGCTGTGACTGCCAGTGCTGGGGTGTCCGCTGCACCCCCAGCGCCGGTCCTGCCTAGCCCAGTCACAGGTAATGCACTGTCTTTACCTTCGGTGATCCCTTCTCCATTGGCAGTGTTGCCTTCGGTGTCTCCTGCCCACTTCATCCCTGCCAATATCAAGAAAGATGTTAATCTAGCCTCACTGCTAATAGCAGCTCAGGATGTTTCGGAGAACAAGTCCTTTGCTTGCGGGGAGGTGTCGGTGGTGCTCAAGTCGAAGGATCCCAGGCTTAGTCGCAAATTTAGTGTGGCGGAATTTGTTCTGGCTTTTGGCATCTTTAGAGACATTATCTGCTCGGTCAGTCCAGGGAGGAGGGAGGAGTTGGACTTGTATCTTCATAATGTGGTGGATTTGGCTCACAAGTATGGCGGTTTCACATTTTATGATTACCATCGTTCCTTTGCAGCAAAGGTGGCGGCTACTTGGGCCCAGTTTCAGGTGGTGACGTGTTGGGGCAATGTCGACATGGAGCTGTTTTGTAGGCATTTCGCTAATCAGAAGTCCCCTATATGTGCCAACTGCCAGTCTTCTGCCCATACCACAGCTTGGTGTCCAAACTGTGATGCCTCCAGTCTTCCAGGGTCCTCCAAACAGGTGGCGGGTGGTTCTTCCGGTAGTTCCGGTCAGGTGGACAAGATGGGTAGACCTATCCGTTTTCTAGGCAAAGCTCAGTTGTGCAATAACTACAATTACACTGGGTGCAACTATAATCAATGCAGGTTGTTGCACGTCTGTGCTAATTGTTTCAGAGCCCCCCCCCAAGTCTGCCTGCCATGTGAAACCTTTCAGCACGTCATGACTAGGCCAGGTCAACTTCTCCTTGCTGGGGGTTTACTTAGAGGGCCACCCATCCCCGGGGTTTGGGCAGTTTTTGCTGGAGGGTTTTGCTTCAGGTTTCCACACTGGACTCATTACTCTCCCTACCGAGTCTTTTGAGTGCAAAAATTTAAGGTCAGCTGAGAATCACCCTGCCATGGTAGACCAGTTGTTGCAGGTCGAAGTCTCCAAGGGATTCCTGATTGGACCTTTCCCATCCTCACCGTTTGGCATGTGGAGGGTCAGTCCCATTGGGGTGGTCTGTGGAAAATTTTCTAATAAATTTCGCCTAATTTATGACTTGTCTGCGCCTCATTCATCTCATGTCCCTAGTCTTAATTCACTCATCCCATCTGAAGAGTTTTCATTGAAGTATTCTTCTGTGGATTTGGCCATTCAGCATATGGTGCAGTTAGGTAGGGGTGTTTGGTTGTCCAAGGCAGATATTACTGATGCGTTCAAGTTACTTCCCATCAGTCCTGCTCTCTGGCAATGGCATGGTGTCAAGTGGTGCGGTCAGTATTATTTTGCTACCAGGTTGACATTTGGGTCCAAGAGCAGCCCTCAGCTGTTTGATACCTTTGCCCAGGCCCTTCACTGGATATTGGAGAATTGCAAGGGTTGTCAGAAGGTAATCCATTATCTGGATGATTTTTTACTTTTGGAGAAACCAGAGGTACCACCCAGGGATCTGCATGTGCTTACAGGGCTGTTTTCAGATTTGAATGTCCCTTTAGCTGCTCACAAGGTGGAGGGTCCGTCTAAAGTCATTACCTTTTTGGGGATTATGCTTGATGCCAATCTCATGGTGGCTAGCCTGCCGTTGGAGAAGCTGGTTAGAGTTAGGCAGACCATTCACCTGTTGGTCCGGTCTCCTGTATGCTCTCAGAAGGAATTGCAGTCTTTATTGGGGGTGTTAAATTTTGCCATGAGAATCATCCGCAGGGTAGGGCGTTTGTGTCTAGATTGCTGGCTCTTCTTCCACTTTATCAGGATTCTGACGCGGTGGTTAAGTTTCCAGCTGATGCCTTAGCGGATCTCGTCATGTGGGAGCGGTTCCTGTGCGACTGGAATGGCATCTCCATGTTCATTCCCCGGCCTTCATGTAATTCCCCCAGGTTATTTTCAGACGCTGCCGCATCAGTTGGTTTTTCGGCCATTTTTTGTCATCAGTGATTGGCCAGTCGCTGGCCCCCTGAGGTTTTCCTCCTACCAAAGTTTACTCTGACCTCAGCCTTGTTTGAAATTTATCCGATTCTGGCTGCAGCAGTCACTTGGGGTCCGGTTTGGTCGGGGCAGTCAGTCATCTTCTTTACGGATAATTTGGCGGCAGCCAGAATTATCAATAAAGGCAGATCGGGGTCCCTTCTGATCATGTCATTCATGCGTAGGTTGACTTGGCTGGGTTTGATGTACAGATTTCATTTTCAGGGTGAATTCATCTGTGGGAGTCTCAATGGTGCGGCTGATGCATTATCCCGTCTTGATATGCCTCGTTTTTTCTTGCAGCATCCAGAAGCGGATCGGACGGGCCATCCTGTCCCTCCATACTCGCTGTTGGTCATGGACTGAACACTTTCCGGGTTCAGGCGATCGACCTGGCTAATAAGTCTTTGTCCAGGAACACACGACAGGTTGGAAGACTTTCCTCAGGTTTGCGGAGTTATACCCTTCCGATGGCCCTGAGGACATCTTCCATGTCATGTCTTTCGCCGCATATTGCCATAGTGAGCTGGAGTTGGCTGCCAGTACTATTAGGATTTATTTGTCAGGAATTCAGCATTTCAGATCCCTGCAGGCGCCTGACAGTGTGTTTATTTTTGCTGCTCACCCTCTGAAAGCCATGCTCAGGGGTATTCTGAAGACCCAGGGGAGGGTTCAGTTGTCCCGACAACCTGTCACTGGTCATATTTTCCGGGGTTTGTCAGACCTACTGTCATCTTCTCCGTTCGGGGTTGGTCCTAGTTTAGTACTCAAGGCGGCCATTTATCTTAGTTTTTTCGGGTTCCTCCGTCCCGGGGAGGTGTCGCAGGCCAGCTGTCATACTCCGGTACTGCTCAGAAGTAGTCTCACCAGATTCCCGGAGCACTATGAGTTACAGTTGCCCAACAATAAGAATAGGCAAACTGGCCAGGGGTTTGTGGTTAAATATTACCGCTTGGTGCCCGGTGGAAGTTCTCGACGCACTTTGCAATCTTTTCATAGCTACTCCAGTTCATGGGCCTCTACTTCCATTTCCCACGCATCCCATTACTTCCAAACAGTTCATTGCCTATGTTAGGATTTTGCTTGCCAGGTTGGATGTAGACCCAAGGCGTTTTTCTGGGCATTCTTTTAGGATCGGGGCAGCGTCAGCGGCTTCTAAACAAGGGGTCCCGTCTTACATCATTAAACATATGGGTCGTTGGAGGTCATCCTGCTATAGCAGGTACATTCCTGAACCTCACACTGAGGTTAGTAGGGCGTTTGTTACGTTGTTGGATTGATTATTATTTGTATCATTAAAGCTTCATACTTTACCTATCTTGTGTCTTTTGCCCTCTTTTAGGCGTACCGTTCAGCGAGACCAAGGCACACCACAGGTCTTGGTAGTTAGGGTTACGGTGTTATCACAACCGAAGACTCAGACTACAAGTCTGAAGGCTGGCCGGAGGCCGGCCTGGATTTGTAGGAGGAGTTTGAGGGGTATATATCCCTCCTCCTTCCTACAGGTCCCTCGTGGCTCGGCTCTGGTTCCCCACCCTCCCATTCCCTCTTTTTTCCTTTTGTCATTTCATTTCACGACACTCATTTTTACTCTTATTCGGGGTATGCCCTCTTTTAGGCATACCGTTCAGCGAGACCAAGGCACACCACAGGTCTTGGTAGTTAGGGTTACGGTGTTATCACAACCGAAGACTCGGACTACAAGTGGTAGTACAGAGTTTACTACCCCTTTAAGCCTGGTACATACTTCAACCCAGCGAGCTGAATCAAAAAATAAACTGAGCAGCTTGGAAGGAGCTTCCTGTACTATGCGAAATTAGTACAGAGATCTCCCTGCAAAGCTATTAGGTTCTGATAGGGGGAATGTCCACCGCCAGCACACACCAGTCTCAGAGCTTAAATCTACAGCAGGGATATCCTGCAACTCATGTACTCAAGAAATATAGAAGAGAGAATGGAAATGAGTCACCAAATCAAAATAAATTATCAGACATCAAAATCAGACCTCATCTCTGGGTTAGCGAAAGAACTAAAATATTGGATCACACACGGCCAGACAACAAGCATTCTCAGAAGCTCAGCAATGGCAAACTAAATTCTTCTCAGTACATGTTTCCTTTTAAAGGATAAGTTCACCTTCAGTAACATGTCACATGTTACACCAATATTCAGGGTGTAACATATTCCTGTAGCACTGGCCCCGCACCCCCTCATCCCCCGTTGTTATGAAGATCCCCCGCTCGCTGTCGCAATTTTAAAAAACAGGGCAGAGTTCTGTGAATGTGAAAACCACAAGTGCCAACAACCTTTGCGGCTGTTGACTTGTATTTCTCGAAGAACTACCAGGGTGCTGTTGAGCGGTCTAGGTATTTCATTGGTTCTTCCCGTCAATGTGAAACTGCCTTGCCCATACAATGTACAGGCAGACAGCTTACACTGACAGTCCGTAGGAGTCCTGCATGGCACCCGTGATCTGCTAGTCACGGGTGTGATGCTTTCCAGGCTTCTACAAAAAAAATAGTAAGTGCACATTTTTTTACCTGAAAGAAAATGTGCATTTATTAATTTTTTTAAAGTAAACTTATCCATTAAACCAAATTGCAGGATTGTAGACAAAGTGTCTCCCAAGCTCTACTGCATATTTATAGGATGATGAGCTGAATGAAGGTGCTCAGGTCATTGTGTCCCATACATCAAAATTGCAAAAAGAATGCCGGCAACTCGATTGTTTCTTCTTAAATCTTTGTTGAACACAGACAGCAGTGCAACATCAAAATGCTAAAATGTTTTGGTAAAAGCCTTCCTCATAGCATACAGATTTATAATACAATCAAGTTTATATAGGAAAACATATCAATTCCTCCAAAAAAGGTGAGGGTACAATCCAATTTAAAATCAATTAACAATTAAAATCATGTGAGGTTGGTATAGCCAGAGAAGGGGGAGGGAAAGAATGGAAAACACAGACTGAAAACTATAGGGCAAACAATTATTTTAAATTTTTGGTTCCATGTGACGGGAGTCACTTTGGACAGGGGCCCAATGGAACCTAAAATCCCTTGGGGAGGCTGGGGAATCCTTGTTTTAGTTTCCTATGCACCTCCTATGTCTAAGTCACCCTGTGTCTCTAATAGGGGCATAGGATGACCGAGAACCCCAGTCTGATCTGTAATAATCAGAGTCACTGTACAACCACACTGGAATGGTGTGTGTATATATATTTTGTCTCATACTATGGTGTGTTCTGTATTGGGTCATTTGGGGTGTGGCTGTATTCCATTGTTCTATTGTGTCTGTCTACCTTGGGTATTATGGAATGTGTATGTAGATTAGCTGTGAGAGGGGAGGGGGCGAATTCCTCCAACAGCTCTCCCTGCTGATTGGGCAGTCTACTGGGGAGAAGTCTGAATATCTCTTTGTAACTGTGTTTCAATAAACAGTTCCATGTTGCAGTTTTTTAACTGAGCTAGTCTCCCCTGGTTCTTACAATATATGGGCTGTAATATCTGATATCTGAAGTTCCAGACTGGAGGAAGCAGTGTACTGATAGAAGCACTCAAGTGGAGTGTGGGACCTTACGTTACATTCCAAAAATCCCAATTAGGATCTCCCTGTAGGATGCTTGGTTACAAAATGTGATGCCAAACTGCCCAATCATTGGTCTGATCTTATTTAATGATATTTAATACATAACATTATTACTAAAGTGTATTAAGTATTACCAATGTACATAAGGTAATACTAATGTAAATACATAAGATTCTGCAGGGCTTGGATTTAAAGTGAATGTTGATTTCCTCTACATGGCCTACTGAAAAGGTTGCTATAACCAACAAGTGTATCTGGAAAAACAAAAGGCTTTGTTACACAATCATACATACAGAACATAGTCCCATAAAACACTCAAAACCTCTGTCCATTTAAATGCAAACATTGTATAAAATGTGAATAACTGTACAACTTCATATCTGTATATTTATATATTGTTAGTAAGCATAGTTAGACTGTGACTATCTGGGTACCCAGGTCCACTCAAAGAGAGGAATTTTTTTTTTCTCTTGATGGGCATTTAATGTGAATATTTGTGCATGAAATACTTTGCTCTGGTCAGATCACATCTAGACCTACAAATGTTACCTTCATCATGTGTTGTCTACTAGTATGCTGTTACATTGCAAATGGCTCTCACATTTGAAGAAAGGACTGTCTTTCAAGGTAGGATAGGTAAACATGCTGCCTACATTGGTGGACACTGTGTCCACAGGGGATCATTAACCTTTGAATAAAGGTCACCAGATGGCTAAAGACATCACCAAATACCTTCAATGTTCCAATTTCAGCTCCTCTATTTGTCTTATGATGTGAAATACTGCTGTTGACTTGTAGGAGTTGTGTCTTTCTGAAAAGCTGAGCCTATTGATCCACAGACATCTGTTAAATGACACCCTGCTGCAGAAGCAGATCTAATGTCTCCAGCAAGTTTTGGAGCAATAATGATCATGTATACAGAAATAATGTAATGTCACTGCCGCAAAAATAAATCCTAATTTTGCCCCAAATATATTATATTATGTCTTCCCTATGCCACCTGTACATGGCTCACAGATTGTTGTATGATTCAAATGACAAGCTTTATGTGTGCATGGGCATAAAATAGGAACAGCATTATTATTATTCAGGATTTATATAGCGCCAACAGTTTGTGCAGCACTTTACATAATGAGGACAGACAGTACAGTTACAATACAATTCAATACAGAGGGAATCAGAGGGTCCTGCTGGATAGAATGTGCAATCTAAAATGGAGGGTCAAGGGATACAAAAAGGAAATAACTGTGGGAGATGAGCAGATGGAGAAAGTGAAAGTACAGTTTTTAGGTGAAGGTAGGATAGGCTTCTAAAGAGAAGGTTTTTCAGGGATCGCCTAAAAGTGGACGGAGTAAGATATCATTGGACAGATTGGGGTAGGGCGTTCCATAGGATGGGAGGGGCTCGGGAGAAGTCCCGGAGGTGAGCATGGGAGGAGGTGACAAGGGAGCTAGAGAGCAAGAGGTCTTGAGAGGAACGAAGAGAACAATTGGGTTGGTATTTTAAGACTAGGTTAGTGATGTAGCTGAGGGCAGAGTTGTAGATGACTTTGTAAGTTGTTGTTAGTATTTTGAATTTAATTTGTTGAGTGAGCAGAAGCCAGTGGAGGGAATGGCAGAGAGGGGCAGCAGACAAGAATGGTTGGTGAGGTGGATGAGTCTGGCAGCGTCATTCATGATTAAAGTTGGCTGAACAGTTCGAGCTGAGCAAAAGTTCAGGGTGAACATTGCCTGTTCACCTGTTCGGCAAACACCTGACCTTGCGGGGTACTCGGCGGGTTGTTTTCCTGCTGAGCGCTCCACTGCACAGTGCATTCTAAGCCCTCATTTGGCAAAGTTTTGCTCAATCAGGGCATAGTGGAAAGCTGGTTGTTAAACAGAGGGCCAGAATGCCGACCCCCTGTGTCCCTAACAACAGATGAGCCATCAGCTGTCAATGGGCTTCCCCAACCCGGCAGGCCATAAAGGGGGGGTGATGTGCTGGGTACCCCTACCCATTAATCAAAAAAGTGTCAAAAAGAAATAAAACACACAGTTTTTGACAAATACTTTATTAAAAAAAAAAATATATATATATCCCTTGATGTAGATCCATTGTCAATCGCATTGCCACCGCTGGACCTGGAAAAAGAAAAAAAGAAACGTTCTGCCCACAATGAAGGCTAACTTCCATATGCCTACTCTGCCTCCTGACAGTTCCTAAATAGGTAAGTGGTAGAGCCACCTGGCGACAACACCTGGTGGCTCTGACCCCATGTGACTTCACTGACCCAGCATGCACTGTACCTATTTAAGAACTGTCGGATGGTGGAGCAGGCAGATGGCAGTCTTCCAGGGTCTGGAGAGGGTGGCGGCGATGGCGTCATGGTTGATAATGGATCTACATTGGGGGAAATTTTTTTTTTAATAAAGGAATTGTCAGAAACTGTGTGTGTGTTTTTATTTCTTTTTGACACTTTTTTGGTGAATGGGTAGGGGTACTATGTACCCCATACTCATCCACATGGGGGGGCGGGATCTGGGGGACCCCTTGTTAAATGGGGGCTTCCAAATTCCAATAAGCGCCCTGCCCACAGACCCCCCAGAACCACAGCTTAGGGTTGTCAGGTAGAGGTCCTTTTCCCCATCAAAATAGGGACCCCCTCTGCCCCAGAGCACCTCCCTTCATGTTGAGGGCATGTGGCCTGGTATGTTTCAGGAGGGGCTCACTCATCCCCTCCCTTTCATGACCTGCTGGGCTGCATGCTCAGGTAAGGGTCTGGTATGGATGTTGGAGGGACCCCAAGCCCTTTTTTTTTACATTTTAGTAAATCCATATGAGACCCAAAGAGTATGGTATGGATTTGGGGGGGGGGGGTGCGCAAAGCACACATTTTTTTTTTTACATTTTTGTATTGCCAGAAATGGTATTGTATTACCAGGAATCGTATTGTATTGCAGGCAATTTAAATGTAATTTTTTTTCTTTCTTTATAAATGTCAGTTTTGCTGCAGCAGGTTCTATACACAGTACAGATGTGCCATTTTACAGGCACACTAAGGGGACTTCTCAGGCATCATATTTAAAGGAATTTTAAATTTTTATTGTTTCACTTTATGCATCACTAAAATCACTGCCCCTTTAAAAACAATCTTTTTTAAACTTTTTTTTGCATTGATGCATGTCCCCCAGGGCAGTACCCAGGCCACCATACCCTTTTTATGGCCAATATGTTATAAGTCTTCAAAATGGGGACTTTTGATTTTTCAAATTCGGGTCAATGGGGTTCGGATCCAAACTTTTGCAATGTTTGGAAGTTCTGGTGCGAACCAATGGCTTCTCACAAACTGCAAATGGGACTTCTCATGGTTATCTTTCAACAATGGCTTTCTTCTTGCCACTCTTCCATAAAGGCTAGATTTGTGGAGTTCATGACTAATAGTTGTCCTGTGGACAGAATCTCCTACCTGAGATGTGGATCTCTGCAGCTCCTCCAGAGTTACCATGGGCCTCTTGGTTGCTTCTCTGATTAATGCTCTCCTTGCTTGGCCTGCCAGTTTAGATGGATGGCCATGTCTTGGTAGGTTTGCAGTTGCGCCATACTCTTTTCATTTCCGGATGATGCTCCGTGAGTTGTTCAAAGCTTGGGATTTTTTTAATACCCTAACCCCGCTTTAAAAGCTAAGTTCACCTTTTTTTTAAATTCCAGCTCCCCTGTGCACCAATATAGCATTCGTGTATTTTTTTTTTCAGAAATATCAAAGCTTTCCATAAAATCTACACACACGTACCTTACTTTCCTCCATCCATGATTCAAAATGTATCTATTTCTTATGTCCTTACAGACTGAAGGTCATGACACAGGAAGGAGTCGACCAGCTGATCTCATTAGCACACACTCTGCATCACCCACCCACCCATTCCCAGGTACACGTTTTTTAATTAAATGCAATCAATCAGTGATCACCCTTCTCACTAAATACACAATAAGATTGCATAGTGTATGACCATATTTATACAAGTACATAGAAGCGAGTGGACGGAGACACTCAGCTGTCAAGCCCCGTTCACATCGCTGCATAGTGGGTTTTTTAGCGAGGGGGGTAGGTGGGTAGGTTTCAATCATCTTACAAAGGGCAGCCCATCCACCTGAATGTGCTGCCCTATACGCAGCAATCACCCCAAAGAAGCTTCAGAACTTTTTTTTTTTTTTTAGAGTGGAGCTTGGTCTGTTTTCACTGCGATTTTTGGTGCAGTGCATTTCTGAAATGCACAGAAATGCACAGATGTGAATGGAGCCTCATTGTTCTTGTGTTAACGCACCAAGAGGAAGATTTTGAAAAATAATGCAGCACAGACAATTAAATCAAAGGGAAACTAATAGTCTACAAACATTGACAACATCAAAAATATTTCAGTGAAAAATATCCCTCCCCCCAAAAAAAAATACTTGCTCCAAAATACAAACAGAAAATACACGTGTTACAAACTCTGTAAGGACACGGGGATGGACGGACACACCCTTTCAGGGCAAGGTAAAGAATGCTATCTGCAAGCTTTATATAACATAGGTTTGTGTGCTAATGAGGCAATTGAAAACACATGCACAGTCCATGAAACACACAAAACGCAAGTTCAGCCAATGTAGAAACATTACTTCAAAGTGGATACACAGAAAAATACAAGTGCTGTTCATACACAAAAAGCACACAAAAAAAAGTCCCTGAGCAACCCAAATGCAGCTAGCACACAATAATTCACCCCGTTCAAAATTAAGAACATAATCTGGCATGCTACAAAATTACATATGGGATAAGCACCCCCCAGTCCAGGGGTAAAACAAAGAGCCTAACATGGGAAAAAGTTATACAACAAATACTATTGTAGTCTATGGGAACTGACTTGTTAATTTTGCTATTTCCCACATGGCTGGCTTATATTCTACTTATTGGTGTTAAAATAGGTATGGGGGCCCAGGTCCAACCCTGAGGGACATATATCATTGTCACCAATTTGGTCAACCCCAAAAACGAAACAAGGAGAAGTGCCTTTAAAAATGCAAAATTGCTTAACCACTTTCAGACCGGACCATTTTGCTGGTCAATGACCAGAGGTCTTTTTACAATTTGGCACTGCGCTGCTTTAACTGGTAATTGCGCGGTCATGCAATGTTGTACCCAAACAAAATTTGCGTCCTTTTTTCCCACAAATAGAGCTTTCTTTTAAAGGTATTTGACTGACTCTGCGATTTTTATTTTTTGCGATATAAACGTAAAAAAAACGCAAATTTTGAAAAAAAAATGATATTTTCTACTTTTTGTTATTAGAAAAATCCAATAAACTCAATTTTAGTCATACATTTAGGCCAAAATGTATTCAGCCACAGGTCTTTGGTAAAAAAAAAGTCAATAACTGTATATTTATTGGTTTGCGCAAAAGTTGTCACATCTACAAACTAAGGTACGTTTTCTGGAATTTACGCAGCTTTTAGTTTATGACTGCCTATCTCATTTCTTGAGGTGCTAAAATGGCAGGGCAGTACAAAACCCCCCCAAATGACCCCATTTTGGAAAGTAGATACCCTAAGGAAATTGATAAGAGGCATGTTGAGCCCATTGAATATTTTATTTTTTTGCCTCAAGCGATTGAATAATGACAAAAAAAAATTATTTTTATTTTTTTACACAAAGTTGTCACTAAATGATATATTGCTCACACATGCCATGGTTATATGTGGAATTGTACCCCAAAATACATTCTGCTGCTTCTCCTGAGTACGGGGATACCACATGTCGTCGACTTTTTGGAAGCCTAGCTGCGTACGGGGCCCTGAAAGCCAAGCACCGCCTTCAGGATTTCTAAGGGCATACATTTGTAATTTCACTCCTCACTACCTATCACAGTTTTGAAGGCCATAAAATGCCAAGATGGCACAAAACCCCCACAAATGACCCCATTTTAGAAAGTAGACACCCCAAGCTATTTGCTGAGAGGCATGTTGAGTCCATGGAATATTTTATATTTGGCACAAGTTGCGGGAAAATTACAAACTTTTATTTATTTTTTTCACAAAGTTGTCACTAAATGATATATTGCTCACACATGCTATGGGCATATGTGAAATGAAACCCCAAAATAAGTTCTGCTGCTTCTCCTGAGTACGGGAATACCACATATGTGGGACTTTTTGGGAGCCTAGCCGTGTACGGGGCCCCGAAAACCAAGCACCACCTTCAGGTTTTCTAAGGGCGTAAATTTTTGACTTCACTCCTCACTACCTATTACAGTTTTGAAGGCCATAAAATGCCAAGATGGCACAAAACCCCCACAAATGACCCCATTTTAGAAAGTAGACATCCCAAGCTATTTGCTGAGAGGCATGTTGAGTCCATGGAATATTTTATATTTTGCCACAAGTTGCGGGAAAATTACAAACTTTTTTATTTTATTTATTTTTTCACAAAGTTGTCACTAAATGATATATTGCTCACGCATGCCATGGGCATATGTGAAATGACACCCCAAAATAAGTTCTGCTGCTTCTCCTGAGTACGGGGATACCACATGTGTGGGATTTTTTGGGAGCCTAGCCGCGGGGCCCCGAAAGCGGGGCCCCGAAAGCCAAGAACCGCCTTCAGGTTTTCTAAGGGCGTACATTTTTGACTTCACTCCTCACTACCTATTACAGTTTTGAAGGCCATAAAATGCCAAGATGGCACAAAACCCCCACAAATGACCCCATTTTAGAAAGTAGACACCCCAAGCTATTTGCTGAGAGGCATGTTAAGTCCATGGAATATTTTATATTTGGCACAAGTTGCGGGAAAATTACAAACTTTTTTTTTTTTTTTTCCCACAAAGTTGACACTAAAGGATATATTGCTCACACATGCTATGGGCATATGTGAAATGACACCCCAAATAAGTTCTGCTGCTTCTCCTGAGTACGGGGATACCACATATGTGGGACTTTTTGGGAGCCTAGCCGCGTACGGGGCCCTGAAAACCAAGCACCGCCTCCTCACTACCTATTACAGTTTTGAAGGCCATAAAATGCCAAGATGGCACAAACCCCCCCCCAAATGACCCCATTTTGGAAAGTAGACACCCCTAAATTTAGGGGTACACTAGTGAGACTCACAGGTAAAAAAGCACCTAGGCTGTCAGCAACTGTATCAAAACGCTACAAGAAAAACAGTTAGCGATCGCAGGGATCAGGCCTCACTCTGCAAATGCTGCAGTTATGTGTGTTGTGTTTTGTAAGTGACAGTGATCGATCGATACTGCACTTGGGTGGGCTGGTCTGGGCTTGGCGGAGGGGATAAACGCAGGTGCTAGCAGGTATCTGGGCTGATCCCGCTAACAATGCGTTTTGGGAAACCTAAACTGCTGGCGACGCTAATATAGATCTGATCAGATACTATATTACTAAGGGAGGTGTATGCTTTGTGCGTGGGTGTTAGCGGTACTGGCACTAACCTGACGCTGCCTGGGGCGACGCAGACCTTATCTGACCCTCAAACTTATATCACCCGCCGGGTGATCAGGGGGTTAAACCTTTATTAGGTAATAAATGACGGGTGCCCTGAAACTATAAAAAAATAACTAACCAACCAGCGTCACATGTAACAGTTATATGGTGATCACTGGTGAAAGGGTTAACTAGGGGGTAATCAGGGGGCTTTATGCGGTAGTATATGGGGGTCCCTGGCGCTATAAAAAGCTGCGGCGAACCTAAATACCTACCTGCCTAACTAGCGTCACCTGTGACACTAATACAGCGATCAGGAAAATGATCGCTTATTAGGCTGGGTTCACACTGGAGCGATGCAGGAACGCCACGAATCCGCGGCGGGTTCCCGCATCACATGCCTCCCGGCGGCAGTTCACACTGCCCTATGCGAACTGCTGGGAGTGTCAGTGAAATGTTAATGACACCCCCAGATCAGTTCGCATATTGCAGTGCGATCTGCAAACTCGGATCGCATGGTGTGAACACCCATGCGATCCGATTCTGCTGCGGACCAAAAAAAGGGTCCCGTGCGAATTTGCGGCGGGTGCGACGCAAATTCAGCCATACTATCTGTATGGCTGAACTAGAATCGCACAGAGATCGGATGTGATTTGCACTGCAGTGCGGTGCGAATCACATCCGTTCTCATAAACCGCTGCAATGTGAACCCAGCCTTAGTGACACTGGCGACGGGGGGTGATCACAGGGTTAAACCTTTATTGGGGGGGTTAGGGGGGTACTTTAGAACTAAAGGGGGCTAACCCTAACTGCCCTAACAGTTATTACAGTCACAAATGACACCAATGCAAAAAAAAATAAAAAATTGCAATTGGTGTCACTGTGACTGGGGGGTGATCGGGGGGGTGATTGGGGGGTGATCGGGGGGTGAAGGGGGGGTGAGAGTGTGCCTGGCATGTTCTACTGTGTAGTGTCGTGTTGGTGCAACTCACCGATCCTCTCTCCTCGGTGCCGGAACGAAAAATACCGACACGGAGGAGAGATTACATCACTTCCTCTGCCTGTGTTTACATTACAGGAGAGGAAGTGATGTCACGCCTCACTTCCATTCATCAGGAGCGATCGCGAGGGGGTGGCCATGAACGAATGGCCGCCCCCTCATCCCGGATCGCTCCTAAACGGATACCGACCGCCGCTGGCACCGGGGGGGGGGCCCGATCGGGCCCCCCACCCGCGGGAAGGCAGGGACGTACAGGTACGCCCATATGCCTGCCCATGCCATTCTGTCAACGTACATCGTCGTGCGGCGGTCGGCAAGTGGTTAAAAGCTAGTAACTTGAGGAAGGTCTTACTCTGCCTGTAAAGTGGTGCATCTGTAGCATGTATCCAAAATGCTGCTTCAAAGATGTATGGCTTTAGTGAAAACTTACAAAATCTAAATTGCAGCTGCAAGATTTTAACCTAAAAATAGCCTGCCCCCCAATACATAAAAGGCCATTTGGGTCTGCTAAGGCTTAAAATGAGAACTCCTACGTGATAAAATACCACCCCAAACTAAAAAAAACTTGTGCCCCCCCCCCCCCACACACACTAACAAACCCCTAGCCAAACACACAGCAAGCCAGCCAATGAAAGGGGGTGGATTATTGGGGGGAGGAGGGGCTTGGGCACCCCACAAGTCAATCACCTTGTTCCCTTATTCAGTTGGACAAGGGCCTCTTCCACACAACCCTAGGCTGGGGTTGTGGGGGCTGCAGACAGGGGCCTTGTGGAAAATGTGGAATGTGTAAAGCCCATTTAAACTAGTGGGTACAAGGTGCTTTGTGGTTGGTATTGGGCTGAGTTCAACATGCCCCAAAGGCAGCCAGCTATGTTGAGTGCATGTGGCTTTGTATGGTTCAGGTGAGGGTTGGGCGATTGCTCTTCTCGTGGTTTTTCCTAGCTGGTCCAGTTGTATGCTTTGAAAAAGGATGTGGTTTGGATTAGTAAAGGCAGCTCACAGCCTTTTGAGAATGGAATTGAGTGTGGAGTTCCCCTTTAAAAGCAAAGGCTAGTCCATGGAAAGCCAAGGGATTAGAGGGGGGAGGCAAGAGCATTGGAGACTGGAGTGTGGCGTTCTCCTTTAAATGCAAAAGCTAGCCCATGAAAATCTAAGAGATTAGAGGGGGGAGACAAGAGCATTTGAGAATGGAATGTGCAGTTCCCCTTTAAAACAAAAAGGTTAAATACCCTTTTAGGAGGAGCTAGAGAAGCGACAGTCTTTTTACATCATATGTACATGTCACATGTTGGCAACGTAACATGCTAACATGACCTGTGTGCAAATCTCTTTAAAAAAATGCATAGAGGTGAACCAGTGAAAAAAAAAATTGTCACGTTTAGAGATGCGCCCGTTCAACCCATGCAATTACATGTACGTTGCTTAACCACTTGCAGACCGGACCATTTTGCTGGTCAAAGACCAGACCACTTTTTGCGATTCGGCACTGCGTCGCTTTAACTGACAATTGCGCGGTCGTGCGACGTGGCTCCCAAACAAAATTGACGTCCTTTTTTTCCCACAAATAGAGCTTTCTTTTGGTGGTATTTGATCACCCCTGCGGTTTTTATTTTTTGCGCTATAAACAAAAATAGAGCGACAATTTTGAAAAAAAAACGCATTATTTTTTACTTTTTGTTATAATAAATATCCCCCAAAAATATATAAAAAAACATTTTTTCCCCTCAGTTTAGGCCGATACGTATTCTTCTACATATTTTTGGTAAAAAAAAATCGCAATAAGCGATTATTGATTGGTTTGCGCAAAAGTTATAGCGTTTACAAAATAGGAATAGTTTTATAACATTTTTATTAATAATTTTTTTTTACTAGTAATGGCGGCGATCTGCGATTTTTATTGTGACTGCGACACTGTGGGGGGCCCATCGGACATTTTTGACACATTTTTGGGACCATTGTCATTTATACAGTAAATCACATGGAGCAGAGATCAGCGTCACTAGTTGCTAGGCAGAATGGAGAAATGTTGTTTATACAGCATTTCCTCCATTCAGCCGCTCCGTGAGAGGATCGCGGGGATGCCCGCGGTGATCGAGTCCGCAGGTCCGCGCTCCCGATGGCAGGGCGGCATCGAATATTGGACGTACCTGTACGCCAATATGCCTGCCCGTGCCATTCTGTCAACGTACATCGTCGTGCGCTGGTCGGGAAGTGGTTAACCTTTACTAAGATTTTGGCCGCGCAGTGAACAAACTCATGTGAATGATCGAAAGAGACGCTTGCACTTGCCCACTGCTTACATTGATCTCACGCAGTTCTAAACGTACTTGCAGGCACAGCAGGCTTTCTCTGAAAAAGTTAGGCCGCGTACACACGCGCGGACTGTTGGCCCAACTTTGTCCGTCCAACAGTTTGAGCGAACAGTCCGCTCAAACTTAGCATGGACGGACATGGCCACACACGACGGACGAACAGTTTGCTGAAACCGTGCGCGATGACGTGAACGGCACGTACGACGGGACGAAAAATACGACGTCCTATACACTGCAATGCAACCTTCCGACGTGGAAATCCTTTCTGAGCATGCGCGAGACTTAGTTGGCCGAACAAGCCTACACACGAGCGAACAGTCCGCTGAAACAAGGTTTCAGCGGACAGTTTTTCGGAATTTCCGTAAGACCTTGTTCGGCCAACTGTCCGCTGAAACTGTCCGCTGAAGCCCCACACACGAGCGGACTGTCCGCCCAAACACTGTTCAGCGGACAAGGTTGGGCGAACAGTCCGCGCGTGTGTACGCGGCCTTACTTTCTTTCTAATTCTATTTCTCATTCTATTTTGGGCATATTTCTTACTTGGGTAGTTGTTACTAACCTTCTTCACATCACCCCATAATTTTGGCACCCCCATCTTCTGTCAATATTGAATTGGAGATGTAGTACGCCATGTCCATAGTGACGCACAAATTGTATTCTCCAAAGCACCGAGATCACTATAGTTAATTGGGAATTCGAGGTCTGTTACCGGCACACTGTTTCGTAAATATGAAAAATGTGCGTTGCGCCTCGCCGTGCATCTCTACTGATGGCGCACGCCTTTTGTAAATCACCACCAGTATGTTACAACATAATACTTTACAAGATATCATTAGCCATGAAACCAGAGCAATATCTGCAATGGCATACAAGTATCTTTAGGCCACATTTTAATGTATTCCAAATAATGAGATGAAAGACCCAAAGTGAGATACAACAAGTTGCTAATTAGTGTCATACAAATGGTTATAACACAGAATCGGTATAGCCCATACCATTCCCATATTTTAATAGGTCTTGAAAAAAAAGGGCAATTTTAATAAGTAGTCTGAAGTAAAAAAAAAAAAAAAAAAAAAAAAAAAAAAAAAAATATTATATATATATATATATATATATATATATATATATATATATATATATATATATATATATATATATATATATATATATATATATATATATATATATCAGAAACAATTTTAACAAATCTACATAAATATTATGTTTACTGAAAGCCTAAAACCAGCGGAAAATAATTCTTCACCACAATTCCCAGCTTTTCTCCCCATAGTAACCATTATGCAGTTAAGCATGGAAGCCTTATGCGCTGTACACACGATCAGACTTTCCGATAGAAAATGTGCGATTGGACTGTGTTGTCGGAAATTTCGGTCATGTGTGGGCTCCATCTGACTTTTTCCATCAGAATTTCTGACACACAAAGTTTGAGATCTGGATCTAAAATGTTCCCACAACAAAATCCGATTGGATAAAGATATAAATAAAATACCCTGGCATTAACAGCGCTTAAAATACCTCTGACCACAGATGTTTAAAGTGCAAAAAAGTGGCAGAAATGCTATACATGCACCACACAATTATATGAAATTCATAATGTATACTATACTAGAGTCCCAAGAAAGGAGTCCATAAAGTGAATATAGTGCTCTGTGAACCCTCAAAGGTGTATATTTCCTTCACAGGCTAGACACCATCACCTCAAGAAGAAACCTTGTGCTCGAAATGGCCCCCTTTAATAATGCACGTACCCCTAAAGGGTTAACATTGAGCCTTTAAGAATCCCCACAGAACACTGCTTATGTCGTTGCCATGAACTGGAATCGTCCCAGACACAGAAATCCTAAAATGGATTAACCCAGAATCTGTTTTTCTACTAAGCACTGAAATCCCGTTCTTAGATGGACCACGATTTTGGTTTAAAAATTGCTCATCACAGCAGCCATGCAAAGACAAGAAGGGTGAATCTCAGTGTAATACCGTTTTTATTCAGAGCCAATTTCACACACAATAAAAATATGCTTACATGGTAAAACATATCAACCAGCTTTAAAATATGTACATAAGTACCAAGCCACGATCAATCAAATCTCACCGCTTCCGAAGATGTTAATTGGAATCGGTGAGGCCCGGGATGAGTCACGCTGAGGCTGGTGCACAGGACAGCTGCATGAACACGCCCCTACAGGTTTTGTAATCACGTCTTCCTCAGAGGTATTTTAAGCGCTGTTAATGCCGGGGTATTTTATTTATATTTTTATTTATAATTTATCTTTGCATATTTTTTTTAGGTGTATTGAGCTGTATAGATCAGCAAAAAACAATACAGGCTCATTGCAAGGGCACATGGAAAACAATTGTTCACAGTATATACATGTGGTGGTATACAGGGCCAGATTTCTCACAAGGCCACCGAGGCCAAGCCTCGGGGCGGCAGTGGTGCAGGGCGGCGCGGCTCCTGTGGTGACTTCTCGGCCACCCCCTGCACTAACATAGCAGCATGGCAGGTGCGGCAGGTCCATGCCTTCTCTAATAACACTGCACTGCCCCCTCCCCACACTGCCTGTCTTATTCACACAAAACATGAAGCTCGGCTGCTCTAGAAAAAGGGCAGGGCATTTTAAGTTAAGAAGTGGGTGATTGGTTGCTAGGCAGCGCGGCGGTCCCAGTAATAAATCACTCACTTTTAACGTGAAAAGTTCCGCCCATTGTCCAGAGCGGCCAGGCTCCATGTCTTATGTGATTAAGGTAGGGTTCTTTGGGGAGGGGGGAGCGCTGTGCTGTAAAGGAGTTTGATATTGAGAGAGGACTGTGATGGGGCTCAGTCTGTGATAGGGGGGGTCAGTCTGTGATTTGGGGGGGGTCAGTCTGTGATGGGGGTCTGTGATGGTGGTCAGTCTGTGATGGGGGAAGCAGTCTATGATGGGGGGTCTGCTATGGGTCAGGTCAGTTTGTAATGGGGGTCTGTGATTAGGGGGGTCAGTCTGTGATGGGAGGGTCTGCCATTGGTCAGTCTGCGATGGGGTGGTCACTCTGTGATGCGTCAGTCTGTGAAGGGACAGTGTGATGAGGGGGTCAGTCTGTAATGAGGGATCTGTGATTTGGGGGTCAGTCTGTGATGGGAGGGTCTGTGATGGGTCAGTCTGTGATGGGGGGGGGTCAGTCTGTAATCGGGGGTCTGTGATGGGGGTTTGTGATGAGGCGGGGGGGGGGGATGTGACGTAAAGGGGGAGCTAAGGACACTGATGTAAAAGTGGGTCGTGATGTAAAAGGGGGTATGTAATGTAAAGAGGGGACTGAGGACACTGATGTAAAAGGGGGTCTGTGATTTCTGCACTAGCAAAACATTGGGTGGCATTGAAGGACCCGGCCTTGGGGAGGCAAAGGGAGTAAATCTGGGCCTGGCAGTGTACGTTGTTTAAAAAACCCATTATGCCATTATGGTACATTTCAATAAAGTTTAAAATGTTAATAACACTTGGCATCACCCTTCACAACGCATACCAGCTTGCACGCAATATATGGAGCATAATACATGCAGGCTGATGTGAATGAGACCTTATTCTTCTGGCTCTAGGATTAATAAAATGTAAAATACATGGAGATTACAGCTGTGAAAGCCTTTCAAAAGGAGAAGGAAATAAGGTGAAAAGATTTTCAACTATTATAAAAACAACAGTGGCTTTCATATTCCTGGCATTCACCTGACAAGATATGCTTATCACAACATATCTGCTTTTTCAGCACATTTTCCTGGATAATTTGGGTAGTCTGTGTAGCAGTCTTGACAGACAGGTTTGCCGGAATCATATTGTAGGAAAATATTGTCATACCTAGAGAAAAGCACAGAATAGGAGGTGACGCATGTTCACTGGCTTGTCAGGCTTTGATTGGTTGCCAGGCTAGACAGTGCTGCTCTTCTTCTGAATATTATAGTAGTGTTAGTACAGCTTACCTTGTAGTTCACAAATGGCTACATAGGTTAAATTATTTTTACATTAAAGTAATATCCGGAAAAATCAATGTGTTTTTCTTTTTCGAAAATGCAGATGACTACCTGCTACCACGATCTTTGATTGAAAAAAAATTGTAGTTGCCCACTTATACAGAAAAAGAGAACATTCACCCAATCTAATTGGTTACAGTCAGATCAAGGAAGGATGGTATGCCTTTAGGCCCTCTGCAACTTTCTGACTTTGCTACAACATTTTAATCTCCATGCTTTTTAATGGTTAGTGAATCAGAAAGTAATGAAGCCATTTTATGAAGGAGGCTCTCCATATATCTCCCATTAGGTAGGTTCCTTTAAGGAAAATAGGTTTTGTAGAAATCAGTTGCATGTAATTATGGTTTAACCATGTGTTTAACTGCAGAAGACCATACACAGCTGCAAAAACATTGCTATACTAATTCATGACATGCATATGGAGGATGACCACAGGAGTTGCTCATTTCTGATCCACGGTCTTTGAAAAGCAGGACTTTCTGTTGTAATTAATATATTTCATGCTGCTTACTTCCTTTATGCAATTTCTTCAAAGCTAAATACTTAGTTTCACAATAAACAAATATGGTATGAAATCTGACTTTTGTTCCGCTTCTCATTGGCCGTAGAATCTGGTATGATGTCAAAACGCATAGCTGTGGATGGAGAGTATTTCTGTATTGAGAAGTTTTGCTAAAGTTACTGAACAATTCAAATTTCTCCTTCATTATGTTTTGCCATTATCATGCTTTTTTCAATGGGTTTCTACTTTAATGCAAAATCATGTTCTTCGCTCATCAACACATCAAGGGAAAGCAAACCTGAGCTACAGCAGAAAGCTCTCAAGCAATATAAAATCCCTTTTTTTATTCAGATCAGTCATAATTTGTCCTTATCATCTATATTGTAGAAAAACTGTCTAACATGAGTACATTGTTGGTTTTCTTATTTTTCTTTTTTAATTCAGTGAAATAAAAAAAAAAAATAGTCATCCCTTACACAGTAAGGAAAATCATTTGGAACATGCATATGGGGATCCAAGTCAAATATGATTTTTCAAGTACACCACAAACATAACTTTTCTTTAGGCTCCATGCACACTGGCTTAAAAAACGTTGCTTCTACGGGAGTTTTGTGTTCTGCCTGTAGAAGCAGCTCAATGTTATCCTATCCCATGACGTTTACAGGCATATTTTGAGTTTAGAAGCAGGAAAAAAAAACCCTTCTGGTTTGCGAATCTGATTGGAGCTCCCTGGCAGAAAAAAACCCGTAAAACTTTTCTAAACTCCTCTAGACTTTGTACAAAAAATGTTCTATATGAGCATTTTTTAATCGCAAGAGAACAGATATTTTTTTAAGCCCAGTGTGCATGGAGCCTTAAGTTTTTTTTTTCTTGCTCGTGCTAGAATAAATTAGAATCTCACTACTGTTAGGTAAATAACGTTACTAGACAGACTTTCCCTTCTCCATTACAGCACCCGCTCACCTCCACTTGGAGCACCCCTCCCCACCGCATTACTTTTTTAATGTACTTTTTTGGGACCATCTTCAGTATGGTTGGGTGATGTCCTGTGGTTCTTTTCTCATTTGTTGTGTGGCAGCGGTGGACACTCTAATGATGTGAGTGCTGTTCTCTTCATTATTCTCCTGTGAACCCAGGATAACTTGATGAAGTGCCCCAGGGGGGTGGGTCCTTGACAGGAAGAGGTTGAATGACACTGAACAGTAACAAAGGATTTGAATGAGGCTTTTTCAAATCTCTAAATTTAATATAATAGAAAAAAGTAGGGAGACAAATAGAGTAAAACATTTAAAAGTCACAAACAATTAACTCTCTTAAAATATCTTACTTTTAGTATAAAGTGAAGGGAAGAAATGTAGATGTATAGCTGGTGCTAATCAGTAATTATATATATATATATATATATATATATATATATATCCTCTTACCAGAAATTATAAACTTAGGAAACTTTGGAATCTAAATGGTGACTATGGCAGAGTCTCTTTTCTTTCAAAATCTATGTAATAGTAATATCTAAATTGCTATAATGGCACAAAGACCATTTAAAGACTTGTATACAATCCCTTTTGTACAACATTACTTGACTCTCTTGCTGAGAAACTCAGCTAGCTGGTGAGCTTATGGAAAATGGAGCTGGCTCCGGTGTTGTGTGCTGACATCCTGCTTCAGTATTTTATCATGATCATCAGATTTGAATGCTCAAAGTAGCCCTTGGGCAGCAGAATATGTACAGAAGCAAAGCAAGTTTAAATACATAATAAGATTATTCGCAAATGCAGATGCCATTTCCCTGCTGTATTAATGGCTAAAAACAACTGGTTTCATTATCCTTTTTTGCAGACCTAAGGGTTCATTTTTGCAACAGCAATTATAATTATTTTGTCTACTTCGCTGCTTCAGTTTTTGATGGTGATAAGCATAAGATCACTGTAAAATGTATATGTGGTTTTGAACTGCCAAGCAATCAGCTTCTTATGCTAGACATATGATAAGCTCATTGGTGCAGGGATCACAAGTTTGTAATGTACAGTACAATATACAGAGTACGGGAATCAGGAGTATATAACATACAGCCCAGAGTACACAGTGCAATGGTCAGGCATATGTAACATACAAACTGGAGCAGCCATAAGAAGGTAATATATACAGCACATGCATGGCGTAAAGAATACAACAATCGGGGGTGTATAACATAGAGCACAGTGTTAGGGTTGCCATATCATCAATTTAATCCAGGACACACATTAATTACACAGGTTCTGTGGCTGATTAAGATGGTAATTAAACTTACTTGGTGCCTTATCTGCATTAAATCAGCTTCAGAACCTGAGTAATTCATATGTGTCCTGGATTAAAGGGATGATGTGGCAACCCTACACAGGGTACAGAGAATGGTACTCAGGAACATGGAATGCACTCTGTACACTACATACTTCTGATCACTGAACTCAGTATGTTGTGCCATATATTGTATACTCTTGACCACTGTACCCACAGCCTACAGTGCAGTGGTCAGGGGTACACAAAGCACAGAATGGAGGACTCAAGTGTAGTTTTTGTATGGTCCTGCTTACAAAGTTCCGAATTCAAGAATACTCCCAAGAAGCAATTCAGTCACCCCACTTCCTTTCCAAGAAAAAAAAAAAAAAACCCTGAGCCTGTAAGAAAAAAAATCCCCAAGCAAAAATCCTCCAAACACAAACTTCTTCCACCTTTGGAAATATTATCATGATCACCCTAGCACAAATATCCCCTCTTCCTACTAAAAATTAACCTCACTAGAACAAATTCCCTCCAACACAAATCCCTGCATATGTATCACTGTGATCCTATAATACCTCATACTATTTAAGCAAACTGGCACACAAATGTGCATGTTTATTCCCTTTGCACCAAAACAAAAGCTAGGCCAAAGGGAACCTACATTTAGTGGCTCTACCCTCAGTGGCCATCCAGGGCCAATCCTAGGGTCACAGGCGCCTGGGTACAGAAATATTTCTTGCGCCTCCACACAGACGTGGTCATCTTACTAACTCCTCCTCTTTGCAAATGTTTCTATGGCAATGACCTGTTAGAGTCTGTTAGAAAGAGCCCCCAGACATTCTGCAGACATGCTACAGGAGATGGTCAGAGACTGCAGGCATAGTACAGATGATGGTTGGAGACTGCAGACATGCTTCAGGAGATGGTCAGAGACTGCAGACATGATACAAAAGAGGGTCAGAGACTGCAGACATGCTACAAAAGAGGGTCAGAGACTGCAGACATGATACAAAAGAGGGTCAGAGTGTTTAGATTGGTAGTAAGTTTTGGGTTATACTGAGTTTGGTTAACACAGGGTTAAGATGGATGGTCATAAATGAAAGGAAAATTCCAGCCAAAGCTTGTTTGGCTGTACTTCTCCTATGGGTCACAGACGTGCAATTCGTTTTGCACTCCTGTTACCTGTTTTCAGCAGAGAGAGGACTGAATTCCGCTCTCTGCTGATGTCACCAATGTCAGTCCAGGCACCACATCATCCCAACAATAAAGTCTGGATCCGCCGGATGACTGGACTGACACCCAGTTCAGCCTTTCAGCGAGCCGATAAGAGCCTGAGATGGCCTGTTCCGCCCCCTCCACAGCCCAGCACTCCAATGATCTAGGAGGAGCAGAGTGGGGAGCTGTGACTGACAGTCTGCAGCTCTCTGCCCATGAAGCTCTGATGCAGCATCCACCTAGGTAAGTAAACATAAAAAAAAAAAAAAAAAAAAAAAAAGTAATCCTTAACTTCTCTTTTAAAGTGTAAGAAAAATCTGTAAGGTGAACTTACACAGGACCCCCTCCTCACCCCCCCCCCCCCTCCATCCCGCTGACCTGGATGGCAGCAATCTACTGTTCTCAACCCCACTATAGCTTATGGGTCTGGTACTTAGAAATACCCTCAGCATTCACGTATCCTCTTCCCTGCTGAGAGGACGATCTAAGTGGGTTCTGATTGGTTGGTGCTGACCAATTAGAATGCCCCTAAAAATCCCTCCTGACAGGGTACGTGTAGGAGATTAAGTTCTGGGATTTCTAAACCCTGGACCTGTGACGTGGCTATAGCAAGGCTCAGAACGGGAGATTGCCACGTTGCAGGTCAGTGGGACTGGGGGGGCCGAGGAGGGGTCCTACCTACAGATTTTTCTGAAAAGGTGAACATACCCTTTAACTTCCCATTATGGATTGGGGTTTGTTTGTATAGACAGGGCTGTGTGTCAGTTTGTAAAATGTCTGGGGGGGGTTGCTGCTGACTCATATTAACCCCCCTCCCCACCCACGCACACAGGCTGTCTTTTCCAGTTGTCCTTGTCACCTAGGACCCTTCACTGCAAAACAAATCCTCCTAACAGAAGCTTTGCAGCTTACCTCCCCAGACTACCCCCAGCACAGCTCAGCTCACCATGTGAGGGCGTGGGGGAATCTGAAGCAGAGATCACACAGCGAGTGCAGGACACTACAGGGGAGACAGACACCAAGATCAGAGCTTCTAACTACTGTACATACACTTCCCAGCTGTCCCAACCGTAGCAAGTAAGCTCATTGGGCCACCCACTTACCCCTGGCGCTGCCGGAACACTGGGCATTTCAGACACACACAAGAAGAGGAGGATGAGGGAGGAAAGTACTCTGTCACTTAAGCGTCTTCACCTCTGCGGCCCCTGGGTGCAGTGCACCCCATGAACCCACCCAAGATCGGCCCTGTGGCCATCAATATATCAATAACATGTACAGAAAAAAAAAAACAATAACCATAAAATCTGACTATTCTATACTTTAAAACAATAAAATTGCAGAAAGCCACTAATCACTAAAGGTTTAGATTAGTTTATGTACTGTAATATATTTATATTATTATACAGGTTTTATACAGTGCCAACAGTTTACATAGCACTTTACAACTTGAGGGTAGACAGTACAAATACAATACACTTTAATACAGTAAGAATCAGAGGGCTCTCCTTCTTAGAGCTTACAATCTAAGAATATTCAGTTTTTTCACAGGTAGGTAAACTTATCAATCAACTTATCAATTAGGTAATTTATCAATCAACATGGGAAAAGATTGGGAAGATAATAATTTCTCTGAATGCAAATTTGCAAATATTTGTCAGACATGTTTGCACAGAACTTTAAAATGGTAATTGTAGGAAAGGAGAAAAGGACATCATGTTCAAATAGCAACGAATAGCACTACAAATTATTCTGTCGCGGCAAAACCCTCTGACAAGAGTCCTGTTAAATTGGGAGCACTATACTGGAAAACACTGAGTGCTGAGTGAAATGAATCAGGACAAATGCCTGGTATTCTCAATAATTAGGGTAGCAGTAGATGAAGATATATTTACATGGCAGGTAGGCTAATTGGATAATGGTAAGTTTTCTACGCCTTATCTAAAACTCATAATTCTCTTAAAGATTCTATGGAATGTCCCATAATTTCAAGAGTTTTTTGATAGGGGTTAGTCAATACATTCACAAACATTTATAAGAATTCATTTTTGTACTTCCATCTTTTGTGAAAAATACAATCCACCTCATGTAGATTCTGGGTGGAGTTATGGTGCCATTTCAGTATCCCTTGAGGACTGCTGTCTTACAGCAGATATACAAATTAAATGTAGAAGTCCTTTATTCCAGGACACTTCCTGACTTAGAAACCAAAATGGTTAAAAAAAAATCCTTGTTGAAAAGGGTTTAAATCAGGTACAGCACAATGAAAGTCTGTTAAAATTGTTGGAATTCAAACTATATCACACTGTTTTGTATGAAGGCATCTATTACTTCCAGGTGCAGGGTTCATCCATGGGTGCAGCCTGTGCACCAGCCTATACAAACATGTTCTTGAGGGGATGGGAACATCAGATTTTTGTGACCGATGAGGTTACTGGATTTTTTTTAATCATGTATTAGCATGGCATGGATTTATTGATGATTTGTCAATTTTGTGGACTGGCTTGATTGTAGATTTTTCTGATTTCAGATACTCTGAATCTTAAGTTAATGTTTTATTATCACAGTTTATCTTTTCTAGGCCTAATAATTTCAGTTGAAGAGGATGGAAAAATCTGTATCTCATTATTTTTCAAGAAAACTGCCACAAACAGTTTTCTACATGCACAGAGTAGCCACACAAAAAGTCCTATTAGGTAATCCCTAAAGGACAATATTTAAAGGTAAAACCTAAGTGTACCAGGAATACTGATTTCCAATAGGAAGCAAGACTAATTAGAGACTACTTCTTGGATCAGGTATATATTGGTATATTTAAGGATATGAATAAAGCATGTAAGGAAGAAAGCATGACTCACGGCCCACGACCTCCTGCTCTGGTATGGCAGTTTGGCAAGCCCAGATCACAGATTGCCGACCTGCCATCCCAGAGCATCAATGTTGTAGATGGAGCAATGGTAGAGGAAGCAGAGCCGCATAAGCCCAATGCTTCCTCTGTAGCGTCGGCTTATGAAAATCGCAGTGCATCAGTGTGAAAGCAGCCTTAGATCCCTTTCCCACGATCAGGCCAATCAAGTCCACGTGTCCATTTTCTTTCTTTTTGTGATTGTGATTAAAGAGTAGGTAGACACCCTGTTGGATGTCTACCTACTCTTTAATCACAGAAACACAATTGCAATCACAAATATCACAATATACACACACACACACACACACACACATATATATGGTATAACAAAAGGTGGCCTGCATTTCCATCACTGGAGCCAAAGCAACACCTGTCGTTAGAATCACGTTTTATGCAAAGAACATTCATTTTTTTGGTTCTAGCTTGATCACAATATTGAAAGAATAAGAAAAAGCATATATGAGAGGTCTATTTTTGTGATGGGAATTGGAAAAATGTGTGGCTGATAACTAACTATAGAAGGAAAGGACAGCTTTTTGTTATACTGCCTATAGGTACAATCCTAATGTGCCTCTTAGCTATTCCAGTCCAGCAAAAGATTTCAGTTCAATCAGTTTAGAATAATTACTGCAAATAAGAATACCTGCTAATTGATCACTCAAGTAATTCCTAACTGCTTTGTCTTATTATTAAAGGCCCTGCTCTTTTAGTAATCCCAGAACCTTATTAAAGCTTGACACAGCTGTAGCAGGGGCAATGAAAAAGAAAATAACAGTGATAAAACATTTGGTAAACCTTTTTAAATCACATCGTCATATATTGCTACACTCACACCACAGCTACTCTGAATGAAATGGCAGTGGAATAATTGGGATGAGCAGCTTGATAAATGCAAAGCTATAGAGCAGGCGGCATCTATACTATCGAGTTACAGCTACAATTTAGTCCCTTTTATAATTAGCCCCTCTGTGATTTCAGATTCTGATACACAAATGCCAATTTACCCTTGTTCAATGTCATGCTCTATTAAGAGTCAGCCATTCAAGTTACACATATTGTTTAAATTAGGTAAGGCCAAAGCTGGAGAAATACAGTTTGTACTGCAGCTTTAGAACTTTGCACATGGTGTCCCTGAGCATGTTTAAAATCAAAGAATAGCTATTCAATATATATATAGTAACCAGAAGTAATTGACTACAATTATTCACATTTGCACACAAGTCATCTCAAGGTTGTTGTCATTTAGCAGGATTTTTGTAGTACTTTCAGGCTGATCAACAGAATTAGTTGTATGCTTACAAATGTTATTTTTTTCTTAATTATTCAGTATATGCTGGTGGCATTTATTATTACTGGGAACTCCAGAAAAGTAGTTAATCTAGGGTTACACCTAGGACATTGACAGTCTGCCTACATTTTCCAAATGTATCAATCATTATGGTAAAATGATGGGGACCCCAAATACATCAGTACTAGTAGGAGAATAGTAGGCTATATACCCAAGGTCTGTCAACCCTTCATACTGGTCCTTTGGCAAATTCAGGCATAGATCTTCTTGCTCCTCTTCATGTTGGCTTAAGAAGGATGGAGCTTTGCTATATGATTTCTGGGACTTTAAGGAAACTCCCAACCCTCCCATCCCTTTTCACATTTATATTTGTATGCCTTCACAATTTGGTGCACTCTGTTCTTTTGCCAAAATCTTTTTAGTCTTATTTCCTTTTTTTTTTCTATGAATGTCTCTGAGAGTAGAAAAGGATCTGACGTGAAAAGTGTCTATTTGGTTTAATATATATCATAGTATAGTGTACAGGCAGTCCCCGAGTTACGAACAAGATAGGGTATTTAGATATGTTCTTAAAGGGGTTGTAAACTCTCGTGTTTTTTCACCTTAATGCATCCTAACACCTGGCATTTTACTTACCCAAGCCCTGGAACTTCACCTGGCGGAAACGCGCTGTCCCTCTGACCGGGGTTCTTGGCTCTTGATTGGATATATTGATAGTAGCACAGCCATTGGCTCCCGCTGCTGTCAATCAAATCCAATGACGCGGGTGGAGGGGGGCGGGGCCGAGTGATACATTCGGCGGCTATGGACGCCGAATGATGGACTCGGGAGCACAAGGTAACCCCAGGGAGAGTGTTTCTCCTAGGGGGTTATCTGATGTGGGGAGGAGCTGCGAAAGCCACCCACCGGGGGACCCCAGAAGGCGAGGTTCAGTGCCACTCTGTGCAAAATGAGCTGCACAGTGGAGCTAAGTATGACATGTTTGTTATTTTAAATAAAAAGATAAAAACAAACCCTTACAATCACTTTAAAGGGATTGTAAAGTGATTTTTTTTTTTAAAATAACAAACATGTTATACTTACCTCCACTCTGCAGCTCGTTTTGCACAGAGTGGCCCCGAACCTGCTCTTCTGGGGTACCTCGGCGGCTGTCTCTGCTTTCTCCCGCAGGTGCTTCTCACGTTCATGCGAGCTCCCTCGCATGGTGAGAAGCATCTGCAGGTGCGCTCCCGTGATACAGCCGGCAGCTATAGCTGCTCGCTGTATCACACGGCCCCGCCCCCCGGCGCTCTGCGTCGGTGAATGTGATTGACAGCAGCGCGAGCCAATGGCTGCGCTGCTTTCCATCCATCCCCTCCAGCCAATCAGCGGCCAGGCTGAACGGTGGAAAGGACGTCGGGGGACGAGCGCGGGATTTTCGAGGGGTGAGCTAAGTAAAATGGGGGGGCTGGGGGCGCAGGCACTGTCAGATGTTTTTTCACCTTAATGCATAGAATGCCTTTGTCAGCCTTTGTCCATCTATCCCCATGTGAGCATACCAGATGACCTTATGCAGCGAAACGTTGGAGAAGACATTTGACACCATACAAGAGACGTGGAATATCCAATTATGGAAAGGGATGGTCGGCACTCAGAATGACATCCAAAATACTATTTCTTTATTAAATGCATGTGCAAAGTTGTAAAACATCCTACGCATTTCGGACGTTAGTCCTTAATCATGGCTGATATCTAATATGGTACCCACTATCAGGACCAGGACGAGGGGTGGGCAGGAGCAGCGGCTGCTCTGGGAACGGTGGGGATTTTGGGGGGTTGTGCTAAAATGGGTGATTTGGATGGTGGGATTTGTACTAGGAAATTGGATTTCTGTTAGAAAGAGGGGTTTGGAAGGGGGGGAAGAACTGTGCTAGTATGGATGATTGAAGGGATTTGTGCTAGGAGAGGGTATTTAAAGGGCTTTGTGCTGGGAGAGAATTTATGTTTGGAGGAGAAATTTGAGTGGTAGAGGATTTGTGCTAGGAGGGGGTAGTTGGGGAGGGAGAGGATTTGAGCAGGGAGGGGGATTTTTACTGGTAGAAGGGGAATTATTTTGGGGGGAGAACTTTGGTTTGCAAAGGAAATTTATGTTTAGGGAATAAGTTTGAAGATTAGTGCTCACATTGTTTTGGGAAGGCGGGAGATTTTAGCTGACAAATAATGCTCATACATTTTAGGGGGGGGGGGAGGGTTTGGGCGTTTGGCATCTTTGCCCTAGGCGCTGGATGACCTTGTCCCAGCACTGCCCACTAGCCCCTACAGGGTCTAGCCATATGGTGAATGTGGTGGTGGGAGCACGAGTGACTTTACCTGTTCACTTGCCAGTTATAATATGCACCAATATTTAAGCACCGATCACTTGAACTTGGAGGACTTTACATGGACTTATACATTTTTAAACGTACTTATGGATATGTTATTAATTTTGATCATTTGGTATTTACATATCTTTTGGATAATTATATATATATTTATTTTCTTATTAATCTGCACTTCTCAGGGGAATCTGTTCTTTTGGCTACATTCCCCCGTGCTGCTTAATTACCCTTCTCTGTCTTCTCATCTTTTCTTGTGAACTGGTGCCCATGCTGAACTGCATATTCAAGATGAGGTCTTACTAATGCTTTGCACAGGGGTAAGATTTTGTCATTCATATGAGTCTATACTGCAGTATCAGTGGCGGTGCGTCCATTAGGGGCACTTGGGTGCCACCCCCCCTCTCCAGCCACCCCCTCTGTGTAGTATGGATAGATTCATGCAGTGCATGAATCTATCCATGGTCGCTGTAACCACCCCCTATTCAGGCATCCGGCCCCTTTATAAGCACCAGGCGTCTAAATTACAGCAGCGTGAGGTGTTTTTGAAACACCTGATTAGAGCCATAGGCCATATGTGCAGGCAGATGTGTTACGCCAACCTAAAAGGGGTGGTGGACAGTTGCTCCAAGGGATCTACTGGATCAGGATCATCTGTTTCAGAGAAATGTGTTTTGCCATCCAGCTTCAAGCTGCCTTTGACAGCTTGACAATTGGAGCTCCGGGCATTAGGGATGAGCCGAACACCCCCGGTTCGGTTCGCACCAGAACTTTCGAAGGGACCCCAAATTCGTACGAACGTTAGAACCCCATTGAAGTCTATGGGACTCAATTAAATTAAATTAAATCGATTAAATTAAAAGTGCTAATTTTAACGGCTAATATGCAAGATACTGTCCTAAAAAGGGTTTGGGGACCTGGCTCCTGCCCCAGGGGACATGGGTCAATGCCTAAAATGTTTTTAAAAATGGCCGTTTTGGCGGGAGCAATGATTTTAAATTTAAGTGAAAAAAAAAGTGAAATATTCCTTTAAATATGGTGCCTGGGGGGTGTCTGTAGGATGCCTGTGAAGTGCCACGTGTTTCCCGTGTTTAGAACAGTCCCTGCACAAAATGACATTAAACTGAAATAACACCATTTAAAACTGCTTGCGGTTTTAATGTTATATCTGGTTCCTGCAATATGGTTGAAAATCATTGAGAAAAATGGCATGCGTAGCCCTCCCTGCCCATTACCAGCCTATTTGGGTCTTGTACGCATATTAAGGGGAACCCTGTACCCATATTTAAAAAAGGAAATGCGTGTGGCCCCCAGGCCCTATATACTCAGAACAGCAGTATACAGGCGGTGCAAACAAGACAGGGACTGTGTAGGTTTGTTGTGTTAAGTTGAATCTGTTTGTAATTTTCAACTGGTACATTTTTAAAGTGTAGCTCCAGTCAAAAAAACGATTTTTAAGCTTTTTGGAAAACATAGGGAAGGGTTATCACCCCTGTATAATTTGTTTTGTCGTCCATCTTTTTTCATCTCACTTGCTGTTGTCTCCTTCCGTTTGCAAGTAGGAGATGTTTGTAAGTTGGATGTTTGAAAGTAGGGGCCTGCCCTATATGCTCTGCAGAAATGGCGGAATAAGGTGTTGGTTTTGCCACAACATTGTAAGCCCTCAAAGTGACTCTTGGTGGGCGCTGGAGCGCCCTGCTGTGAACGATTATATCAAGAATTGTAATTACATGCCATTGTTGAACAGTGGTAGAAAAATTGATCTTTGGTGGTTGTGGTGCTGGTGCCACAACACTATAAGTCCTCACCGTTACTCTGGGTGGGCACAGGAAGGGGCCCTCCTGTGAAATATTATATCAAGAATTGTAATTACATGTCCCTGTTAAACAGGGGCAGAAAAATTGGGCCTTAGGCACTGGTGCTGGTGCCACCACACTGCAACCTCTGCCATATACTCTAGTTTTATTGCAGGAATTAGCCCTGCTGCAAAGCATTGCATCAAAAATTGTACTTAAACGCCCCTGTTAAACAGGGGCAGAAAAATTGGGCTGATGGCATCACCCAGAACCAGAAATGTTCTTCCAACATATCAGCGGAGGAGGAAGAGGATAGACAATCAACATAACAGGACAGTCACTCAGCATCAGCATAGGCAGTCTTGAAGGGATGTGATATTTCAAAACAAATTATTCTGTTACATCAGCTTCAGGTGCTTGGTAGCTGTGGGTGATCCAAGACTGATTCATCTTGATGAAGGTCAGTCGATCAACTGATTCGGTGGACAGGCGCACCCTGTGATCGGTAACAAAGCCACCAGCAGCACTGAAGGTGCGTTCCGAAAGAACGCTGGATGCAGGACAGGCCAGTAGCTCAATTGCATACTGTGCAAGCTCTGGCCAGTGATCCATCCTCAAGACCCAGTAAGCCAGAGGATTTTCGGTGGGAAAGGTGTCCAAGTCTGACCTTGCCCCTAGGTATTCCTGCACCATGTAAATCAGACGCTGGCGATGGGTGCTGGAACCGATCATACCTTGGGGCTGCGGACTAAAAAATTGTCTGAAAGCACCAGTCAGGCGGCCACCTTCTCCACCACTCCTTCTGACCGATGCCTCAGCAACACGTTGTCCAGGACCAGGAGTTTGTAACCTCCCAGTCTCTGGGAACGCGTTGCACAGACCTTTCTGCAAGGCCTCCCGGAGATGTCTCATCCTCTGCTCCCTCTGCGATGGCAAGATAAGGTCGGCAACCTTGCCCTTGTACCGTGGATCAAGGAGAGTGGCCAGCCAGTAATGGTCCCTCTCCTTGATCCGAAGAATACGAGGATCCTTCCGCAGGCTTTGCAGGATCAGGGAGGCCATGCAGCGTAGGTTAGCTGAGGCATTCGGTCCGGATTCCTCTGGGTCACTAAGGACAACATGATCCGCAGCTACCTCCTCCCAGCCACGTACAAGTCCACGTGTTTCTTGGGACTGTAAATCATCCCTACAAGACTGCTGCTGCTGCTGATGCTGAGTGCCAGCCTCCACCTCCATGCTGACACAATCATCCTCCTCCTCCTCTTCCTCCTCCTCATCCTCTTCCTGTGTGATGGGTGGCACAGCAGGAACACTGTCTGGATAAAGGGGGCCTTGAGAGGCAAGGAAGTCCTCTTCTTCCTGCCTCTGTTCTGCCTCAAGTGCCCTGTCCATTATTCCACGCAGCGTATGCTCCAACAGGTGGACAAGAGGTACAGTGTCACTGATGCATGCACTGTCACTGCTCCCCATCCTTGTGGCCTCCTCAAACGGTGACAGGACAGTGCATGCATCCCTGATCATGCCCCACTGGCGTGGTGAGAAAAAACCGAGCTCCCCTGACCCTGTCCTGGTGCCGTAGTCGCACAGGTACTCATTGATGGCCCTCTGCTGCGTGTGCAGCCGCTGCAGCATGGCCAACGTTGAGTTCCACCTGGTGGGCATGTCACATATAAGGCGGTTCTTGGGCAGGTTCAACTCCTTTTGGAGCTCAGCCAGCCGAGCACAGGCATTAAATGATTGGCGGAAATGCACACAGACTTTCCTGGCCTGCTTCAGGACATCCTGTAAGCCGGGGTACCTGCCCAAGAACCGCTGCACCACCAGGTTAAGGACGTGAGCTACACAGGGCACATGGGTCAGTTGTCCCTGTCGGAGGGCGGAGAGGAGGTTGGTGCCATTGTCACAAACCACCATTCCTGGCTTAAGCTGGCGTGGCATCAACCACCTCTCGGCCTTCCCCTGCAGAGCTGACAAAACATCCGCCCCAGTGTGGCTCCTGTCCCCCAAACAAACCAGCGCAAGCACGGCATGGCATCGTTTTGCCTGCGTACTTGCGTAGCCCCTGGTACGCCTACGAAGCACCGCTGGTTCTGAGGACAGAGCACTGGAAGAGGCCATGGAGGAAGAAGAAGAGGAGGGGGTGGAGGAGAGAGGTGTGTCACAACCAATAGTAGCATTTTGGAGGCGTGGTGGCGGAACAACCTCCAACACTACTGCACCTTGTCCTGCATCCTTCCCAGCTGCCAGAAGAGTGACCCAATGGGCCGTGAAAGACAGGTAACGTCCCTGTCCATGCCTGCTGGACCATGAGTCAGCGGTAATATGCACCTTACCGCTGACCGCCCTGTCCAGCGAGGCAAGGACATTGCCTTCCACATGCCGGTAGAGAGCCGGAATCGCCTTCCGTGAGAAAAAGTGACGTTTGGGGACCTGCCACTGAGGAACCGCACATTGTACAAACTCACGGAAGGGGGCCGAGTCTACCAACTGAAAAGGCAGCAGTTGAAGTGCTAGCAATTTAGCCAAGCTAGCATTCAACCGTTGGGCATGTGGATGGCTGGGAGTGAACTTCTTTCGCCGGTCCAGCAGCTGGGGCAGGGAGATTTGCCTGCTATAATCGGACGTGGGTGTACCGCTAGCAGAGTTCCCGGAAGCACTTGGCTGTGACACACCAAATTCTACACCTTCATTCCTCTCAGAGCAGGTTTCAGAGAGGACTGAAGGTCTAGTGGGGTTGGAGATGCCAGCTGATGAGGAGCAAGGAGAGGTCCGCTTTGTTCTTTGGTGTGGGTCTTTGAGGTACGCTTGCCAACGAGCTGCATGGCAGGTCAACATATGTCTGGTCAAGCATGTGGTGCCCAAGCGGCTGATGTTTTGGCCACGCGAGATACGCTTGAGACATATGTTGCAAATAGCAACGGTGCGATCTGATGCACTCGTCTCAAAAAAGGCCCACACCAAAGAACTTTTAGAATAACGCGCAGAGGCAGCGCCCTGCACAGGAGGAGCTCTGCGGTGTGATTCAGTCGGTGTGCTGCTCCTAAGCTGGCCCCCGGAGGGCATCCTGCCTCGTTGGACATGTGCCTCCTCCTCCTCCTCCTCTCTCCTTCCAGGCACCCACGTGGAGTCAGTGCCCTCATCATCCCCTCCCTCTTCATCGCTGTAGCAAACCTGGCAGTATGCTGCAGCTTGTGGAACATGACTGCCAGATTGCTGTCCTTCTTGAGCATCCCCTCTCTCTGCGCTCACGCTACTGCCTTCCTCTAGCTGAGCGTCATCATCAGAGCCCACAAAACACTGGGCATCCTCCTGGAGCATGTACCCAACACTGTGCTCAAAGAGTTCAGGAGACTCCTCAGGAGGACGTGGTGGGTCTAGGGAAGGAGTCACTGATGATGACATTGAGAGGAGGGAAGACGATGCGTTGGCAGCTGCTTTGCTAGTACCCTGAGACTGGGTGAGAGAGGATGAGGAGGATGAAGAGGGCTTGGTCATCCACTCTACCAAGTCGTTGGCATGTTGCGGCTCAACATGTCCAGCTGCCGAAAAGAAGGACAAGCGTGTCCCATGGCCACGTGCTGATGACAATGCACCGCGTCCACGACCAGCACTGTTGTCTCTAGACACAGAGTCTGCTTGCCCTCTTTTATCGGCTCGCGCCTGTCTGCCTTTCCTTGCTGGCCTTCCAGACATGGTAATGGCCTGAAGGGAGTTGGGTAAAAAAGCAGTTGGGTAGTGTATATTGTGCTAGAGGCACACAACACCCACTAACTCCTGCAGATGCCTTTATTATAGAACACCAGAGATAAAGGGGTATATACAGATGTATACTGTGCTGTGCTGGAGGCACACACAACTTCCAATAACTCCTGCAGATGGCAAGTGGGCTCAAATAGAGAACAGCTATGTAGGTGGATATAGCGGTATGTACTGGGTACAGAGCACGCAGACAGCACGCACAAGCTCCTAACACTACTGACTGCAAGCTCTATTATAAAAGATAGATCACTAGCTATATAGGTGAGGTGAATATAGCGGTGTATACTGCGGTCAGGGCACGCAGACAACAACCACTACACAACAGCAAGATCGAAAATCGTCCGAAAACGATCGGTGTGTACTGTGTTGAAGGTACACAGAACACCCACTGCTTCAGACGCCAACACACTACAGAAGGCCGCCGCGCTGGCGGCCTTATATAGTGTGGGGCGTGCACTACACAGCCTGAGCTATGATTGGCCACAGGCATCCTGCCTGTGGCCAATCATGGCTCTCCTCGCTGCTGGCGCTGCGATTGGCCAAGCATGCGGGGTCACAGTGCATGCTTGGCCAATCATGAGCCAGCAATGCACTGCGCCATCGCAGTGCATTGTGGGCCGTGAGCGCCACACGAATTTGGCGCGAACGGACCAAAATGTTCGGACTTCGCCGAACGGACGAACAGCCAATGTTCGAGTCGAACGTATGTTCGACTCGAACACGAAGCTCATCCCTACACAGGAGCCAGCGATGTCACTACTGTCCCCTGTAGTCCGGCACATCCTTTTTTTCGGTGGGGTCTCGCAGCTCCGCCGCTGTCATTCGGCAGAGCCGCAATGACGTCACTCCCGCGCATGCGCATGGGAGCCGACACGCGCGGCAGCTCCATTATTGGAAATGCCGCGCTCAGTGCGCCTGCGCGCCGCTGTCTACGGCGCATGCCCGCGAATTTGGCGTCGAACGGACCAAAATGTTCGGACTTCGCTGAACGGACGAACAGCCGATGTTCGAGTCGAACGTATGTTCGACTCGAACACGAAGCTCATCCCTACCGGGCATCATGTAGTCCAGGGTTATGCAATTAGCGGACCTCCAGCTGTTGCAGAACTACAAGTCCCATGAGGCATAGCAAGACTCTGACAGCCACAAGCATGACACCCAGAGGCAGAGGCATGATGGGACTGTTTTGCAACAGCTGGAGGTCCACTAATTGCATATCCCTGATGTAGTCTAATGCCGCGTACACACGATCAAACTATCCAGCGGAAAAGTCCGGCGGACTCGAGTCCGTCGGACAATCCACCCGTGTGTGGGCATCCGGTGGACTTTTTTACCCAAAAGTCCGGCGGACTTAGAAAGTAGTTTTGACTCAAAAATTGTCCGCCGGACCCGCAGTCCGGTGGACAATGCGGCAGTGTGTGCTCTAGTCCGCCGTACTTTTGAAATGAAAGGACTTTTCCCGCACGGAGAAAAGTCTGTTCATTTTGAGCGCGGCTCCAGGTGGCCGGGAATAGTGAAGGAAGTGAATGTCGCTGCCTTCGGCGGCGAGATTGACACGTCGCTGACCCCGTCACCTGGTATGGACTTAAAGGGGAATCCCTATGCTGAAAAAAACGGCATGGGGGTCCCCCCTAGGTCCATATCAGACCCTTATCTGAGCATGCTACCTGGCCTGTCAGGAAAGGGGGTGGGGACGAGCGCGCGCCCCCCCCTCCTGAGCCATACCAGGCCGCGTGCCCTCAACATGGGGGGGTGCTTTGGGGAAGAGGGGGCCGCAAAGCACCTTGTCCCCATGTTGATGAGGACAAGGACCTCTTCATGACAACCCTGGCCGCTGGTTGTAGGGGTCTGCGGGCGGGGGGCTTATCAGAATCCGGGAGCCCCCTTTAATAAGGGATCCTATTTCTGGGGCTTAGGAACTCTCATGTCATTTATTTTCACATTACATACAGATAGCTGTAGAAATTCACCTCACTTCACAGGCATGCACTCCCACTAATCTTGTAAAAAACATATGCACTTAAGTGATGATTTCCAGGAAAAGGAGACCTCTGAGTTCAGGGACAGCTAACTTGAAATAAAAAATAAAAAAAACAAAACAAGATATGGTGCACATTATAAACCCGCTGTTGGTCAAAATGCCTTCAAAGAAAAATACGCCCAGAAGGAAAATATTATGGGTAGTTCAAGGCTACCCATTCAGCCTGTGCTCAGCTTACCTATTTCATCTTGTTTCAGTACTCGTGTTGTGAAAATGATTCAGAGATGCAGGCTCTACAAAGTGACCCCTCTTGTAGGTACAAAACACTCTGCTCCCGTCTCATTTTTTTCTGCTTATAATCTCCTGAGCTTAATAATTTTTTTTCTTAAAGGGTAACTCCACTTTTGCTAAAATTATCATTTATATAGCAGCTATACAAGTCTTTTTTTTTTATTTAATTAATTTAGTTCAATTTAAAGCCAAGTATTGCAAAAAAATATTGGGGCATTATGTACACAGTGGTACATAGAACGACTCCAGTATGGTGCTTATGTGATTGGCTGAATACTCTTATTATCTTATTATTTTTATCTTATTACAACGCTGGGACTGATCATGTGACTATAGCTGGAAGACCATGGTGTTAAAAAGTGTGCAGAATCCATGTACCGGTATGTGTTTCTGTGCAAATGGCAGGAAGTAGGACTCTGCTGTGAAGTGTAATATAAATGCAGAAGCAGTTTATCTTTGACTGATAGGCCCCATGTACACTGCTGCTGCTAAATGGACGTTCAGAGGCAGTTGGACACTTTTTTCAACTGCCCCTGAACTCGTTCAATGTTATCTTATGTGTACATGTACACAGGTTCGTTTACTGTCATTTTTAGGTAGTTGCGTTTATAGGCCTTTTTTTGAAGGCAAAAAATGAGTTCAGACGTCGAAGTTTCCAAAGTTAAATGCGGCTAAATGCGGTAACCCGCATTTAGTTCATAGGCGTTTTTCATTTTTGGCCATAAAAAAAATAAATATATAATATATATTTTTTAGAAATGCTTCTAAACACAAACGCGGAAAAACGCCGCTAAACGCGACATGTAAACGCGGCAAAACTGACATTTTAAATGTGGGTTACTATCTGTCAAGTCGTTCAGGAGAGGATGTAAAAATGTCCCGTGTACATGAAGCCATGGGTATGCTGTGGGAGGTCACTAAAAAGCTGAAACTTTGACTATTGCTTATGGTGCTGCACTGATTGACTTTCTAAATGCTTTTTTTTCTTTTCAAATGTTTTTATTGAGATTTTTAGCAGAGTTAGTTACAACAAGGGTTACAAAACAAAAAAAAAAATATATAGTAATAAAAGTAACATAACACAGTATAATGTAGTGACAGGGTTTTCTCAGCATAATATAGCATAGAAACAAATAATCCACAATAAAGAATAAAGTAGTATTCCTAAGTATCTAATATTCATAGTCATAAAGGGACTCAAACAAGAGTAAGTCTCTTAAAATTTGTATAATAAAGTCTGTAATATAATTATTGTAAGATTTATAAATAGCGATATGGATAATGGCCACTTCTGGACCCCAAGACACCCCTCACAGGGATCTATCTGTGTCTTGGAGTACCTAGGCCAACATCCTAAAGGAAATTCAAACACAGTAGTTATCTTTTATGAAGGAAAATAAAGATCTATTCTTACTCCGCAGCTCAATTCAGATAAACAAATATGTGATATATTTGTCACTTTGCTATGAAATTATTTTTAAAGCCATCCAAAAAAAAAATATTAAAACGCACAGGAGTTCTTTCTTCTATATGATTAACCACTTCAGATCCGCGCTATTGCCAAATGACGGCATTAGCGCGGACCTACATTTCCGGGACTACGTCTATTGACGTCGTCCCGGTTACGAGCGGCCTGCGCGCCCCCTGAGGGGCGCGCGCGGCGCGCTCTGTGATCGGTGAGACTCGCCTGATCACCGATCCGTGTAAGGGGTCGATCCCGACCCCTTATCACATGATCAGCTGTCAGCCAATGACAGCTGATCATGTGATAAAACGGAGCCGGTAATCGGCTAGTATTCCTCCTCGCGCTGACAGCGCGAGGAGAAAAAAAAAAAGCCGATCGCCGGCGGCCGTGTTCGGGACATCAGTCCCGATCACGGCCAGCAATTCAAGCGGACACCTGCCCCCTGCCAGTGCCCACCTGCCACCCGCAGTGCCATCCTGAAATAAAGTAAGTGCCCCCCTGTCAGTGCCACCCAGCAGTGCCCATAGTGCCCACAGTGCCACCCAGCAGTGCCCACAGTGCCACCCACAGTGCCACCCAGCAGTGCCACCCACAGTGCCACCCAAAATCTGCCTCAAAGGTGCTGCACCCCAGTGCCGCCCATCAGTGCCCAGCAGTGCCGCCCATCAGTGCCCAGCAGTGCCGCCCATCAGTGCCCAGCAGTGCCACCTATCAGAGCCACCTATCAGTGCCACCTATCAGTGCTCATCAGTCCCATCTATCTGTGGTACCTATCAGTGCCCATCCGTGCCACCCATCCGTGCCACTTATCCGTGCCACCCATCCGTGCCATCTTATCTGTGCCCATCTTTGCCCATCAGTGCCGCCTTATCTGTGCCCATCGGTGCCGCCTTATCTGTGCCTATTAGTGCCGCCTTAACTATGCCTATCAGTGCCCACCAGTGCAGCCTATCAGTGCCCACCAATGCAGCCCATCAGTGCCCACCAATGCAGCCCATCAGTGCCCACCAATGCAGCCCATCAGTGCCCACCAATGCAGCCTATCAGTGCCGCCTAATCAGCGCACTTCAATGAAGGAGAAAAATTACCCGTTTGCAAAATTTTATAACAAACTATTAAAACATGATTTTTTTTTTATTTTTTTTTTGCATCTTTTTTTGTTTGTTTAGCAAAAAATAAAACTCCGAGCTGTAACTAAATACCACCAAAAGAAAGCTCTATTTGTGGGAAAAAAATGATAAAAATTTCATTTGGGTACAGTGTTGTATGACCGCGTAATTGTCACTCAAAGTGCATCAGCGCTGAAAGCTGAAAATTGGTCTGGGACTGAGGGGGGTTTAAGTGCCCAGTAAGCAAGTGGTTAAAGAATCAGCATTATCTAAATTGTGGAAGTATAATTTTTGTACCATGTACTCCAAGGTTCCCATAGTTGTTGTTCCTTAATATATAGGGATTTGTCATTAGGAAATAACAATTCATAGGAGTGGTGGAGTTGGGTTAATTCTATAACTTCTGTCATAGTAGGAAGAGAGTCAGTTTTCCATTTTCTAGTTATGGATAGTCTCGCAGCTAAAAGTATACGTGTTACTACTTTACGATATTGTTTGGGAATCGTATGTAAATTCATATTCAGAATGGCTAGTTCTGGTGAAAGTTGAAGGACAATACCTGTTACGGAAGTGAGTAAATGGGAGATTGCCTGCCAGTAGTTATGTAAGCTTGGGCAGTCCCACATAATATGAAATAGGGTCCCCAATTGGGTACAATTTCTCCAGCAATTGGGTGACGAGTTCCCCTTGAATTTTGCTAGGATATGTGGAGTCAGGTATTGTCTTTGAACAATTTTTTGTGCCAGTTCCCATAGTGTAACACATGCAGTGGCCCTATATATGCTTCGTAGGGAAGCCATCCATTGTTTAATTGAAAAGTCTTGCCCCAAATCTTGTTCCCATTTAAGGAAGGAAGGTAGTTTGCTGGGTATGTTTTTTTCTCCTAGAATTGGGTATATTGTAGCTACTCCTTTCTGTGAGGTGGCATGGTTATTGAGGAAAGACCATATTTTAACCGGGATTGAAGCTCTGAGTTGTGGATTGTGTAGCAGACACTTTTCTATTTGAATATATGTAGATCGCTCAGAATTCGTAAGCTGTAATTCATTACTTAACTGAGAAAAAGACTTTAATGAGCCCTGTTGGAAGAAGGAACCAAATTTGATATCCCCACCCAAATTCTAGTCGTGTATTTGTACGCCAGGAATTAATGTTGGTATAATTGTTAGAGGAGGGTTTTTGGAGTTTTATCCCATTTGTATGTGATGATTCTCTGCCAAGAGTGTAGCGTCGCTTTCCCCGTTGGTGGGTATTGAGCTGTAATTGTGGACTTAATTTTCCTACTAAGTAACCAGAATTGCATATTAGGCTGTCGTGTGATGTCTTTCTCAATTTGTCCCCATAAAGTTTTAGGAGTAGGCAAGAACCATTCTTGCAATTGGGTCAAAAGAGTTGCGTCATAATAATCCTGTAGATCAGGTACGGTCGCACCACCTATATTTCTATGTTTAATTAGTATATGGTATGCGCAACGGTATTTTTTGCCATTCCATAGATATTTTCCCAAACTGCTTTGTAAGGATTTAAAGTAGTATTTAGGGATACATATTGGAAGGGACCCGAGTTGATATAATAATTTTGGTAAGGTCATCATTTTGAAAGCTGCCAGGCGACCAGCCCATGTAAATTCGAATTTACTAAGTGTTGTCAGATCTGTTTCAAAATGTTTCTTAAATGGTAAAAAGTTTGTTTTAAATAACTGTTTTGTTTTGTTAGTGAGAGTGATTCCTAAGTAAGAAATCCCCTCGTCTTTCCAGTGGTAGGGGTATTTATTAGACAATAACTGCCTGGTTGTGTTATCTAATCCTAGGTCTAAAATATTGGACTTAGTTTCATTGATTTTATAATATGATGCTGCTCCAAATGCCGTTAGTATATTTTGGAGATTCGGGAGAGATGAAATAGGATCAGACACTATAAGCACTATGTCATCTGTGAACAGACTTATTTTATTATCTATTTGCCCAATTTTTATACCAGATAGTTTTGTGTCAGATCGTATACGTTCTGCTAGAGGTTCGATGGCTAAATTAAATATTAAAGGAGATAAGGGGCAACCTTGTCGTGTTCCATTTGAGATGCCAAAGGGCCTAGACATCATATCATTTGTGTATACTCTCGCTGAGGGGCCCTTATACAGTGCAAAAATTGCCGATAAAATATTTCCACGAAAGCCAAATTTTAAAAGCACTGACTGTAAATAGCCCCAATGGACCCTATCAAACGCCTTCTCTGCATCCAAAGAAAGGAGCAGAGAAGGCGTTTGATGTCTCTCAGTGAAGTGTATAATATCAATCAGACGTCTTGTTGCATCTGAAGATTGTCGACCTTTAGTAAAGCCAGATTGATCTTTGTGAATGAGGTCTGGTATGTAGTTCATCAGTCGATTCGCTATTGCTTTGGCGTATATTTTGATGTCAATGTTCAATAATGAAATCGGTCTGAAATTTTGGGGAGCATTGGGATCTTTGCCTGGTTTCGGCAGTGTTATGATCAAGGCCTGAAGCATCTCAGCTGGAAATTCTGATTTGGATGCCGCTTCGTTAAAAAGTGAGCATAAGTGGGGAGCCAGTATATCTCGAAGTAATTTATAGTATTCTCCTATCATTCCATCTGGGCCCTGAGATTTATTGTTGGGCAGGGAGTCTATAGTTCTAGCAATTTCTTCCACTGAAAATGGGACGTTAAGATCAGAGATTTGATCAGTAGTTAATGATGGGAGACTAATAGTATCTAAGAAATCACTTATTATCTTTGGGGTAGGTGTGGGAGTTTGAGAATCATCTTTAAGATTGTAAAGGGAGCTATAATAACAGCTAAATGCATTCGCTATGTCTTGGGGGTCTTGCAATTTTTCTCTAGTAATAGGGTGGTATAGATATGGAATCTTTGATTTGGAATATCTGCCTTTGATCCGAAGTGCCATGTTTTTTCCTGCTTTGTTGCTAGTATGGTAATATTTAGCTTTAAGTTTTCTAGTATGTTTTTCAAATGTATCCAATAAAGTCGTTCTGAGTTCCTGTCGTAATATTTGTAGTTTAGTTTTCAGTTGTTGTGATGGGTGAGATTGGTTTTGGGAATCTAATGTTTTAATGTCAGCAGTAAGTTTCTCAATGAGTTTCGTTTTATTTTTCCTGAATTGAGCATTCAGTTGCATTAGGATTCCCCTACTAAATGCTTTATGAGCACCCCATAGGGTGGCGGAGTCTGACACCGATCCCACATTATATTTAAAGAATTCGGTTATCTGGTTTTGTATAGCTGTAGCATAGGTAGGCATTTTGATAAGATATGCATTTGTTCTCCATAGAAAATGGGTCGTTTGAGAGTGTTTAGGTAGAATAGTCATACTAATTGGGGCATGATCAGTCCAAGTGATGGGTGCAATGTCAGACTCCCTCACCCGCTGCAATAACCACTTATCCGTAAAAATATAATCGATACGAGTATAGGTATTATGTACCAGGGAATGATATGTGTATTCACGATCTCCAGGATGATGGCATCTCCATACATCATAGAGATCGCTTTTATTCAAAAAAATTTTAAGTGCACAGTTGGTTCTGGTTTTGGGATTAGAAGTGTCTAGTTCTTGTTCATGTATTGTGTTGAAGTCTCCACAAATTATTAAGGCACCTTTTCGGCATTTACCTATTTTTCTCATCAGGCCATTCAGAAAATGGGATTGCCTTTTATTAGGTGCATACACATTTACCAATGTAGTAAGTGTATTATCAATGGTACATATTAATATGAGGTATCGTCCATTGGTATCTACAATAGATTCATGCAATTGAAAATTAACTGAATGATGTATGGCAATAAGTACTCCTCTTTTTTTCTGTTGGCCTGATGCTGTAAATATGTGAGGAAAGTTCTTATGGGTGCAAGTGGGAGTAGCGCCTGTTTTGAAATGGGTTTCTTGTATACACAATATTTGACATCGCTGGGTGTTAGCCATTTGCCACATCGACGCTCTTTTTGCTGGATGGTTAAGACCATTAGTATTTAAAGATATTAACTTTATACTCATAAAAGGATATTAATAAGATGGAAAAAGTAAGTACATACTACCCTGATAATAGCTTTAAATTCTACTTCCATGTGAACAATCTGTAGTCTGAAATGACTATGAATGTCCAAAAATTTAGTGACTGAAAAGTTTTGATTCAAATTTTGTAGGTTCACAACATACCTGTCCCTTTGAATGCTATGAGTTGTGTATAGGATACTGTGAAGAAAAAAATAAAAGTAAAAGCACAAACAAAAATATAACCAAACATTAAACTTAACTTGCAGTGGTAAACATTTCAATGTATACTGCAACATTAGAATGGGGAATTAGTTCAAAGGTCAGCTGTTCCAAAGATTTAGTATCGCACGGCACGGCGGGCAAGCTGATAGATCGGTTTCCTATAGATAGGATTGTATTTTGACCGGATCTAGTCAATGAAAGCTAATGCCATTGTGGCGTAAGTTTCTCCAGATTCTTCTTAGCTCCGATAGGTGGAGTTGGTTCGGAGATAATACCCCATGCGTGAAGTAACTTAATGCCTTGTTCCACAGAAGTGATTGTATGGTAGGTGTCGTTCTTCTGTATCAGTAGTTTAGATGGTTGTTTCCAACGGTATTCAATTTTATGATTACGCAGAGCTTTTGTAATCGTGGAAAGTTGTCTTCTCATATCTAGAGTATGTTTAGACAAGTCAGCATAAATCTGGATTGTATTATATGGTTGTGGAAGTTGTCCTAGATGTCGCACTTTATATAGGATTTGTTCTTTAACATGGTAGAAGTGTACTCTAAGTAGTACATCACGTGGTATCTGTGGAGGGAGAAATGACGGTTTCGGAATCCGATGGATACGATCAATTGTGAGCTCTAAGGCTGGTATAGATGGCAGCAAGTTGGAGAATAAGTCAGTGGCATATTTTTTAAGATCAGACTGCTGTATATTTTCAGGGATACCCCTGATTTTGAGATTGTTCTTCCTTGAGCGGTCTTCTAAATCTGCGATTTTAAATTTAAGCCACTCTTTTTCAGCTTTATTTTCTTCATGAGCATCTATTAAATCATTAATAGTATTGGTCATGTCTCCTATAGCGTTCTCAATAGTGTGTACTCTTTCACCTAAGGAGTTCACTGCTTTGGAGAATTGATTTGTGAGTTGTAAAATATCCGTATGAAGCGAAGTATGTAAAGTTAATAGCATTTCTTTTAATTGGGTGTCCAGAATAGGCTGGTTATTAGTGGGGAATGCGGCTATAGGTGAAGCTATAGGAGTTATGACTGTGTTATCTTGACTAATATGAGGTATTTTATAGCTTACCTCCTGGCCTGTGAAATCCAGTTTGATACGAGTTTTAGCCGGGCTGCGACATGTAGGACTGAGGTAATCTTTCTCATGAGGAGATTCCAGATATGTTTTCTGAGGCGATTCCTCTAGAGCAGCATCAGGCCTGTCAGTGTATTGCGCTCTCCCTGAGGAGGCTGTTGCTGGTACAGCAGCTGTGAGAGGATCTGTGCCATCTTTTTTTCTCCCTCCCGCTGACTGAGAGGAGAATGTCGTTAGTTTTTTCATTTTCCGTTCGTCTTTCCGCTTTTTTGACATCACCTTCGGATTCAGGAACTCTTCCGTTGTCTGTTCGCATCTTTTTTACCGATATTCGCTGTGAATTGTCGCTAATATGCCCGTTCGTGTCACAGAGCTCTCTCACAGAGCTTCCATTCAGCTCATGCGCTGGCCACGCCACCTAAATGCTTTTTTTTTTCAGATTGAGGTGCTTTGGTAACATGAGCTAAATTTAAAAGAAAAAAAAAAATCAATGTTACAGCCAAATATGTATTGCCAGTAATCTTAATCTTTTTCCTAGAAGACAATACATACCTCCCAACTTTCTGAGATGGGAATGAGGGACACCAATGAGCAAAAGTATGTAGGCATAGGACACACCCCCCTATCACGCCCCCTTAAAGAAGCATTGTACAAGAAAAATAAATAAAAATTGGTTAAATCCACAAGTTTTTTTTTACCACTACTATTCCTTTATATTGGCTTTTGGAATTTACAATTGCAGCAATATAGAAATTAAATTAAAGGTTTAGCACTCAGAAACACTTTTTGATAGATAAGTAGTGTTTTTATATACAACTATACAGATCAGAGCAAAATGAGGGACAAAGGAGGAGGAAAGAGGGACAGAGGGACATTACCCCGAATCAGGGACAGTCCCTCGAAATCAGGGACAGTTGGGAGCTATAATATTGTAACTTGTGGAGTGACATTAGGAGATTCTCCTTTAAATTCACCAACAATATGAAGTTTGGCGTCCTGATTGGTTATAAATTAAACGGATTGCTCAGTAAGGCCCTCACAATACACAGGTATGAACCTAAGTGATATAGCACAATCAGACCTGCATGCAGCCAGATCAAAAGGCATTACCTTCCGAAGTTCCATTTAGGGAAATCAGGAAATCATTGTATTTCTCAGAGTAAGAGACTGCAGAGCACCAATACTAGACAGAGTTACTGTAGGTACCTATCTAGCTGTGAAACTGAGCAATAACACTTACCCGTGCCCTGCGTTGTTGCTGGCCCGCTGCTCCCTTCCCAATGCTGCACTATTTCAATAGCCTGTTGCTTTTTTTCTGAACTCTGCTTCATGAGCAATATGACAAAATAAAAAAATGATATATTATATTATATATATTATACAGTGCCTTACGAAAGTATTCGGCCCCCTTGAACTTTTCAACCTTTTGCCACATTTCAGGCTTCAAACATAAAGATATAAAATTTAAATTTTTTGTGAAGAATCACCAAGAAGTGGCACACAATTGTGAAGTGGAACAAAATCTATTGGATTTTTGAAACTTTTTTAACTAATAAAAAAATGAAAAGTGGGGCGTGCAAAATTAATCGGCCCCCTTGCGTTAATACTTTGTAGAGCCACCTTTTGCTGCGATTACAGCTGCAAGTCGCTTGGGGTATGTCTCTATCAGTTTTGCACATCGAGAGACTGAAATTCTTGCCCATTCTTCCTTGCAAAACAGCTCGAGCTCAGTGAGGTTGGATGGAGAGCGTTTGTGAACAGCAGTTTTCAGCTCTTTCCACAGATTCTCGATTGGATTCAGGTCTGGACTTTGACTTGGCCATTCTAACACCTGGATACGTTTATTTGTGAACCATTCCTTTGTAGATTTTGCTGTATGTTTGGGATCATTGTCTTGTTGGAAGATAAATCTCTGTCCCAGTTTCACGTCTTTTGCAGACTCCAACAGGTTTTCATCCAGAATGGTCCTGTATTTGGCTGCATCCATCTTCCCCTCAATTTTAACCATCTTCCCTGTCCCTGCTGAAGAAAAGCAGGCCCAAACCATGATGCTGCCACCACCATGTTTGACAGTGGAGATGGTGTGTTGAGGGTGATGAGCTGTGTTGCTTTTACGCCAAACATATCGTTTTGCATTGTGGGCAAAAAGTTCGATTTTGGTTTCATCTGATCAGAGCACCTTCTTCCACATGTTTGGTGTGTCTCCCAGGTGGCTTGTGGCAAACTTTAGATGAGACTTTTTATGGATATCTTTGAGAAATGGCTTTCTTCTTGCCACTCTTCCATAAAGGCCAGATTTGTACAGTGTACGACTGATTGTTGTCCTATGGACAGACTCTGCCACCTCAGCTGTAGTTCTCTGCAGTTCATCCAGAGTGATCATGGGCCTCTTGGCTGCATCTCTGATCAGTCTTCTCCTTGTCTGAGCTGAAAGTTTAGAGGGACGGCCAGGTCTTGGTAGATTTGCAGTGGTCTAAATGATCGCTTGCACAGTGCTCCTTGGGATGTTTAAAGCTTGGGAAATCTTTTTGTATCCGGCTTTAAACTTCTCCACAACAGTATTACGGACCTGCCTGGTGTGTTCCTTGGTCTTCATGATGCTCTCTGCGCTTTCAACAGAACCCTGAGACTATCACAGAGCAGGTGCATTTATACAGAGACTTGATTACACACAGGTGGATTCTATTTATCACCATCAGTCATTTAGGACAACATTGGATCATTCAGAGATCCTCGCTGAACTTCTGGAGTGAGTTTGCTGCACTGAAAGTAAAGGGGCCGATTAATTTTGCACGTACCACTTTTCAGTTTTTTATTTGCTAAAAAAGTTTCAATTATCCAATAGATTTCGTTCCACTTCACAATTGTGTCCCGCTTGTTGGTGATTCTTCACAAAAAATTTAAATTTTATATCTTTATGTTTGAAGCCTGAAATGTGGCAAAAGGTTGAAAAGTTTAAGGGGGCCGAATACTTTCGCAAGGCACTGTGTGTGTATATATATATATATATATATATATATATATATATATATATATATATATATATATATATATATACACACACACACATACATCAATTTAACAAAAGTCTGTCTTTTTCAGTATGTTGTTTAGACTATTTTTAGAGTATTTTGCTTAAGGTTTAATAGAAGAATGTAATCTAGTTGAATACAGTTGGACTGAGAAACACTCTTATGTTGATGCATGCATCCTGACCTCTGAAGACACGCAGCGCACTGGATGGGGCCACATGTCCAGAGAGACCTCAGGATGGGATGGGGGTGGATGGGGGGTGGACGGGGAGATCGCAGGATGGGACAGGGGGTGGACGGGGAGATCGCAGGATGGGACAGGGGGTGGACGGGGAGATCGCAGGATGGGACAGGGGGTGGACGGGGAGATCGCAGGATGGGACAGGGGGTGGACGGCGAGATCGCAGGATGGGACAGGGGGTGGACGGCGAGATCGCAGGATGGGACAGGGGGTGGACGGCGAGATCGCAGAATGGGACAGGGGGTGGACGGGGAGATCGCATGATGGGACGAGAAGATCGCAGGATTGGACGGGGAGATCGCAGGATGGGATGGGGAGATCGCAGGATTGGACGGGGAGATTGCAGGATGGGATGGGGAGATCGCAGGATTGGACGGGGTGATCACAGGATGGGATGGGGGGGGGGGGTGGACAGGAAGACCTCAGGATTCAGGATGAATGGGGTTGGACAGAGCATTCAGGAGAGAAACCATAAATAGTGCAATTCACACAGAAAACGTCCCCCGTTCTCAGCACTTACTGTCCTTATCTCCTGCTGCAGAGTCCTGTACAGATGAAGCAGACAGAATGAGTGGCACTCTGTGTCTGCAGAATGAGTCCAGCTTCTGTCTTCCAATGATCTGATAAGATTCTGGGCACAGGCTTCACCAGAAATCTGTCTGTCATCTGCCAGGACACTGCAGCAACTTTCCTATCACACACTGACTTGCTGTCTCCTCCATTAGAAAGCCCTCCCCCTCTGCAGCACAGATCGGCAACTGACCCCGCCCCCACGCACAGAGTGAGTGGCCAGTACAGGAGGATGATTGCCATGAGCTGCAGCTAATCACCATGAGGACAAGCAGGTCCAATCAAAGAAAATTTTCACACAGTAAGAAAACCAGCCTCAGGCTGCGCCATGCGGAATTCTGTGTGCGCGGGCGGGACAGTGGGAAAGCCCCCCCTTTGCGGGACAATCCCGCCCATTCAGGGCCAGTTGGGAGGTATGGACAATATAAGGACTCCTATTCATCTTTTCAATGCAGTGAGGGCTTGTATACCGGATAAAATGGAAAGATACCCACTATTCACTTCACTAGGTATGAGGGTTTGCAACCACTTTAACAAACAAAACGTATAGGATAAGTTCACCTTTGGGAACATATTACATGTTCCACTCCTTTTTTTGGGTGGAACATGTAATTTGTCCCGTGTACGGGCCTTATGAGAGGAGCATGGGAGACGTATAAACCCCAAACAGGACTTCCCAGTTCTCTCTGGGACGCTCTGCTACAATGTGTACAATTTTTCTTTGTTTTTTATGTTGTAAAATTACCAAACTGCATATATTATAATATGTTTTGTGTGGATCAGCTAGAAAAAACATTTAAAAATGTCTTCGCTCCTTCAGAAATGGGGCTTTAAAGCACAGAACTTGATATTTGAATTTAATACCAGTAAAAGTGGTAGCCCTCTATGATATTATGTGATTCAGGGCTAATCTCAGTTTTTTTAAGAGCCCATACCCTCTAAATTTCAGAGTGTCTAGTCTCACTGCAGCCAAATACTTACAAGCAATCTAGGTCAACTCTACTAAAGCCCGGTGCAGTCACGGCCTCTTCCTCTAAGCTTCTATACTTCAATCATTTAGGGGGCCTTCCCTGTCACCGTAGTAGAGTGATGTGCTTGATGTGGTCTTAGTTGCAGAAACTTACGGAGAGATGTGCTTCCTCTAAGCTCGCCACTTGTAGTCTGTCTCCCTGCCTGTTTTTCACACTACTTTAAATATCATCACCGTGCTAGTAAGTTTGTTTGTTTTTTTGGGTAGTGGAGTAATTGCATAAATTGCTGTCCCTGTCCCAACTGGAAAGACCATTCTATTGCATGAGGTGACACTGAAAAAGGACATTGGACGGAAATTTTTGGATTTGGGTGTTCAGTTCAACAACGATTTTTCCTGACTTCCTGTACGGTGACAAGAAAACTAGATATTAGAGGAAATCTCAGCCATCAACACAGCAAAAAAATATTAAAATAAACCTGTAGAGGCTCTAGTGCATTGGCAGTCTATCCAAATGTAAAAAAAGAAACATGTTACTGGAGCTGAGCTTTGAAGTATCCCCGTATATGTTTCTGTAAGCTACGAGCAGAAAAGTATAGACTGCAGGCCATGTTATTCCCACAGGATTAATTTGAATAAATTCATAAGCCCCCTAATTGTTACATGCTATGTTTTGCTGTCAGGCTCAAGTCATTCTACATACATCTGGGATGCTTTGGTATCCAAGATACAAGTTATCACCATATATTCACTAATTACCCATAACCTATACAGTGTCCTTGTCTACTGCATTTCACTTGTCAGTTTGAATAACAAAAGGTCCGCAACTTCTCTCTGAGAATATTAAACAGGATTATATCATTACGCAATTCAATTTAAGACATTAACTCCTTGATGTTTTTTCACGGTTTGACTTCTACTAAATTCTCAGTGTATATTTTCAGTGTGGCTAGTTCTCTGTTTTTATGTCTCCATTCTTAATGACTAAGGACTTATTTTTTGAGCTTCCCTTTTGCCAAGGTGTCTGAACGCTGCCCTGCAAAAAATGCCTGAACTTTGGCCAAACTCTATATGCTTCATAGCCTCTATAATTGCTTTAAAGAATAGCCACACATTTAAGATATTATAGCTTTTTTTTTTTAACTATATCAAGGGGCAACAATCAACTTTATAAATATTATCTCTTTGCCTTTTCCATCCATTTCTCTATGTTGAGGGTTTGTGGCATGTGTAGCACTGACTCCTGAAGGAGCCTTTGAGATGTTGGTTCCTTCTGCTGTCCTCCAGTGGTGACTCATCCTGAAATGAACCTATTTACCAACCCACCAATAATCCCAAAAAGTTTTATTAGGACAAGCTCTGCAAACAGATTAATGGTAACATAGATCTGATCACAGTAGAGTGGAGACATTATAGAATACTAGTACATAAGTAACCCTTGTTCCCTTTATAGTCTGTTGATGTCCCAGCCAGTACATTTAAGGTTAAACAAAGTGAACAACTAGATTAACTTAAAGCGGTTGTATACCCACTCACTGACATTTTTTAAAAATTTTTTTTACAGACCTGTAAGGCAAAAGGCATAATGCGCTAGTATGCACCGCATACTAGCTCATTATGAAATACTTACCTTAGAACGAGGCCCAGACATCTCACCCGCTCCACGTCTGAGGGAGCTGACATGTTCCCTTGGCGTGTCTTCCGGGTATGTGAGTGGCTGGAGCCGCGATGTCGTCACTCCCTCGCATTGCGCGCAGGAGATTTTTCCGGCAGGGTTTGGCGTCTGTCTGGCTTTCGGCCGAGAATCCCCTGTGCGCATGTGCTGCTGCAGTCAGCGGCTCATTGCGAGGGGAATATCTCCTAAACCATACAGGTTTAGGAGATTTTTTTTAACCTTATTATAGGCTTACCTGTAGGTAAAAGTTCAAATTTTGACTATACCACGGCTTTAAACAGCAAATATAGTGATGAGAATCTCAACATTATTAAGAGTGTCAATAGCAAGGTGTCCCATTTGATATTGCCTTATCCATTGCCAGTGAAGGAACTGATTTAGGCTCCGCAGAACGGAGTGGCTCAAAGCATGGGTCCCTGTTCATTGTTTTAGGTCTCATTTCAGCCCGTATTTTTGGCTGCATTCGGACCTGAAACAAACCAGAAGACACACAGGACACCTGTGCAATTCGCACAGGAGCCGCTCCAGAGATGTGTGAACTGGCTCCATAGAGAGGAGGTCACAATCTCCTGACATTTCAATTGGATGTGGGGAAACACACATCCAATTCAGTAAGTAAGAGTATTTGTAATCCATATGGAAATGCTTATATCATGTCCTGGGCAGATTCTGTGAAATGGCATCATAGTCTTAGAGCAGCCAGCAAGCAATATTAGCACAGGTGGCCAAGGGGGCTCTCAACACTGACGCTGGTTAAGTGTCTTTGCTGGAGGCTAGACAAAAGGTCACACCACACTCTGGACTTTCCCTCACATAGTCCATTCTCCTTGTAACTCTCTCCCTTGGGTCACCAGTGCAAGCTCTCCTGTTTAGAACTCCCAGCCACCCTGCCACCAGAGTCCTGCTTTCTTCTTGCTCCCTCCCTTGTTCTCCAACAAAAAGGGCTGCTTGCCCCTCCTGAACTGAGGAAACATCCTCCTTTCACCTGGAGTCAAATAAATAAGAGGGGGGAGAAAATAATGGGACTTTACATGAGGCAAATGACGGTATCAGTAATATCATGACATGTTTATTGTAGTAAAAATGTAAACCTAGCACATTGCAATAGTTGTATGTGACATAGCAATTTCATATATATATACATATGACATGAACACATTAACACTTAATGTACAAATGGTATAGCAGCACATGTCCAGTTAAGGTTGCAAATTCATATATTCATACAGGATATAGATATATACAAGGCATAAACGATTCATGTATTGTAGAGAGATGGTGCAACAGCATGCTCTGTTTGTCCATGTCTAAGGAGATTGGTGCTCCATGCTCTAAGAATAAGGGATAAGGGATATGTGGTAACATTTTTATTATTGATAAAAAATATATAGACACGTAATACATCAAAACAAGGTTACATTATATAATGCTCAACGTGTTTCATGGTTAAAAAAAAAAAAAAATTACTCAGGAGCGGGTGTATCAGTATGTCTGTAAAATATATAAATAAAAAAGCTATAATATCTTAAATGTGTGGCGTAGAAACCCGCGAGTGGCTCGGTATCTATGCCCGGAAGTGGGAGCAAAATACTTGTATTAGACAGGTATCTGCTCCCCCCTCCCTCCTGAAATGTGTCAAATGTGACACTGGAGGGGGGGGGGGGGGTTGGGAGGAACCGGAAAAGCGGAAGTTCCATTTTAGTGTGGAACTCCGCTTTAAGGACTCCTGTGGCAATAGATGGCCTTTCCCAATTCTCCATCAACTGTCCAGTAAAATCAGGGTCTGCAGTATTCCTTTTAACAACTGGGCAGAGAGCTCAGTCAGCGACAGTGATGATTGCAGGTACCAAGGAGTGTCCTCTTCTATGCCTCTCTGTTCATGGTAACCATCTCGCCATCAACCAGACGCACACACTCTCTTCTAATGTCCTCATTGTAACTCCCTGAGCTCTGGAGCAAGCCTCCTCCTTTTCCTCTCCTCAGAACTCCAGTGAATCTGGGATCTGTAGGTCCTCTGCTCAGTCCACACAATCCGAAAATCGGACGACAGATCATCTGACTTTTTATGCTTGCTAGTCGCAAGTAGAAATTGAATACTAAAGTCACGAAAATTCTCGTATGACAGAAAAAAAAAAATCGGAAGTGATATAATTTGTTGTAGTATACTTGTGTTGTATTTTATGACAACATCTGTACTGACTAAACCAAAATCGTATGATCTGGTATTGTACAAGAAATTTGTTGTGCTTGTCCGATCTAATAATATCAGATGAACCAGGGGTCAAGTCCTGGGGAAAAAAGTGTGGGAACTCCCACCCAAGATCCACTCCCCCACCAAAAAAATAAATAAAAAGGATATGCTCATATGCATATATATTTTTTTTTTATTATTTCACATAAAATACAGTGACTGCAAATGCAACATGCTACAAAAGATGAACAGACTGTGACTACGTACAGGAGATGACCAGACTGCGACTACGTACAGGAGATGACCAGACTGCGAATGCGACTACGCACAGGAGATGACCAGACTGCGAATGCGACTACGCACAGGAGATGACCAGACTGCGAATGCGACTACGTACAGGAGATGACCAGACTGCAAATGCGACTACGTACAGGAGATGACCAGACTGCGACTACATACAGGAGATGACCAGACTGCGACTACATACAGGAGATGACCAGACTGCGACTACGTACAGGAGATGACCAGACTGCGACTACGTACAGGAGATGACCAGACTGCGACTACGTACAGGAGATGATCAGAATGCGACTACAGGAGATGACCAGAATGCGACTACGTACAGGAGATGAACAAGTAGCTAGTTTTAAAATTTAAACCTGTCCTCACCCCCTTTACATTCCTGTCCCAACCCCCCTTCACATTCCTGCCCTGCCTCCCTTTTATATCACCCCTCCTCATTCCTTTCAGTTTCTGATACTTTCCCCCTCCCTCCTTCATAACAATGCCCTCTTCCCTGTCTTACCTTACACAGGACACAGCAGATGACATCGGAGGCACAGAGCTGACATCGGAAGTGCAGCAAAGGGATGGACAGAGGGCGGGACCTGCCCCAGTTAACTGATTGGTTGATAGAATGCAGAGCGGTTCTATTAACCAATCAGTTAACTGGGCCAGCCCCTGCCCTCCGTGCATCGCTGTGCTGCTCTTCCGATGTCAGCTCTGTGTCTGTGAAGACAACAAAGCTAGCAGGCAGCGGCAGAATGCACATCTTAAATGGCGTGACTGCGCCAGGGCCGCACAGATCATTGACTGACTTGGCCTGCGGTCCACCATTTAGTTGATGCCTGTGCTAGAACCTCGGGCGGCTCTAGTCCTGCAAAGGGAACGGCGTTCCTACTGTGAAAAAAAGTGCAGGGACGCCGTTCCCACGCGTTCCCGCAGGACTCGAGCCCTGAGATGAACTGTCGTGATCGGCTCTCGAAAGCTCTGTACTATCTGATTATCGTACGGTTGCGTCGAAAGATGTATTTTACGTCTGATTTTTGGATCTAGTGTACAGGCCATTAGTCTGTATGGAACTACCTGCACACTATGCAGTTCTTCCCAACATTCACATCAGTTTAAGCAGTCCAGATCCTCTTACTTTGTGTTGTTGTGTTGTGTTGGGCGAAATTAACAGTCTACAAATAATCTGTAATACCAGTCTCCAATTACAGCTATGCTTGTTAGGCTGCATACACATTGGACGTTTTTTTCAGCTGCTCCTAGGTGCATTTGGCATTTTTCTTCTTGCCTCTAAACGCCCCTGCATACTAGCCTATGTCTATGTACACATAGGCTCTTGGTGCATCCAGGAGAGCAGAGTTTTGGCAGAAAGTCGCTTGACGCTTCTAAAAGCAGCTAATAAGGACACCAACAGATACAATGAAACTGACAACCAGATTTATGACAGCCCTGCAGACTGGGGCTACAATCTCCATAACCGGTTCTCTTTAAAAAATAAAATAAACCATATTGATAAAGTGATATGAACATTGGGTATGTTAGGTATGTGTAAAAGTTATTAAATATATTACAAGTAGACATGGATTTTTTGTGCAAAAAAGCCACAAAAAATAGTAAATGTATAGAATTCTGATAAAACTCTGGAATCCTGGGATTCTCATACACTTTCAATTTAACCCATTAGGCTAACCACACATGTTACAATCTTATCATATAATTTCTGCACAACCAACTTTACATTTACTAAAACTATGTATTTTGAGTACTGACCTATAATGTTAAATCTATATGTATCCATCCATGTAGGCCCTTGCACTATATACTTGTTGGTAGACCCATAGGAGAAAGTACAATCAAATTGTCAAGTCACTAAGGTAATCTATTGGTATAAACATACTTAATCTCCAAAAAGTGACAATTATTTTCAGCTAAATTCAATGAGATTTGAACAAAACAGCGACATGGCAGAATTAGAGAATCTTATTCTTATGTTAAAGTGTTAGTTCACCCTTACAGAAAAAAAATGTACAGGTGTGCTAACACCGTACACCCTCTTCACCTCTCCCCAGTCCCCGCTCTACTTACCTCCAGGGATGCTGAGCTGTCACAAGATCACAATGGAGACAGTAATGCAACACAATTACAAAAGATAAAGAAACCAGAATAGCAAGCTATAGCAGATTGAAGAGGAGTGTTCCCCTCCAGATAACTGGCAAATAACATTGACTTGTGAAGTTATAATCATGGTGAAGAAAAACAGCTAGGTTCTCTGAAAATAGAGAGGTTTTCAAACATCTGCTATATCCGGGTTTGATGTACATATCCAAAAATGTAGCAAATATTTTCTCCATTGCTAACACTAAACAGAGATAAAGCAAATGATCTACACACATGCTATACACAGGGTGTCCCATGTGGCATTTATAATATGGGAAGTTTATGGAAATTACCTCTCCTAATGGAAGGATTACAATTTTGGGAGCTAATTTCCCCATAGATTCTCATACCTAGTAATAGTTAGTCACATTCAACTAGACATGTTCTGTAACTTGGAAGATGTTTGTAGCTTATCCAAGTCACTTCTTCAGTTCTAACAAGTGTCTGGAAAATACCCCAGCCTTCATATCCATGCAAGTAGCACCAACACTACTTTTTGATCCAATCAAGGTGTCTGATACTTGAAACTGAATAAGTATATTAATAGTAAAAAGGTCAGGTCTGAGCATGTAGGATGCATTAAAGTGGTTGTATACCCTTTTTTGTAACTTTTACCTACAGGAAAGCCTATAATAAGCCTTACCTGTAGGTAAAAAAAATATCTCCTAAACCTGTACGGTTTAGGAGATATTCCCCTCGGTATGCGCCGCTGACTGCAGCGGCGCATGCGCACGAGGGGATTCTCGGCCTGAAAATCCGGCAGTGGCCGGCGGCCGGAAAGAAATCTCCCGCGCGCATGCGCGGGAGTGACGATATCGCGGCTCCAGCCACTCACAGCGCCGGAGCCGCGATACCCGGAAGAAAAGCATGTCAGCTCCCTCGGCGTGGATCGTGCCAGATGTCGGGGCCTCGTTCTAAGGTAAGTATTTCATAATGAGCTAGTATGCGGTGCATACTAGCTCATTATGCCTTTTGCTTTGCAGGTGTTAAAATAAAATAAAAAAAAATAGCGGGTTTACTACCGCTTTAAGGTGAAAAAACACGAGGGTTTACAACCCCTTTAAGGGGGGATATGATCAATATGTATAAATACATAAGTGGTCCATATAGTGAACTTGATGTTGAGTTGTTCACTTTAAAGGTCATCACAGAGGACAAGGGGGCACTTTTTATGTCTAGAGGAAAAAATATTTCCTCTCCAAATACGGAAAGGTTTCACAATAAGAGATGTGGAATAGAGATAGTTCTAGCCAGCTCAGTAGATTGCTTTAAAAAAGGCCTGGATTGTTTCCTTAACGTACATGATATAACTGGGTACTAACATTTATAGGTAAAGTTGATTCAGGAAAAAATCCGATTGCCTCTCGGGGGATCAGGAAGGAATTTTTTCCCCTGCTGTAGCAAATTGGATCATGCTTTGCTGGGGTTTTTGCCTTCCACTAGATCAACTTTGGGTAAAGGTTTGTGTATATGGGATTGTATGTTTATGTTTTGTTTTTTTGTTTGAACTGGATGGACATGTGTCTTTTTTTCAACCTGACAAACTATGTAACTATGTAAATATGTAAGTGCGTTGGATAAGCAACATTGCAGAACAATTCCAGTTGAATGTGACTAACTACTACTAGATATACTGATTTGGATAAATGAGAACCTTCACAGACATAGATTCTCATACTTTGGTTAATGATTACTGATTCATAGGAAATATTCTAGATACAATAAAGCTGTACAATACCCAACCAATACTCTTGCTTGGGCCAATGATGGTATGGAAAACTGATGCTTGGCAGTACAACTAAAAAGGAACATTACTTGCATGTTTGTTTCTTTGGTCTTCTTAGTTCTAACATTCTTTCTGTAATGTGCACTGCGTATAGCTTATTTGCAGTGTATATTTCTGACATCTGTAAGACACTTAGGATGATACAAGGCCTGGGTGCATACACATGTAGCAAGGTCCCAAGCTTCCTTTAGTCTAATGAGAACCTCCAGAGCCAAGAGCTGCTGACATCCTTCCATATAGAGTGGGTTGTAAGGCATAGTGGCATAGTGGCTGTAGTGTAAAGTATATCCATGGGCACCAGTCGCCTCTTGAATGCAAAGAGATTTTTTTTTCTTGAACAGAACTTTGAGACAGAGGGTTTAGGGCCAGGACACCCTTAAGGCAGTTGCAATGTTAAGTAGCAGATCCTGAGACTTCTATAGGTAGACAGCCATGCAGGGAAAGGCATTCAGCAAGACACCACATCTGCATGTGTAAGAATGCTGTCTCCTATGGCAACAGTCTTAGAACAGTTCCTAACACAAGTTGTAATGAACTCCTTTCCTTTCCTTACAGTCACTTCTTGTAGGTCCTCAACCCACTGAGCTCCCAGTCTCTCTCACTAGACTTGCTGATTCACTGCCACCGAATCCCTTATGCTCTTCCAATCTTCCTCAAGCATCACCCTCTAATGGATCCCTATTTTGGCACTCCAGATACTTCTCAAGCTTCACCCCACTGGCCTGCTCGGTCCTTGGCTTGACACACAAGCCTGCTCAGCAAGCGTCACCTCTGCTCTCTGTGTCCCTGGCTTGACACCTGCTGAAGTTCCCCAATTCTTCACCGTCCCTGGTTGGTGAGAATACTGCTCTGGTACTTGCTTCAGCTACTCACTGTGGTCCCTGGTAATAAGGTGGTTGGTCCCTTAGTGGCGACAGCTTCCCCTCTACCTCCAACCACGACAGGTTCTCCGCCTGGCAGAACCATCACTTCTGGTTGGACAGCAAGCCGAAATCCAAACCCTATGCTGCTCTCTTGCTTCTGGTCAGGCACTCAGATAGCCTAGCAGCCACATGTGCCTGGGATAGGCTCAAACTGCGGCCTAAAAGCCCAGGTAATACAACACACGTCCACCCAGACAGCCATCCAGGTGGCACTGAAAACCCAGATCACCTGACTCCACCCAAATATATAGGTTCTCCCAGCAGGCCAAGGGATTAAAGAAAACATCTTCCCATTGTCTAAGACACTCTTAATCTGTCCTTGCTTTGCCCTTGTCTTATCTAATGTCACCAGGCACCCTGCCACCTTGCGGCAAAAGAGAAGTGCAGCAATTCCAGACTTAGGGTGAACTCAATTGATCCCTAACAATGAGCCAAGGTAACTACACCTGACAGGTAAATTTAGGAGCAACCCTGCCTAAACATCAGGGTGCTACACACAGAAGTTGCATTGTCAGTGATTGCCCAAAGGCTGAAGAGTAAGGACACAAGCTCGGAAGAAATGGAGAAGGCGACAGCTGGGGACAACTCTGAACTGTTAGGGTTGAAGGAGGAGGGTAAACAGAGGTGAGTCAACCACATTGTGAAGGTATTTTATAAGGAGAGGAGAGAGATGGGACTTTGAGTGAAGCACACAGCAGTAAATGGATTGGTCAAGTGACTGGAAAAATGTAATTTATTTATATTTCACAAATCATACATTGTTTGCAAGTATTTTGGGCAACAAGCCTATAAAAAATACTTGGGGCAACATGCCTCGTACAATATAAATCACAGTTCAATAAATAAACATATATTGAGTAGTCTTGGGACTTTAGTTAGTAAGTAAATTAAATAAAACGACCAAAATAAATATTTCTAAATATGAATAAAAATTCAGATTATGTAAAAACTGGATATTCCATGATTACAATAAAAAGAAGATAATAATTCAAGGCTCTATGCATTTTGCGGCGCTGTAGCCGCTCATCAGGAGCAAGTACCATGGAATAGATCTAAAAAAGAAAAACAAAAAAAAATAATAAAAGGAAAAATAATGAAACAAAAATGAGCTACAAATGGGTGTTAGCCCATATTTAAAGAAAAACTGTGCATCCAACTTACATTTGCATCAGCACACCATCTGGGTGGCATCAAGAATCGCCAAAACAAGAACGCAAGGTGAAGCCCCCAGGTAGCACGGTAGCCTGCATGGATGATTGCAGCCGCCAAGGACACCTCCAGAGTCAGTGAGTGCAATGGGTGTGATGTGAACATAATGATTGAAAGAAACCCCTAAGTGAGATAAAAAATAAAAATATATGAATTGTGAACAAGTGTTGCAGTGGTGATGAATGGATGGTGCAAGAAAAAAAAGGGAGCAGGTGAAGTGAAAAAAGAAAAGAGAACATGTTGTGTACTTATGCCAACTGAGAAGGACCGTAGTCGATCCACACAAGTGTGATCCTACTAGTGAGAGGGAAAGGTGGAATGTGAGCCTACAACGGGAGATGCCTGGGCAGATGCACCATCCGCGTCCTGTCACCAGAGCCACACAGGTACATGCAGCAGTGGAGGGATGGAAAGCTTTCACCTAGACGGCTCAGCCGTCCGGCGATTAGCGCCTGCCCATCCCCGCACTGCGCATGCCTAGAGATCGAATTCGGGTTTGTGAGGTTTGTTTCATTATTTTTCCTTTTATTATTTTTGTTATTTCTCTTTTTTAGATCTATTCCATGGTACTTGCTCCTGATGAGCGGCTACAGCGCCGCAAAACGCGTAGAGCCTTGAATTATTACCTTCTTTTTATTGTAATCATGGAATATCCAGTTTTTACATAATCTGAATTTTTATTTATATTTAGAAATTTTTATTTTGGTCGTTTGTTTAATTTACTTACCAACTAAGGTCTCAAGACTACTCAATATATGTTTATTTATTGAACTGTAATTTATATTGTATGAGGCATGTTGCCCCAAGTATTTTTTAGAGGCTTGTTGCCCAAAATACTTGCAAACAATGTATGATTTGTGAAATATAAATAAATTAAATTTTTCCAGTCACTTGACCAATCCATTTACTGCTGTGTGCTTCACTCAAAGTCCCATCCCTCTCCTCTCCTTATAAACTACTGACAGGGATGGAGGCTGGTGTCCCTTTGATGCTGGCCTCATTTAAAGTCCCAAAATGCACTTTTCCTATATTGATAATTGTGCAGGTATGTTGTATGCTACACCCTGTGGCCGATCCACAATGGATTGAACTTTTAAAACGTTCACCCATCTCTACTCACCAACATTAAGTTGGAGCCTACTAAAAGGAACTGTTTTCCATATGGCATATGAGCTGACATCAGCATATGGTTTTGCTGCTCTCTCTAATGCACACATGCTATTGTCTGGGCCTTGGAAAATATACTGCCAGTCTGAAATTTTTATATATCATTTAACAAACTGAAATTGATCTCTACAAAGTTTTATGGTGATTTTATCGCACTCACTTCAGAAAGCTCTCTCGCTATGTTTTACTTTTCTGAAACGATTATAAGATCAGGCTGCAGATGCCGGCTGTTGTAGTTTTGCTTATTAATGGCACTGTTGTTGTTCATTATGTCTGTACAAGTTGACAGATTTAATGAAATGTAAACATTCTAGTCCAGCAAAGACCATCAGCCTAGATTAAATATCTGTAACAGGGCTGCATTGAAGGCTCTGCAATGCTGGCCATGGCCATTGGTTTCTTTGCACTTATTGTAGTGCTGTCTCTGTGTGTTATAGGGCTGGCTGGCTTGTTCTGTACACTGGAAAATAAATAAAAGTGGGTACATTTCCCATAGTTCTTTATATAAAATAAATAAATAATCAAAATAAACCCTCATGAGAGAAATATATTAGGATTAAACTAGACTTAAACAAGCATGCAGCTATTAACCACTTCAGCTCCGGAAGGTCCTGACCAGGCCATTTTTTTTTTTTTTTGCGACATGGCACTGCATTGATCTAACTGAGAACTGTGCAGTCGTTCGACATTGTACACAAATACAATTTATGTCCTTTTTTTTCCCTACAAATAGAGCTTTTTTTGGTGGTATTTGATTACCTCTGCAGTTTTTATGTTTTTCACTATAAACAAAAAAAAGGACGACAATTTTTTTTTACAAAACAATATTTTTTACTTTCTGCTATAAAACACGTCCAAATCAAAAAGTGTAAAAAAATCGAATTTCTTCATCAAGTTATACCAATATGTATTCTGCCACATGTTTTCAATACAAAAAAAAAAAATCCCAATAAGCGTGTATTGATTGGTTTGCGCAAAAGTTATAGTGTCTACAAACCATGGGATAGATTGATAGACTTAACTTTATTGTTTTTACTAGTAATGCCAGTGATCAGCAATTTTTAGCGGAACTGCGACATTGTGGTGAACAAATCTGACACTAATGCCCCGTACACACGACTGAGGGACTAGGTCTGACAGACTTTCGACGGAGTTCTGACAGAGTTCTGACAGAGTTCTGACAGAGTTCTGACAGAGTTCTGACAGAGTTCTGACAGAGTTCTGACAGAGTTCTGACAGAGTTCTGACAGAGTTCTGACAGAGTTCTGACAGAGTTCTGACAGAGTTCTGACAGAGTTCTGACAGAGTTCTGACAGAGTTCTGACAGAGTTCTGACAGAGTTCTGACAGAGTTCTGACAGAGTTCTGACAGAGTTCTGACAGAGTTTCCGAATGAACGGACTTGGCCAAACACAATCACACCTAAGTCCGACGGATTCGAACGTGATGACGTACGACTGGACTAGAATAAGGAAGTTCATAGCTAGCAGCCAATAGCTGCCCTCGTGTCGGTTTTTGTCCGTCGGACTAGCATACACACGAGCGGATTTCTCGTGGGAACTGTGTCCGGCGGAGTTCCGGCAGAATAATTTGAAACATGTTCCATTTTTAAAGTCTGTCGGATTTGCAAATCAAAAGTCTGCTGCAGCCCACACACGATCGAATGGTCTGCGGGAATTGTTCCGTCGGACCTTTGATGTTGAAAAGTCCGGTCGTGTGTACGCGGCATAAGTGACACTTTTTGGGGACCAGTGACACCAATACAGTGATCAGTGCTAAAAAAATGTACTTTCGCTGTATAAATGACACCAGCAGGGAAAGGGAGTAACATCAGGAGCAATCTAAGTGTGCTCCTAGGGAGTGCTTTCTAACTGTGGGGGGAATGCTGTGACTGGAGGAAAACAGAAATCTGTGCTTAGCAGAAACACAAAATCTACAATTTTCCTCCCTCACAAAATGGAGGTCAGCCTTGTTTACATAGGCAGACCGCCGCTCTGCCCCTCCTGTGAACAAATGCTGGTGTCCAATCACAGAGGGAGCAGTGCTTCGGCGGTGCATGTACGCATCCCAGAGCCAAGGAGAGAAACCCCCTACGGGTACGTAATTTTGCGCTTAAGGGCTGCCCTGCCACAGTATATGTACCTGGGGCGCTCCTTAAGCAGTTAAAGGTCAAGTCAGAATTCACAATCTTTATACTTCAGACAAGGGATGTGAGCAAAACAGTCAGGCAACTAGCATTATCTGGAAGATATCAGAAATAGCAGTCTATACATTTCTCTTTTGTGTCAGAACAATCAAAATAGCAATTTGGTCTCATTTATTATTTGTCAAAAAGCTTTTCTATGTTGTTTCATGAAGCCACATACATTTTAAATTGTATTTGCCAACTGCCATTTTACAGGGTAGGCCTAAAGTGAAACTTTAGTTGACTTTAAAGTGGTTCTAAAGTCAGAAGTTTTTTTTTTTACCTTAATGCATTCTATGCATTAAGGTAAAAAAACTTCTGCATGCAGCTCCCCCCACCCCTTCCTATACTTACCTGAGCCTGATCTCGATCCAGCGATGTGCATGAGATCAGCTGCTCTTGGCTCTCTCTCTCCTCGTTGGACAGAGAGGCAGCAACAGGAGCCATGCTCCTGCCAATCACAGCCAGGAGGAGCAAGCAGGTAGTAGGGCTGAGCCACAGTCTGTGTTAATGGACCATGCGCACCTTTAAGCCATGTTAAAAGTGAAAGTCCTGCATAAAGTAGAACTTAACTATATCTGACCACCACAAACTGAAAATGCTATTTAATTATTTTTTTACTATTCAAAGCAAACCCACCCATACATCCATGGCTCCATGCCTTATTTTGTTGAGAGATCACTTTGAAAATACCTCCTTAATATTTCCAGCAGCACCATCATGATTCATGTAGTATTTACTTCCTGGATTCCATCCGCCCTTAGGCCAGACATTCAGGCAGGAGGGTGTGCTTAGCTGAGAAAACCCCCCTTCTCCAGATCAGAAAAAAAATACCCATGAAGACTTCTGGGCTGTATGACATCATTTTGGCCTAGGTCAGAATTCAGGAAGCAAAAGATATAGAAAATTAGTAAACATAATATACTGTACCTCCCTATCCATTTTCTTAGCAGAATATAGACAAAATAGGTTATTGTTGATTGAGAGAATAAAGTTCAGCTTTAGGAGAAAACAATGAAAGATGTTTGTTACTAAATTTGTTAACTAGAAAACCTTCTCTTGTGTAAGTCTCCAATTCATTACATTTTTTTAAATCAGACTTTATTTTTATTTTTCAATCCGATTTGGAGGTATCATGATTAATCATGGAGGTCAACCTCCATGTTTGGGTCCCGTGGGCGGGGAAAAATGTGTTGGAGGCATGGCTTTGGATGAAGCTGGCTGAGGGTGTTTTCTAATGTTTTTGCTAGGTGTGCGTTGTTTGGCCTTTATCTAGGCATTGCCGCACTATGTGAGGAGTTACACAGACTCCTGCCTAGCCAGCATCCATTGCAGGAAACACTGGATGGATTTACAGGAACTTGAGCAGAGACTTTAATTTTTATGAGAAAACTTTCTACTGTTATATTTATATTTACATATATTTGAGACTATGGTTCTCTTAGAAAAACGCAACCATGTACCCTTGTTTATATTTCACAGCTATTTTATTTAGATGTAACACACTGCATTGTTACTGATTTTAGGTTGTTAAATGGCCACAAGATGGCACAGCTCTGCAGTTTTTTTTGGCACAGGTTCTAATATAGCAATGCTAAGAATGTTGCAAGCAGGATTTCGTTACTCAGTTAAGCTGGAAATGAACTACAGATCCCAAGGGAGTGAGCAAAGGGGCGGAAGCCTATAAAAAGAAAAGCCAGGGGACCTTCAGGGGAGAGAGGAGGAGACTGTGAGAGAGTCAGGACGTGTGATAGAAGATAGTGCTGACCCAGGAGGACACACGCCAGATCAGATTGGCCCAGAGAGCTGAGAATGGGATTTCCAGATCGCTGATCATACTGAGAGGCAGGATAGTCGATCCTGCAGGCAGACATATCAGGTCATTGCTATCTGTATCACTTTGTCTGCAAGAGGACAGAAAGAAAGGGGGCCCCCCCAACAGCAAGGCAATAGCTTTGCACCGCTACAAGGACTGGGTGAGATGGTTCCTAACCCATACCACATAACCACATGCTACACGTTCATTTGTTGTTGTTGCCAGTTAAGCCCTGAATCTCTTACAACACAGACCGCCACACAGAGACACAGATTCCATAGCCCAATTAGTACTGTGGCCTATCTACACTAGCTGCCCATTGACGTACTGCATGCAGGATACCAGCCTTAACATTTTCTGTTTGTCTGATAGGAAGGAACTCTAAATGCATACCACTTACAGCCTATTCTACCCAAGGAATCAACAAGTTTCACATGTCAAGTTTTGCACTTAAAGGGGCGCACTTCTGCTAAATTCTGCTCCCATTCCTTCTCAGCTTAAATAACCCCTTCCTTAAAGAGACTTGCCAGTTTGTCACATCTATTAAAGGGGAACTCTGCCTGCAGTGTCACCATCCCTGGGGAAATGCTATTTCTCATAGAAAGGGGACCACACCTCTACTGTGCACCATCGTAAGGGCTCCATCATGCTGTCAGAAGAGTCTTTCCCAAATTATGTGTTTGGTCTCCTATGGGACATTTTTCCTACCAAAATCCTCCGAGAGTTAAACCCTGACTCTTGTTCCTGGGAGCCCACAAGCAAGCTAGCTTAACATTCTTTCTCTTTTCCTCTGCTCATTTGGGGAAATACTCTTGGTGGGAGAGCTAACATTTAAATCCTGAGTCCTGCAGGACAATTGGGTTTACTTAAAGTAAGCACCGTTCTGTGTTATATTGCTTACTTTTTATATGTGGATCTCTTTTGTGCATCTCAGACATTTTGTGCTTATACTACTGCCCATCTGACTCTTACATATACAGTACACTAAATAATTGTTCATCCCAAGTGGTGTGCTTATCCTTTGTGTGATAACCAAGGTGACATCTGGCTACAGTTTACGGTGGTGTCAGTGGGGGTTGTGTCTCACCCTAGGCTCAGAAGTGAACAGGGGACCCATTATACTCAGTGACTCCTGAGGGGATAGAGCTACATAAGAGCCAGGAAAATTCATCAGCATGTTTGGAATTGTAGAATGAAACCAGAAAATACTCAGGTAACTAAGAGTGGATATGAGCTCCATGTAGATACAGGGTAGTTATCTGATGGGAATCAAACTCAGGACCCTGAGCTAGAAACTATGGTAGAAGTGCCAACAACTAAGGCACCACATTCTTTATTGAGCAGTTATACAGAATATTTTTTATTGCAAACCACTGTCAAGCTGTCCAGCAGTGTATCTGTCCAGCCTCACTTTCCAGCCTGTTGGCAAGACACCACTTAGAAAACACATCAGCACTGCATAAAAAACCACAGGACTCTAGAGTTAAACTCTACTTGGCACCTAGACTCAAAGGTTAAATATATTGCTGCTAAGCCTCATTTTATTGCAGTAAATACAGACGTTAGCTATTGAACTGGAGCTGGCCCAAGACAGCAGCAGTACTTTATGGCAATATATATTAAATAAACAACTCACTTCCTGATAGAAAAGAACATATTTATAAAGCTCTAATAAGATATAGACTAAATAACTAAAAGGGAATTTATCATTAAGCATTATATCCTTTGACCTTTATAGCAAAGTTGTACTTTTAACCCCCCTCCTGCCCAGACCAATTTTTAGCTTTCACCGCTGTCACACTTTGAATGACAATTGCGCGGTCATGCTACACTGTACTCAAATGACATTTTTATAATTTTTTTCACACAAATGGAGCTTTCTTTTGGTGGTATTTAATCACCCCTTGGGTTTTTATTTTTAGCTAAACAAAAAAAAGGCAGAAATTTATGAAAAAACAAAAACAAAGGGGTTCATAGTTTGTTATAAAATTTAGCAAACTGGTCATTTTTCTCCTTCATTGATATTCGTTGATGAGGCTGCACTGATAGACACAGATAAGGTGACACTGATAGGTGGCACTGATGGGCACTGATAGGTTACACTGTGTGCACTGGTAGGTGGCACAGAAGCCTCTGCAGAGGCTCTCCATGATCGGGACTGATGTCCCTCTAACAGCCGCCGGTGACAGCCACCGGAGTCATTGCTGCCTCTGTTTACAGCACATGATCAGCTGTCATTGGCTGACAGCTGATCACGTGGTATGGGGTCGGTATTGACCCTATACTCCGATCTGTGATCAGCCGAGTCTTATAGACGGGGTCACAGTGCATGCTTGGCCAATCATGAGCCAGCAATGCATTGCGATGGCGTAGTGCATTGTGGGCGTTCGAGTCGAACACCGAGCTCATCCCTAGTGGCCACCATTATTTTCCAGCACTGCCTTAACCCTCTTGGGCATGGAGTTCACCAGAGCTTCAAAGGTTGCCACTGGAGTCCTCTTACACTTCTCCATGATGACATCATCATGGAGCTGGTGGATATTAGAGACCTTTCGCTCCTTCACCTTCCATTTGAGGATGCCCCACAGATGTTTAATAGGGTTTAGGCCTGGAGACATGCTTGGCCAGTCCATCACCTTTTACCCTCATCTTTTTTAGCAAGGCAGTGGTCGTCTTGGAGGTGTGTTTGGGGTCGTTATGTTGGAATACTGCCCTGCTGCCCAGTCTCTGAAGGGAGGGGATCATGCTCTGCTTCAGTATGTCATAGTACATGTTGGCATTCATGGTTCCCTCAATGAACTGTAGCTCCCCAGTGCCAGTAGCACTCATGCAGCCCCAGACCATGACACTCCCACCACCATGCTTGACTGTAGGCAAGAGACACTTGTCTTTGTACTCCTCACCAGGTTGCCGCCACACATGCTTGACACCATCTGAACCAAATAAGTGTATCTTGGTCTCATCAGACCACAGGACATCTGCTTGTCTTCAGCAAACTGTTTGCAGGCTTTCTATTGCATCATCTTTAGACGAGGCTTCCTTCTGGGATGACAGTCATGCAGACAAATTTGATACAGTCTGCAGCGTATGGTCTGAGCACTGGCTGACCCCCACCCCTTCAACCTCTGCAGCAATGCTGGCAGCACTCATATGTCTATTTCCCAAAGACAACCTCTGGATATGATGCTGAGCACATGCATTCAACTTCTTTGGTTGACCATGGCAAGGCCTTTTCTGAGTGGAACCTGTCCTGTTAAACCACTGTATGGTCTTAGCCACCATGCTGCAGCTCAGTTTCAGGATCTTGACAATCTTCTTATAGCCTAGGCCAGCTTTATGTAGAGCAACAATTCTTTTTTTCAGATACCCAGAGAGTTCTTTGCCCCGAGGTGCCATGTTGAACTTCCAGTGACCAGTATGAGAGAGTGAGAGGTATAACACCAAATTTAACACACCTTTTTCCATTCACACCTGTGATCATGTAACACTAACTAGTCACATGGCACAGTCCAAAAAAAAAAAAAATAGATGTATACGACACTTCCTGTTATATGTGTTCTAACAAGCATAAAAACACTAATCACTTGAATCTTCCTCTTGTGATTTACATTCCACCAAGTGACTCTGAAAGTAGTGCACACTCCCCAGAGAACTTGTGACCTTTTATTTTGTAACCAAACAAAAAGAAATGTGGAGCACTCTGAAATGAGACAATAATATACACCACAATAATACTGCAAATGATAATCAATCAAATGAAATCTGCACATCAGTATCCAAATAGACATTACATCTCCAGCAGTGGCGTAGCGTGGGTTGTCAGCACCCAGGGCAAGATAAGTAATTTGCGCCCCCTATCCTGCGGACTTTTAGCACTCCCCGAGTCCCTTCAAATACAATAGTACTGACCTACCTGATTCCTATACTGACCATTACACACTACACTGGCCACTATACTATACTGTCCACTACACTGAGAACTAGACTGACCACTATACTATACTGTCCACTACACTACACTGACCACTACACTATCCACTACACTACACTACACTGTCCTATGCCTCACATAACCCCCATACGCCCAGGGCGCCGGACACTTAACATGGTGGCCTGAGCGCGGGGGGCATAGGAATATAAAATTAGGTGTAGGCAGCCAGTGACACATACTGGCGCCCCCCAAATCTCGCGCCCTGGGCCACGGCATCCCCCACACTACGCCACTGATCTCAGTAGTGTATAAATCAATGTCCAACCAATTGTTACTTCCAACAGTGCTTAAGCCCTGGCTCACATTGGTATGATTTGACATACGATTTGACATGTCAAATCACATGTCAAATTGGCGGTAATGGCACTGTCCTAATCGGTGCATTTGCGGTGCTGCACCAATTTCAAAAAGTAGTTTCTGTACTACTTTTTGCGATTTCGGGCTACGATTTACATTGACATCTGTGCAGAAACCTGCACAGATATCTCTAAAATTGCGGCCAAAATCAGGACTCACATGCGGGAGTGAACTCACAAGGCTTCATTCCCGCAACTCAGTGTGAACCTGGGCTAAACGTCTACACCAACAGTCTTCAGTGCTCAGCCTCAGTGTATGATCGATAGCACCACTCCTACTGTGTTTGAAACCAACACCTTCATCTCCTTTTGTTTGGTTTGCTTTAATTTAGACACTATTAAATTTTTATTCATATTTTCTGCAGCTTGTAGCTTTCGATAAACTAACAGAGTGCTTTCAATTGCTCTAGGTTCATTGAGCTTCCTGTCAGAGTGTAATGCCCCATACACACGGTCGGACATCCTGACTACAAAATACGTTAGATTTTTTTCTTTGGATTTTGACCCAAACTTGTCTTGCATACACACGGTCACACAAAGTTGTTGGAAAATCCGATCATTCAGAACGTGGTGACGTAGAACACGTACGACGGGACTATAAAGAGGGCAGTAGCCAGTAGCTTTCGTCTCGTAATTTATTCTGAGCATGCATGGCACTTTGTCCGTCAGAATTGTCTACACATGATCGGAATTTAAACGATCCGATTTTGTTGTCGGAAAATTTTAGATCCTGCTCTCAAACTTTGCGTGTCGGAAATTCCGACAGAAAAAGTCTGAAGGAGTCCACACACAATCGGATTTTCTGACAACAAGATCCGATCACACATTTTCACGTTGTAAAGTCCGACCGTGTATACAGGGCATTACTGCCTGCCCGTATTAGAGGAGCTTAGTATGAGCAATAGTCAAAGGTGTCTTTGGGGCAGTTGTAACGGGGCAGTCCTTAGTCCTAAATCATCAGCTGACTAGCATTGGGGCCCAGTTTTATCATTGGTGTACATGAGTACAATACCAGTCAAACCAGCCAGCCAGTAAATAGGGCTACTAGATGGTTTTATAGTCAGTTCACAAAGGGTTTAGTCTCTAGCAGTAAATTCCCACAGTGGCAGCTCACCAGTCCCAGTGATTTTGCAGCTCACCACTCGGGTACACAATGCGATTAGCCTACTCTCTGCTCTACATCCAGGTGACTCTGTCTGTCAGTACCCCCAGCCTCAGCACCAATGTTCATTTTTTCAATGAAAGCATTTGTCAAATATTTCATCAGCAGCATTTTTACAGTGACGAAAACGAGTACAGCACATTTTCGTCCACTGATGAAAACTATGACGAAAATCAAATCCTTTTTTGTTAACAAATGAAAACAGGACGAAAATGTGAGTCAGGTACGTTTACCATCATGAACTAACTTCCGTTTTTTCCTGGAGCTCCACATGCTTCCACAATCCGCTCCCAGCAAGCAAGCGCACCGTGAGGAGACGACTGCCAGAGACCTGAAATTGAGAGAGCAGACCTGTGTATTACAGGTCAGCCAGGCTGAGGTCTCCAGAGTCCCGACTTACAAGGCGACCGTGCCGCCAGGGGCCCAGAGCAGACTGTGAGTGTGTACAGTTGTATATTACAATTACAGCACAGCCGGTCTGAGGCCTCCCCTCAGACCACCATCCAGACTGAGCACTGTGTGTGCGCAACTGCATTACAGGCCTCCTCTTACCACTGGCAGTGGCATCCAGGGCACTGTGGATTACAGGCCATCCCTCAGACCACCATCCAGCACTGTGCAGCATTACAGGCCTCCTCTGACCATTGGCAGTGGCATCCAGGGCACTGCATTACAGGCAATCCCTCAGACCACTATCCAGGACTGTGAAACATAGCATTACAGGCCTTCTCTGACCACTGGCAGTGGCATCCAGGGCACTGCGCATTACAGGCCATCCCTTAGAAAGGAGAACATCATCAAGCACTGTGCATCATTACAAAAAGGCTCCTCTTACCACCAGCATCCACGGCACTGTGCATTACAGGCCATCCCTCAGACCTGCCTGAGACCACCGTCCAGAGCACTATGCAGCATTACAGGCCTCCTCAGACCACCGTCCAGAGCATTCTGCAGCTTTACAGGCTTCCTCAGACCACACTCCAGAACACTGTGCAGCATTACAGGCCTCCTCAGACCACACTCCAGAACACTGTGCAGCATTACAGACCTCCTCAGACCACACTCCAGAACACTGTGCAGCATTACAGGCCTCCTCAGACCACACTCCAGAACACCGTGCAGCATTACAGGCCTCCTCAGACCACACTCCAGAACACCGTGCAGCATTACAGGCCTCCTCAGACCACACTCCAGAACACCGTGCAGCATTACAGGCCTCCTCAGACCACTGCCCAGAGCACTGTGCAGCATTACAGGCCTCCTCAGACCACTGCCCAGAGCACTGTGCAGCATTACAGGCCTCCTCAGATCGTCCAGAGTGGCTAAATCTGAATCTGTGTGTTTGTTCAAACCTTAATACCATGAATTATAACATTATGTTAGAATTTTTTACTCCAGGAGTGTATAATGACTTTTGAAATCCGAAACACATTCGATTTTAGTCAACTAAAGACTAAAATGGGACTAAAACTAAAACTCTATTTTAGTTCTAAAACTAAAATGTAATTTTAGTCCTAAGACTAAAACGAAATCAAAATTTGCTGCCAAAATTAACACTGCTCAGCACTCCAGGTCCCGCTTAGGCCTCCAATATGCAGCAGTGATGGTACACACTGGACAGCAAATATGAAGTGGCGCTATATATCGGCCTAAACTGATGATGAAATATAAAAAAGTGGTTGAAACACTTTATTTTTTTTTCTAAAAGAATCCAAACATGATATACACACCTGCTCTGTGCAATGGTATTGGACAGAGCGGCCCTGAACCTCCTCTTCTGGGGTCCTACGCCGCTACTCTAGACTGCACAACCATAGGAAGCCACTTCCTATGGGGGCACACCTGTGGACTCGCTCCCAAGCTAGGCTGTGTGCATCTATAAGTACACACAGCACAGCTCAGCTCTGCCCCGATTAACCTCAAAAGATTTAATTGACAGCAACAGAGGCCTATGGCTCCCACAGCTCTCACAGAGTTCTGTGAGGAGAGGAAGAGGGAGCTGCGTTGCTGCATTCGGGTGGCATGCTGGATTGAGATAGGATAGGGTGATACAAATACTGGGACATTTTTTACCCTTAATGCATGCCATAATGGATGGCATTTGCATTAAGACTGCAACAGAATGCTTAAATGTGAATGGGCCCTCAAACTTACCACAAGCCACCAGTGAAGAATAAACATTGCTTGGGAATTGTGATTTCCTTTTAGTCTTGTGTTCAGCGTTCTTGTTTGCTGTAGGCATGGAGCCAGTTGTAGTTCATCTTAGCGATAACAATTAGCAAAAAAAAAAACTTTTAACAATTTGTACAGGGGTGTCAATATGAGAGCTTTCTGGGCTAGTAGTATCACCTCCACCAACGCTTTGCCACCGTAACATGACAGCAGGCTTACTATGTGACAGCATTAATGCTGTTAGAATGCTGTGATGATGTAAAGCAGGGGTCTTCAAACTAGGGCCCTCCAGTTGTTCAGGAACTGCAATTCCCATCATGCCTAGTCATATCTGTGAATGGCAGAATTTTACAATGCCTCATGGTATGTGTAGTTGCGCAACAGCTGGCGAGCCGTAGCTTGAAGATTCATGATTTATTAATTTATTTCAGTTACTTATATAGCGCCATCAATTTACGAAGCGCTTTACATATACATTGTACATTCACATCAGTCCCTACCCTCAAGGAGCTTAGAATCTAAGGTCCCTAAATCACATTCATACATACTAGGGACAATTTAGACAGGATCCAATTAACCTACCTGCATGTCTTTGGAGTGTGGGAGGAAACTGGAGTACCCGGAGTAAACCCACGCAGGCACAGGGAGAACATGCAAACTCCAGGCAGGTTGTGTCGTGGTAGAGGTTGGGTAGAGTGCTGCTACATGTGGCCATTTGCAAATGTGTATTGAACTCCACTTGCTTTAGGACTCTGAAACAAGTGAAATGCCATTCAAATGAACAAATGACAAAAAAAACGAGTAGGCGGAGAGCCCATCACATGGCCGCTCTAAGGTTTGTAAGGCTGACCTCTTTTCTCAAAGTACAGCGTTCTCTATGCAGTGTTAAGCAAAGGAAACTGTGGGACACCTCAAGCTCCACATTGTGGCCTATATATTATGAATAGGGTGTAAAATGCAGGTACAGTGTCCAACGGAGCGCATTATGCACTCTGTATGAAAATGGTTTCCTAATCGCATATGATTGCACAATGCTCCAAATGTGTGTTTTGTTAGCCAGCTTTATCATACATATAGTACTTTTTTTTCCAATGTGGTGGGTTGTGTCTGAAACCACATAATACCAACACCGCTGTGCAAATAGAACTTTAAGAGTAAGTTTATCTTTTCACAAAACACCAAATATCCTTTTGCTCATGATGTCCCGTGCTATCGGTGTCGTGGTCCATACTCAATGCACCACAACACACATAAATTAATTGAGTATACATTATAATTAGGGATGCACCAATACCTTTTTTTTTTTTTTTTTTTTTACCAGTACCAATGCTTTTTTTTAGTACTCACCAATATCAATTACTGATACCTACCGTAACCGTTTTCTTTACACTTTAGTTGTCAGTAATGGTACAAAGCATTCAAAAGTTATTTACAAATTAAATACATTTTTTTTTTTACATTTTGCGCTTTTTTTTTTAATGTGAAATGTGTATATATATGTTAAAGGTGTAAAAATATTACCAAACAAGGCTAACAAAAAAAGTTTTAATTATTACCAGTTTATAAAATAGAAGTGAACAAAAAAATAAAAAATCAATTGGAAAATAATAATTAAATGGAGGAGAATAAGGAGTTATTAAGGCTGATTAGAGTAAAGTAAGGGTTAATAAGGAGTTAAACAGAGGAATATTTAATTTTAAAAAAATAAACGTTTTTTTTATGCAGGTTGCTTTAAACTTACTTCTGCAGATCAACGTTCATCCCTTTGATCTCTAGATAAAGTAACAGAAAGATACAATGTTTCTTTTTATCTTTTCTTGTCAGTGGCTGAGCACTGTTGTTGATAAACATTGCCTGCCTGCTTTTTTTGACAGTTCCAATGGCCAGATTTCTTTAACACGTCAGCCATCAACAGAGGTACCTCACCAACAGCTGAATGAGTCATCGGTTGTTAAGGACGTGGCGGCCCGGCTCCTTAACAACTGATAATTGCCGGCTTTATTTTCTTTTTACATTTTAGACTGTCAGTGGGTAGACATGGGCGTCATCAAAAAATGTATTTAGTTTTGTTCCATTTCGTATAAAAAAAAGAAATTGTATTTCGTAATCCCTGTCCGAAATTCAATTTGGCTTCGTACAAAATACAAATTTTTGTTAGATTAAAATAACGAAAGTTCATTATGATGAATTTTAATATTATGAGGGGCTCTCACCATCCCTGTGCTGACTTCCTGGGGTTTTAACTTTTAGGTTCGTTAAACAAAAAAATAATTTTCATTATGAATCGGGATGCGAAATTCATAAACGAAATTTCGCATTTCCTACAGAATTCGTATGCGTAAAAATTAATTCGTATAAATGTACGAACTTCTGGAAATTGGTACGAATTTTCGATTCGTACAAAACTAATCGCACATGTCTATCAGTGGGGGAATTCCGCTGACACCTGAAAGAACCAAGCCTGAAAGTAACAGTTTCAGGTACTGGTGTTTTGCATGGAGTACCGATACTAGTGCCAATGCTTAGTGCAACCCTAATTATAATGGCCTAAATGGCAAGCTTTCATTGGATCACGGGAACCAGACCAATGAGAATCACTTTTTTTCTGAGACACAGAAGCCTCAAATGTGCTTCTCATTGGTTAACATGTCATGTTACTGTGCTGACAAATGTGTTTGCCATTGCGAGCATAATGATAGATAATCGCTATGTATATTATACAGACCACTACAACAGCAGCTTAGGGCACCACTGCCACTATGTGCAACACGGTGTAGAGGGGTGGCCAGGATATTAGTTGACCTTTTTTTCATGAAAATGTATATCTACCCTTGAATGTTAATTTTAATAAAATTCCAACAAAAAGAAAGAAAAGAAAAGTAAACAGTGCAATACATCAGGGTCAGCCCGTTGGCCCTGTGTCTTCCCAGTGCATACCAGCAGCTAAGCAATCAGTGCAACTGGTGGTATGAATCAACCCTAAATGGTAAAGTTACACACAGAGCTATATACAAACCATTCATTTTAATACTAAACCCATGACCATGCATTCACTATATATAATATGAAATGCCAAATACAGTTTCTCATCAGTAGTATAAAGTATAAAGTCTTGTGACTTCTATCAGTGTCTGGTTAAAGCCAGACAGTCCTTATTGGCTTTGTGCTGATCAAATACCCTGTTCTAAGCCCTTCTACACACGGTCGGACATTCCGACAACAAAATCCGTCTGATTTTTCCAGACAGATTTTGTCTGAAACTGGTGTTACATACACACGGTCGGACAAAGTTGTCTGAAAATCCGATGGTTCGTAACGTGATGACATTATTTTGTTACGATGGGACTACGTTCAGGCTAGCAGCCAATAGCTTTGGTCCAAGAATTTGATCTGAGCATGCGTGGCACTTTATCCGATCGGAATTCTCTATAAACGATCGGACAAAGTCTGATTGGATCATGTTGTCGGAAAATGTTTATATCGAGCTTTCAAACTTTGTTGGTCGGACGTTCCAACGGAAAAAAGTCATATGAAGCCCACACACGGTCGGATTATCCGACAACACGGTCCGATCTGACATTTTCCGTCGGAATGTCCGACCGTGTGTACAAGGGCTTAGGGGAAAAAAACTCTCTAGCAATACACACCAAACTGAGCATGTGACTCCAAAGCCTATGTACTATCAGCAGATGGATTGAGGACAGTGGAAGAAGGGGAGAATCAGAGAAGACAGTATCAAACAGCCTTTTTACACAATGCTCAGGATTAATGCCTTAGGTCCCACAGTGAGTATAACAAGCATGCTTTACTGCATATACAGACTGATGTTATGGTTGTGGGTTTAGTAACACTTTAATAGTCAGATTTAAGAGTAACTCCACCTTTGTTGAAAAAAAAAAACACATTTCCCTCTGAGTGATCTATGTACATTGCAAATTTAACAAACTTTGTTGCAGATTCCTACCGTTTATTATTCTGAAGAAATCGCTTTTTTTTTGTCTGTGTCCATGTGAAAAGTGATTATATAATTATCAATCAGCAGCAGCATTTGCAGGGTTCTAATTAGGAAAGTGGCAGTTTCTTCTCTTTGGGCAGGTTTGAAATCGTGCGAGTTCAGCTGAACATGCACAATTTCAAACCGCCATTTTAGTCTGACTTTGGGGGTGATTTGACAGACATCTGTGCAGGTTCATGCACAGATGTCTATTGAAATCGCCCCCGAAGTCACCAAAAGTAGTGCAGAAACTACTTTTGGGAATCGGGGCAGCGCCGCAAAGTTGGCATCGCACCGATTCTGACACTGCCGTTGCTGGGAATAGGCTCAGTTTTGGCATGCGATTTGACGTCAAATCAGCCTGGTGTGAACGAGGGCTTAGATGTGATTTCCCATTGAGAGTGTCTCACCAAAAATGATCATTTTGTTGGAAGCGATGCCCAAAATATGATTTGAGGCTGGGTTCACACCTATGCTAATTGGATGTGAGTTTTGCCTCATCCAATTCGCATTGCAGGAGACTGCGACTGGCTCTCTATGGAGCAGTTTCACATATCTCCGGGGCGGCTGCAGAGCGCACTGCACAGAAACGCTGTGCGTCTTTATTTCTGTTTCAGGGCCAAACTCAGGCACGGTTTCAGCCCGCCACAGCGCTCCAGTGTGAACCCGGGCCGTAATCATAGTGCAGACTTCTGGGAAAATCATTAAGGCCTGGTTCACACCTATGCATTTTAAAAGCATGTATTGGAAAACACAATATGCTATTTTTTTTACCATGAAAGTGGATTACCCTTTAACTGCTTAAGGACCGCCTCCTGCACATATACCTCAGCAGAATGGCATGGCTGGGCACAATCACGTACCTGTATGTGGCTCTTTAAGTGCCCAGCGGCGTGCTTCCAACCCGGTCCTGAGCACCGTGGCCGCGGGACCAGCGGATCCGATCGCTGCTGGTGTCCCACGATCGGGTCACAGAGCTGAAGAACAAGGAGAGGTCTGTGTAAACAAACCTCTCCCGTTCGTCCTACTGAGCCTGTCACTGATCATCTGTTCCCTGTTATAGGGAAAGACGATCAGTGACGTCAGATGCCAAGCCACGCCCCACTACAGTTAAAACACACACACACACACACACACTTAACCCCTCCCCGCCCCCTAATGGTTAACTCCTTCACCGCCAGTGTCATTTACACAGGAATCAGTGCATTTAAATAGCACTGATTGCTGTATAAACGACAATGGTCCCAAAAATGTGTCAAAAATGTCCGATGTGTCCGCCATAATGTCCCAGTCACAATAAAAATCGCTGATTGCTGCCATTACTAGTAAAAAAAAATATTCATAAAAATGCTATAAAACAATCCCCTAGTTTGTAAACGCTATAACTTTTGCGCAAACCAATCAATAATCGCTAATTGCATTTTTTTAACCAAAAATATGTAGAAGAATACGTATCGGCCTAAACTGAGGAAAAAAATATGTTTTTTTATATATTTTTTGGGGATATTTATTATAGCAAAAAGTAAAAAATATTGCATTTTTTTTCAAAATTGTCGCTCTATTTTTGTTTATAGCGCAAAAAATAAAAACCGCAGAGGTGATCAAATACCACCAAAAGAAAGCTCTATTTGTGGGAATAAAAGGATGCCAATTTTGTTTGGGAGCCAAGTCGCACGACCGCGCAATCGTCAGTTAAAGCGACGCAGTGCTGAATCGCAAAAAGGGGCCTGGTCCTTTGGCTGCAAATTGGGCTGGGGCATAGGTGGTTAATGTCTACTATTTTTTTTTTTTTAGGCAGTCAGCAAATGAATCATTACAAGTGTCACTGACACAATTGACAATTACAACCCGCTGGTGCCATATGGGGTAATTGCTTACTTTTTTTTCGGAACACATGTAACGGCCTGATAACCAAGAAAATCAATATATATATATATTTTTTTTCCGTGTAACTTCAACTCTTGAAATGTGCTAAAAAAAAAGAAGAAGAAGAAATCAGCGCATGTGATCAAAGAGCCCCAGAACAGGCCATCTTTTCATGCTGACAAGAAGTGGGTGAAGTGAACAGATCAGCACAGTACTTTGCAGTGGGTGGATTTGCACCAGTAATCATCAAGTTCAAGATCAGATTGCAGTGAAGTCAGCATCTGGTTTTAAAGTATAGAGACTAATTAGGCCAGGTGTTTCCTGTGAGTGGAGGAGGGGAGATGCAGGGCTGGAGGAGCAGAGGAATATTTCAAGTCAAATGCTTGCCAGACTGCAGACAGTATTCAGATGCCTTTTCCTTAGCAAGTAAGTAAAAAAAAAAAAAAAAAAAAAAAAAAAAAAACTCTAAGCTTATGTGGAAGCTATAAATGAAAAATGAGCAGCCACCTCTGATTCTGAAAAAAAAAAAAAAAAAAAGTATAGTTCATTTATAAGGCCTCTTGCACACGAATTGAAAAAAAAAAAAAACTGTGTTTGCAGCCGTGTAGCTGTTTTTTTTTTTTTTTTTCTCTTGTGGATTTGATATCGCACACAGCTGCGTAAAGATCTGTGCAGCAATGCGTTCAGAGGTGTAAAAAGAATAAAAATAGAACAATTGAGTGTAGTCATTTATGCATATACACGCAAGTACATATATGTGTAAACTGAAGCAATAAATAATTTTATGTGTTTATATAGGAAAAATCTTTAAGCTTGCATTTTTTTTTTTTTTTTTTTTTTAGACTGCTTTCACGCTGCAGAAACGCATGTTTTTGCCATGTTTCCATGCACACTCCTGTGAAAAAAACGCATAACTCAAAAACTGCACCAAAATCGCATTTTGCATCTGTGAAAAAAGGATGTGTGACTGGGTGCCTTATATATATATATATATATATATATATATATATATATATATATATATATATATATATATAATGTAATATAATTTTTTTACAATACAATTTTTTTATACAATTTTGCTATGTATTTAATGTGTTTTCCATTCGTTTCAATGGAGAGGTGCATATTTTGTTTTACCTCAGCAAAAACGCAGCATGTAGGACTTTTCCGGTACCATGTGTGTCTTTTTTTCTTTTTTAATATGTGAAAGAAAACCAGATGTCCAATTCCCATGCAGGGGATATAAACAGGAACATAATGCAGATTTCCACACAAGAACATGAATAAAAATGTTATAGGATTTAACCTGTTCCCGACCAGCCCCCACCATTGTACGTCGGGCGCGTATACGGCGATCTGTGACATCCCATTCATTACGAATGGGCTGCATAATGCAGTGCATGTTGCTTCCTCGCCCCCCACACCACCACCACAAAAAAACGGGTGACTAAAAGAGACCGGAGAAGACCAGCAGCATTGAAATATAAGATTACAAAAACCACATGGTTATGATGTATAATACACGCTGCTGTATAAAACTGAACATCATTCTTATTATATAAGTATTTATATTGCTCCAACAGTTTATGCAATGCTTAAGGCCTCTTTCACACGGGGCGGATCAGTAATGATCCGCCCCGTGATGATCCGCTCGCTCAGCGGGGATCGCTCCGTTGTCCCCGCTGAGCCGGCGGCGGACAGGGTGGTCTCCGCACACTGTGCAGGGACCGCCCTGTCAGATCTCCGCTCTCCTCTATGGGGATCGAACGAGCACGGACCGTCTGTCCGTGTTCATCCGATCCGCTCTGCAGACGGATAGAAAAATAGGATTTTCCTCCGTCTGCAGAATCGGACAGTAGCGGAGGCGGACGATATCGGGTGTCTGCGGATGCTCATCCGCAGACACCCGCTATCCCATAGGGATGAATGTATGCCCGTATTTCATCCGCAAACGGATGGATGAAATACGGACAAACCATCCGCATGTGTGAAAGGGGCCTTACAATATAAATGGAATACAGTACAGATACAATACAAGAGATTGGGTTTACTTCCTCTTTGTCTCCCTGCAAAGGTAAAGCATAATGGGCTACTATGCATCACTTACCTGACACAGGAGTCAGTGATGTCACCGCTGTCCCCTGTAGTCTGGAGCGTCCATCTTCTTCCGGGTATCGCTGCTCCAGCCACTCACAATGCCGGAGCAGCGATGATGTCACCTCCGCGCATGCGCACGGGAGCCACCACTAACAGCATATCGCCATTAGCAGCGGCATGCTGCTAATGGCGATAGTGCGCCTGCGCACCTCTGTCTATGGTGCATGCGCCGCAGACAGCTGTGACTGTCTTTTAGTAAATATCTCCTAAACCGTGTAGGTTTAGGAGATATTTCTTGGACCTACAGGTAAGCCTTACCTGTAGGTCAAAGTGGCGCGTGGCGACTTATATAGGGACATCACCGGATGATGTCCCCGCCCATTACGTCACAGTCCCAGCATCCTCTTGGACTGTGACATCATAATGGGCGGGGACATCATCCGGTGATGCCCCTATATAAGACGCCGCGTGTCCTGTCATTGTGACCGGAGACAACGATGAGGCAACATCTCCAGAAGAGAAGAACAGAAGACGGCAACAGAAGACCGGGCCACCGCTTGTAAAAGAGCTAGAAGAAGGCGCATTGGCCCGGCAAGATGAACCGAAGAGGGGGACAAGATCGGCGCTCGCTCGTCCCCACCCCCTTTCCTGGCCGGCCGGGTAGCATGCTCGGATAAGGGTCTGGTATGGATCTTGGGGGGACCCCACGCCGTTTTTTCGGCGTAGGGGATTCCCCTTAAAATCCATACCAGACCTAAGGGCCTGGTATGCTCTCAGAGGGGGAATCCACGCCAAATTTTTAAAATAAATTTGGCGTGGAGTTCCCCCTTGAGAGCTCATTCTCTGATTGGCCACGGCAAAAGTCGCCTGGCCTGGGGCGACTTAAAGTCGTGTTGTAAGTCGCCCCAAGTGGTGTCCAAGTTGCCTCCAAAAGTCATGCTGCCCCTGTGTGAACCGAGCCTCAGGTAGAGGTGGTCGGCTTCCCTGGAGAAATTAGTTTTCAGTGATCACCTAGTCTGGTTCACACCTATGCATTTTTTTTTTTTTTTTTAGTGCATTTTCAGTTTTGCAGAAACACACTACAGTCCATTTAACATGGTTTCCTAGGGGTCACATTCACATCTGTGCATTTTATGGAAAGCGCCAGGGACCAGCAGGTTGTGTTTTTTTTGGTTCCATAGACATCAATGGATCAAAAACGTGTAACAAAAAAATGCAAAATGCATCTGGAATATGCATCAACTGCAACCTGCATAGGTGTGAACCAGGCCTGAAGGTGGACAGAGTAGGACATATAAGGCTCTATTCACACTATTCACACTAATTCACACTAATGCGTTCACATCAATGCGTTTTTGGAAAGGAAGGGTCCCGACTTTCATCGGGGAAGTCATCACGTGATGAAACTGACGTAGGGTAGGGTGGGGCGCAGATGCTGATGACATTGCGTATGCTGGCTCACACTTGTGGTCTATGACAGGTCCATAGTCGAGCAGCTATTAGCTGTGAGTGTTACTCCCTAGTGTCAGGCACTCCTTCCACACCTGTGAGATGTTTTTATGCTATGGGAGCCTCCTTCCTTCTGTTTTGTCTTCCCCATGATTTGCTGTCACCTGTATAAGGGGAATTGTTTGCACTGCACTTTGATACGCACTAGCACTTATATAATTTTGCACAGATGTTATCACACATGTGATATTACATATAGATATACAGTATATTTTGATTATTCACCATTATATTTTGGGTTAATGTGTGGATTAGTGCCACTCTTATCACTATTTATTACTTTATTAGGTACACCTTGCCAATATCGGGTTGGACCCCCTTTTGCCTTTAGAACTGCCCTATTTCTTCGTGGCATGTTGAAAACATATCTTTAGAGATTTTGGTCCATATTGACATGATGGCATCATGCACCTGCTGCAGATTTCTTGGCTGCACATCCAAGATGTGAATCTCCCATTCCACAACACCCCAAAAGTGCTCTATTGGACTGAGATCTGGCGATAGTTGTGTGTGAAAATCCCAGTAGATGGGCAATTTTTGAAATGCTCAGACCAGCCCGTCTGGCACCAACAACCATGCCACTTTCAAAGTCAATTAAATCCTCCTTTCTTCCCCATTCTGATGCTCGGTTTGGAATTCAGCAAGTTGTCTTCACTACGTCTAGATGCCTAAATGCATTGAGCTGCTGCCATGTGATTGGCTGATTAGCAATATTTGCTGCCAAGCAATTATTCTGGTATACTTAAAGTGGCCGGTGGGTGTGCAAACTATGCTTAAAATAACTGCCACCAATATCTGTATGTAGCGGCTGCTCTGAATTCTTGCTACATTGTCAAGCTGGCTGGGTCTCTCACTGAAGGGAGACTCAGCTGTCAGCTCTGCAGGAGGGATTTCCCCTCTCCCTTTTTTTCTTCTCACTGCGAAATGAGGCATAGACATATTCACAGGCAGGGACGCCCACTCCCTGCTTTTTCTCCTGCTTTTTCATTGGCAGAGGGAAGATAGCCAATCGGGAGAACTGCCAGAGTGGCAAGGAACTCTGGGAGATGGAGTGATCAGCACAGGCTACTTCATAGAAATCAGCATAGTGAGAACTACACATCCCAACAAGCATTGCTACATAGATGGAATCGTACCTCAGATGCTTTCTGGGAGAAGGGAGAGTTACCATGAGGTAGGGGAGAGATTGGACACTGGAGAAGGATGCTGTGGTCCTAAGTTTGTGTGATCATTCCTGTTCCAGCCCTGAGGTTAGTGGCGGAGAGCTAAAGGAAGGACCCCGGGTGCATATCCAGGCATCTTTGTCAGCGTGTGGTGTTTCCATGAGGAGGTGACCATGACTAGTGTAGTCTGAATGTTCCCCTTATATTATTCCTTACCCATACCTTCCCCTATTAGAAACGAGACCACACCATAGGTTGGAGTAAACTGGCCACAACAGCCTTTATTAAACATAACTCAAAATTCACTCCAATAACTTGTTAATATGAAAATATCTAAATATATATAGATATATAAATATAAATAACTTTATTACCATTAAACCACATTAAATAACATTAACTGCCCATTCTGGTGATCTCTGACGGTGACCCCACTTAAGCCAATACCAAATCACTGCGGTACACCTCACCAACTTCCCAAAGGCCTCCACCTGTGACCGGTCGGAGACAACTTCCGCCAGTGAACATAACCGTATTCCCTCCAACGTTCAGGAATACCCAGAGGGGCCGATCGTTAGATGAGCCCCCCACACCCTCAGATCCCTTCTGAGTACCTGTCTACCGTCAGAAACCACCAGAAAACACACCGCCAACACAGGAAAACCTTCAGCTGCCGTGACAACCGACGAAACCTGCAAAAGAAGAAAAGACCAGCAACAAACGACACAACAAAACAAACACATAACATTAGGGCGGGAGGGCGGGAAAAACTGCCTCCTCTGTGTCACGCTGGGATCCGAATGATCCCCTAAAGCCACCCCCCTCCCTTTTATATGACCCCTCCCCTACACTGAACTTGCTTCCTGCAAACCTTTTTCCTCAGCTCCACCCATAAAGCTTAACCCTCTGTGTCCCTCATCCACACTGTCATGTCCAGCACTCCTTATATCATTGCATTCATAATCCGTGCTTCTCTTGACTAGTGTAGTCTGAATGTTCCCCTTATATTATTCCTTACCCATACCTTCCCCTATTAGAAACGAGACCACACCATAGGTTGGAGTAAACTGGCCACAACAGCCTTTATTAAACATAACTCAAAATTCACTCCAATAACTTGTTAATATGAAAATATCTAAATATATATAGATATATAAATATAAATAACTTTATTACCATTAAACCACATTAAATAACATTAACTGCCCATTCTGGTGATCTCTGACGGTGACCCCACTTAAGCCAATACCAAATCACTGCGGTACACCTCACCAACTTCCCAAAGGCCTCCACCTGTGACCGGTCGGAGACAACTTCCGCCAGTGAACATAACCGTATTCCCTCCAACGTTCAGGAATACCCAGAGGGGCCGATCGTTAGATGAGCCCCCCACACCCTCAGATCCCTTCTGAGTACCTGTCTACCGTCAGAAACCACCAGAAAACACACCGCCACAGCCCGAAAGGGTGACCCCCTCAACCTTGAGGGCCACCCCACACCCTAAGAGCTATTTTGTATACCCTCCTGCAGACCCAATGACCAAAGGTCAATACCCACGTCCGACCCCCATCCTGGTTTTGTTGATGCTTACCATGGACCTAGCCCACCTCCACACCGATCTGCCCGCAACGACCTACCAAACCAAGATGGTACCCGGGAAGCGGACTCGTAAGTGCAAAACATCCGCCCTAACATCAGCTAAGATGTCCCGTTCCTTCCGTATGCCCAGGTCGTTGCCCCCCTGCGTAAATGACCAACACATCCGGGGGCCTGTCCCTCATTGCAAAGCGCTCAACTTCCTTCATCACACGCTCCCACCGCATGCCCGGGAATCCCAACCACATCAACCTAGCCTCCCCCCAGGAATTCCCAACGGCCCGCCTGCCGGCTGAGCATCACCTCTCCCGGCCCCCCAGCACACGTCCGAGTGCCCTAGGATCCAAACGAGGCGTGAGGAACCTCCATCTGGAATAAAAAACATAACACAGAACACATAACAACCAACAAACGTAATATACCATAACACCTGTAACTCCCAACCCCATACTGCAAAACACTCCCAGCCGCGCCCCCACTCACCCCAGGATCAACTGCGGCCGGACATACGAACGGAACCTCTTAGATTCCCAACGACCGATCCGGCGATCAATCGCCTCAGCCAGCCCACATCGGGCCGCCTCAGTGGCCGCCCCAATACGGAAGGAGTGCGACGAGTACTCCCGGTCGTCCAAACCCACAGTCCGCAGGCACCGTTGAAAACTGACACGAATTGCAACCTAGAGAGAAAAGAGCCCCCCGCATGCAGCAAGAAAGGCCCCCCCCCCCTCCAGCCGCACCGCCCGAAAGGCCCTTACCGCCACCACAGGGCCCACTGCCGAGCCTGGCCAGGCAAACAGTATAATCACCACTCCCCTGCCCAGCTGGTCAGGCTTGGACCTCCGCCACCGTATACTCACCCGATCAGCAGCCACCTGTACATCCTGATCCAACAGCCCCACAGCACCCCGTTTAGACCGACACACCAACTCCCCAGTCCCAAACGCCCCATAAAACGCCAATGAAAAAGCCGCTGTGAACAGGATGGCCTTGTAAGCGGAAGAACAAACTTCCACAAGCCGGGAACAAATCGCCACCAAGTTATCACACTTCACCAGCCTGTGCGCCTCCCGACCTTTCCGTTCCCTCCTATACCCCTTCAAGGTTTGCCGCACCCAAAAAGCCACATTCCCGTCCGGCTCTCCCCACAGCTTAAACAAAATGCCAACCCCGCCAATTTCCGATCAATCGACGCAGGTGCCAATCCCATCTAAATGTTCCGTGCCACCCAATACAGCCCCAACCAGCGCTGGTCGGAGCCCCGACCAACCGCTCCAACTAAACCATTCTGACCACACCCTAGAATAGGCCGCCCACGTGGACTCACTCAAAGACCCCTGAATCCAACCTGCGGCGACTACAAGGGCATCCCCCACATCCACCCAGGGCAAGACGCCCTAGACTCCTCCGTTCTCGGCGCCAGATCCCGGAACTCGTCCCACTGAAAACGAGAGAGCGAGTTAGCCAAAGAATTCTCCACCCCAGGTATGTGCACTGCCGAAACGTAAACATTGAGCCGTAAGCACCGAAACACCAGCCGCCGTAGCAGCCAAATGGTTGAGGACCTGAACCACCCCCATGCCGTCTCAACTAATGCGCAACTTCATATTACGGAACTCCTCCCCCCACAGCTCCAATGCCAACACCACCGGGAATAGTTCAAGCAGAACCAGGTTGCCCAACAACCCCGCCACCTCTCAAGATTGCGGCCAAGGGTCAGCACTCCACCGTCCCCGAAAATACGCCCCATAACCCGCCGACCCAGCCGCGGCAGCGACCAATTCCACATCGAAATTGCTCGCTGGCCCCGACATCCACATGTCCCGCCCGCTACAAGAGGCTAGGAATTCACGCCACGCCCGCAAGTCTTCCCTGTGTTCCTTCCCGCAGACGCACAAAATGGTTAGGCACACTCACCCCGGCCGAGGCTGCCGACAGCTGTCTGCAGAACACCCGCCCCCATAGGGATGATCCGGCAAGCAAAATTAGGCTAGCCCAACAGAGACTGCAGGGCCCTCAACCGGACCTTCTACTATCCTTGCATCTCCACCAATTCCATTCTCAGATCAAGTAATTCATTCTCGGGCAATCGACACTCCATTGCCCTCGAATCGATCACTATCCCCAAAAAACTCAAGTCCGTAACTGGTCCCTCTTTTTTATCCCCCGCCAACGGTACCCCGAACTTACCTGCAATGTGCTGCAACGTGGACAGAAAATCGCACCCACACTGGAGGCAGGCGGGGCCCACGCACAGAAAGTCGTCCAAATAGTGGATGACCGACTCCAGGCCCGAAACGTCACTCACCACCCACTCCAAAATGAGCTAAACGCCTCAAAGTAGGCGCAGGAAATGGAACAACCCATGGGCAGGCACTTACTCATATAGAACTGGCCCCGCCAATGGCACCCCACATCTGCCTTGGCCCTAAGAGCCCCGCATCCAGAAAGCCTGACCCACCTCACCGCCGCATCAAAAGACGTGTATGAGACCGTACACGCATCAGGGCCGATGAAGTAATTGACCGACCCCCCTTTAGGAAAGGACAAGTGATGAAGCAAGCGAAATTTCCCAGGCTCTTTCTCAGGAACTACACCCAGCGGGGACACCACCAGGTCGCCCCACGGTTGCACTTCGAAAGGCCCACCCATCCGGCCCAACGCCACTTCCTTGCCCAAGTTTTCGCCTACCACCCCCCGGGTGTACCAAAGCCGATCGCAAGTTCCGGGCCACTGGGGGCACCTCCGCCAATGAACAAGGAATCCTGAAACCGTCCCGAAAACTCCGAAATCAACCCCCGCGCCGCCTCACCATCCGGATACTTACTTAGGAAAGGAAGTATCCTTTCCAGGGTTACCGGCGTCATCCCTTTCGTGAGCAACATAGCCGGAACGCTTTTCTTTCCTGAAACAGCGGGACAGTGCGAGGGCGCCGCCGCAGCCGGAGCACTCGTGCTGAAATCGGCACGCTCTCCCGAATTCACAAGCCCCCCATTAAAGGGCCAGCACACACCCCACTTTTTCCCGGCCGGCAGCCCTGAGGACAACACACTCCCGCCCCCCCCTGAAGAAACGGAGCAGGAGTCCGAGCCGCAGACATAAGCCTCATCCAGAGGCTGATGTCCTTGTGGTCCCAGCGTAGTTCCGGCCGCACCGCTGCCTGGACTGTTCGTCATAACGCAGCCATGCCACCCCCCACACACCCGATAAGCCTCTCCAGTCGCGTCCATACAGCAGAACAACGCCGAGCAATGCTCGGGGTTCTTCTCCCCAATCACCCTAGCTAAGCCAGCGAACGCCTGAAGCCAATTGGAGAAAGTGCGCAGAATCACCGATACCTACGCCGCTCCTCGTCGTCCTTTTTGAACTGTCCGGCTTGACCCTATCCAAGTTGAACCTCTCAAGGGGGAGCAAAGAGAAAATCTCCTCATACTCACCCATGCCAATATTCTCCCGCACCTCCTGCTCCAGGCACGCCCCCACCGGGCCCTCGAATCAACATATACTTCGCACCGGGCAGCATCCGCAATCCTGACCACATCGGTCCACGCCCCAGGTTCCGTGACCACTGGGGGGACCCCCGTGCCCCCAGGCCCCATGTCTACCACCCCCCCAGAAGCCGCAGCGGTCGGGGGGTCCACCACCGGCGTGGCCCCGGACCCCCCTCCCCCCGACCCTGGGCCCGCAGCCATCCAGGGACCCACTTGCGGCGCCCCCGAACCCCCGGCAAACTTACCCACCAGGGCCCGCAGCCCCTCCAAGAAGGTCCTGCAGCTGTCCGTGGGCCCCCCCAGGGCGATATGCCATCCCCTTGCCGTTCTGGGATACCGGGTCCCCCAGCAAATCCCCCAAGGCTTCCATCAGAACCAAAAGATCACGTGACTTACCTGGCCGCACCGGGGCCTTGCCGACAGTCATGGTTTCGTGCGCTGCATGTGAAAATTCCTCCTCCTGCGACAGCTCACCCTCGGACTTGTCCTCCGCGGTGCGCGCTGGGGGCGCCGCCATCCCCCTGGGCGAATCGCAGACCTCCTGGTCCGCGCGTTCAGGCGCATCCCGCAGTGCCTGTGGCCCCCGACCACCCCCGGCATGCTGGTGTCCAAGACCAGCCCTGCCAGGCACCTCGGTGGCTCCCTTCATCCCACCCGCCCCAGCCCGGGAGCTGCGACCCCCCCCCCGTGCCAACCCTGCCCCCCCACCGCGCGTGTCCCCATGCTGGAACCCCCAGTCCGAGGATCCCCCCCTTCCGCTGCACCCCCAAGGCGGCTGGACCCAGAGCCCCCCGCCCGTTCCCGGGTGCCGGCCCGACCCGTAGCCGGCGCCATTTTGCCGCGAGGCCCCGCCCCCCTCCGGTCGGCGGCGCAATGACCACCCGGACCAGGGAGAGCCAGGCACCTTCCTCTTCGCCGGGGGGACCGAGCGGTCGGCCCCCGGGCTCTGCCAGTCACGAGGTGGACGAGGTGTAGGCCCGGGGAAAAAACGCGCCGGAGGCCGAGACCTCCGCGCACGCAGCGGCGCCTCACCTGCCTCCCCGACATCCTCCGCGGTGTCCTCCAGGTCCCCGCTCAGTCCCGCAGCCACTCCGCTCCGCACGCCTCCGCCGCCCGTCTCAGCCTCTTGAAAATCACATCCAGGTCGGCCATTACAGAGGAGCAGAGAAAAACTGCCTCCTCTGTGTCACGCTGGGATCCGAATGATCCCCTAAAGCCACCCCCCTCCCTTTTATATGACCCCTCCCCTACACTGAACTTGCTTCCTGCAAACCTTTTTCCTCAGCTCCACCCATAAAGCTTAACCCTCTGTGTCCCTCATCCACACTGTCATGTCCAGCACTCCTTATATCATTGCATTCATAATCCGTGCTTCTCTGTTGGGCAAGGACCAGTACCACAATATTCTCTGTACACCTCTGTACACAGAATTTGGTGAGCGGGCATTTGCCCTATTCTTCCTCAGCCAGAACACTGAATTGCTATTGTTACTCTGCCTCACTTAATTATAAGGAACTGTGATGTTACACTCTGCCTGGCAGTGAAAGCACCTGTCCAATTTAACTAAGACTACCAATACAATTACAGTCCTGCTGTTTACCAAGCCTCTTTGGATGTACTTTGTTTCACTCCACTTGAGAACATCAACAAGTGCACCACCTTAGTCACCCAAGGTCTTAAGAGCTCCATCTATACTCAGGACTCAGGTCACAATACTAGTGTACTAGTCGATACAGGTTGTGGGTTAATTCGGTGCACTGACTTAAGTATTGTGTTTAAGCAGGCCTGCTGGGACTGTGGTGCTGGGGTGAAGAAGGGAGAGAATTGACATAGAAAACAAAATCATTCCTCTGCCCTCTTCCTGCCTGGACTCCTATGGCCCAATTTAAGTAGAGTTGGCAGATAATTTATTGAAGTAACATCCCATCTATAATCTGTTATTCTGTTGTGTTTACCTCTGCTCTCTGGGTCATTTCACTTAAAGGAAGTCCCCTGAAAGCAGATGGATTTGATCTTGGAAATTTCTTCAGTAACTTTTGCTCTTTGTTCTACCAATACTTATTTGCTTACTACTCAATATTACTGTTATCTGTTTCATTTTCTTTAACCTCCCTGGCGGTATGATTAGTTCTGGTTTTAGGTGCTGAAAGCGGTACAATTATTTTGCATGGAAATTTGGCGTTTTATATTGTAGTCCTGTAATTTTTAGGAATAACTCTCTTAAATCTGTTCAAACCAGAGTCTAGAAGACATCCGGGGTATGATAAAGTTTATAATATAATAAATAATAATAAAAATTATTCAATAATGTAATCAAATCTTAAAACACTGAAAAAGGGACACTTTTTGGTTGCTATGGACAATCTCCAAATTCCAGGCAGAAAAAACTGTATTTATAATATAAAAGTGCATGCAGGGCACTGGACAGACCACTAGGGACAAAGGGGGGGGGGGTGTAATTTTTTTAAACAGTACTGTAATCTGTAAGATTACAGTACTGTGTGTGTTTTGTGTGTTTTTACTTTTTTTAATTTGGCGCCGATCTCCGCTCCCGTGCGCCGTAACGTCGCAGGGAATGGAGCTCGGTGGCATTTGGGCACTGTGTGAATCAAGCGAAGGACAGCTTGATCACACAGCGTGGAGGACATTGCTGGATCCAGGGGACAAGGTAAGTAACTTCTCCCTGTGTCCTCCCTGTGTCCAGCGATGCGATCCCGAGTCTGGCACGGGGTTACCGCTCGTGGAACTAAAATCCCAACCCGAGCCAGACTCGGGATCACCGCTAGGTAGGTTAAACAAGTTCACAGTAAAGATGCTTTCTGTGTTCACTATAACCTGTGTCCATTTACTGTGGTATTTACACTACATTGTTGCCAAGTGTGCCAGTGGGGTCGAGTCTGTTCTTTGGGTTGAAGAAGCAGAGTAAGGCTGGATTCACACCTATGCAGTTTTAGTGGGTTTTGCATTTTGCAGATTTGCACTACAGAATGTCTTCCATAGGAAACCATGTTAAATGGACTGTAGTGCAAATCTGCAAAATGCAAAAAGCACTAAAACTGCATAGGTGTGAATCCAGCCTAAGGTACCAATAATATCCAAGTGGCTCCTGCGGGGGTAGCACTACATGTAAAACACAAAAAATGTTGCATTTTCCTCCAATACTTTGATCTCTTAGTAGATCTGTTTTGTGTGAGACATGTTTATAAATATGTAGGCGCCATGTGTGAGCTCACTTCAAACTCGTACGTGCACATTTGCCACACATATGCAGTTAGAAGAAAGCCATGCCAAACATCCTGAATTTAATATAAAGTCTCACAGATACTGAAGGTTTTCTTCTACAAATATTGCCAGTGTGCACAGGTACATGTGCTGGGTTATTGCTGTATGAGTAATATCACAAATGTATTGAGAGAATTGTCTGACCTCATAAGAACACAAGTAGGCCAATTAACTAAAGGAGATGGGAATAGTTGCTCAAAATTGTGTGAAAATTCACTTAAATTATCGCATCGTGAAAAAAGCAAACCCTTGTTCACTTTGGATACCCAGCCATAAGCAGATGCTTTTCACATGATTGCATAACTGAAGTAAACTTTCACATAATTCTTTTTTTTTTTTTTTTTTTTAAGTGAAGATTTTGCAGCTCTTGTAGTAAAGCAGCCTCAATGACTTTACTGAGATATGTACATCTTGTGAACAGTATTCAGAACTAGATTTCATTTGCAGACTTACCCCATCAGATCACATTCACAGTGACCTACCTATGACTGTAAATCTGAGCGCTCACAGTTCCAGACTCTTTTTTTTTTTTTTTTTGTGCAGAATATTTAGGTACATATAATTATCATTCACACAAGTGTACTTAAGCATACACTCACGTGGGGACCATGTTTGCCCACACATGATGCACAGGCATAGCTCCCAACTGTCCCTAATTTCGAGGGACTGTCCATGATTTTGAGCAATGTCTCACTGTCCCTCTTCAATCCCCCCCCCCCCCCCCCCATTTGTCCCTCATTTTGGTCTGATCCATATAGTTGTATATAATATGCACTTTTTTAACTTTCAGAACATGTTTCCCAGTGCCAAACCTTTCATCCAAATTCTAAATTGCTGCATTTGTAAATTTTAAAAGCCAATATAAAGGAATAGCAGTGGTAAAAAAAAAAGCCCCTGTAGATTTGATATTTTTTCTTGGTTAATTCTCCTTTTTAAGGGGGGGTGTGGCAGGGGGTGTGTCCTATGCCTACATACATTTGCTAGTAGGTGTCCCTTATTCCCATCTCAATGTTGGGAGGTATGCACAGGCAGTCCCATTGATGTTAATTGGGATGCAGTGGCTGCTCCCACTTTGACATTGGTGTGGGTCCCCAAAAGCAGACCGTGTGAGTTCAGGTACACACACCTACACGGATGTCAAATTGGGAGCAGTGACTGTGTCCATTCAGCTGCTGCTTCCCAATTAATATGAATACGACTGCCTGCATGTGAATACACAGAACATCTGTGCAACATGTGCAGGCAAAACACAGCCCTCAAACAGGTGAATGCTTAAATATGCAATGTAAACAAGGCCTTAAATTGTATTTATAGACATTTTTTTTTTCTAATTCTGGCTAGAGTAGGAATTAGTTAAGCCTTCTATCAGGTTATTTTTTGGTGTCTGCATCCCATTTTGGAAATTTTGCTTTGCTTCCTGCCCCAGAGAAGCAACAGGAAATAAGAAGAAATATCCCCAAAGTGAGCAGAGCTCCCATATTGGACAGTTGTCGCTGGAACCTTTTGGGTTCCATTTGGGAGACTTTTCCCTGCTTCTTGTTCTGGTGATAACTCTAATGCCCCGTACACACGATTGGATTTTCCAACAAAAAATGTTGGCTGTGAGCTTATTGGCCATCAGGTTCTCAAATTTTCTGCCAACAAAACTTTATTGTCAGAATTTCCGACGCACAAAAGTTCACACATGCTCAGAATCAAGCAGAAGGAGCCGCACTGGCTATTGAACTTCCTTTTTCTCGGCTCTTAGTATGTCTTGTACGTCACCACGTTCGTAATTGTTGGCCAACATTTGTGTGACCGTGTATATGCAAGACAAGTTGGAGCCAACATCCTTCGAACAAAAATCCACAGTTTTGTTGTCAAAGTCCAATTGTGTGTATGAGACATTAGGCCTAGTTCACACCTGAGCGATTTTCTGCTTGAAGCTTGTAGACCTAAAATGCTCAGCAAGCCAAATCCCATTCATTTCAATGGCCCCTGTTCACATCTGAGTGTTCTGTTGCCTGAAGCAAAATGCCTGAAGCTCATCAAAGAAAACACTATGTCTGGCGCAAACCCAACACATCACATCGCCAAAAGAACAGAGCAGTCGGGACTGGGAAACTGGTCAGAGTTGAGGGAAAGATGGATGGTGCTAAATACAGGGATGACCCCAAACACACTGCTAAAGCAACACTTGAGTGGTTTAAGGGGAAACATGTAAATGTGTTGGAATTGCCTAGCCAAAGCCCAGACCTCAATCCAATAGAAAATCTGTGGTCAGACTTAATGATTGTTGTTCACAAGTGCAAATCATCCAACTTGAAGGAGCTGGAGCAGTTTTGCAAGGAGGAATGGGCAAAAATCCCAGTGGCAGACTTATCCAAAGCGACTTGGAGCTGTGATGGCAGCAAAAGGTGGCTCTAAAGTGTTGACTTTAGGGGGGTGAACAGTTATACACATTGACTTTTTTGTGTTATTTTGTCCTATTTGCTTTTGCTTCACAATAATAAAAAAAATCTTTAAAGTTGTGGACATGTTCTATAAATTTAAATGATGCAAATCCTCAAACAATCCATGTTAATTCCAGGTTGTGAGGTAACAAAACCCAAAAAATGCCAAGGGGGTGAATACCTTTGCAAAGCACTATATAGATCACCTTCTGGATTCCTGTCTTTCTGGGCTTTACCTATAACAAATATATTCTTTGGGCACACAGACTATTTTATCACATCATTGACAGTCTAGCCATGAGGCAATGCAGAGTCCTACCCTGTCTCCCCAAAAATAGCACCTAGTGTGATTTTCGGTGATTGCTGCAATAAAAGCCCTACCCCTCCAAATAAGCTCTAGTTAAAGTCTTAAAGTCCTTGTAGGTCTTATTTTCAGGGTAAGGCTTATTTTCGGGAGAAACAGGGTAGGGCTTATTTGGGGGGGGGGGGGGGGTAGGGCTTATATTGCAGCCATCACCGACAATAATTCTAGGTCTTATTTTCGGGGGAACCTGGGTAATACCTACCTTGCATTGAAATTACTTTGGGACTTTTCATTCTAAAATAAAAAATGAATTCAAATTCAAAATTTGTGAAATTTTAACCACAATAAATGAAAAGTGACTATAAAAATTAGATAATTATAGTTTAAGAACAAAAAAAAAAATGCATTTTATTCTCAGTTTAACCTTTTGGGTACAGTGTATGTAATCTATGGATTCATAAAACACACCCTTCATTATTTTTTTTTTAATTCTTGCGTCCTCCTTGACAGGACCTATTGTGACTTTGGCTTAAACACGTGATAGCTATGCACTGGTCCTATGAGGACAAAGTTAGACCATATACAGTATATATTGCCAAGGATTGGTGCCAGAAGAGGAACTTTACTATGTAAGTATGACAAAATGTACGTTTTCTTTAAAGGGAAAATGGGAAGAACCCTTATCAGATTTTTATTTCTGTTTTACTGTTGAAAATTCTTCTCCCTTCCCACCTCGTAAAATGTCAGCAGAACAGGGGGAAAATGGAGCACCAGATAGCTGAGTGACCCTATTCAGTAAAATGTTGGAATATTGGCTGTTCTCTCCTCTTGCTGCTTTTCAGTAGTTTTATGTTTAGGAGTCTCATTTATGTGCATAGCTTCTACAACAAAATTGGAGCCAACAAAATTGGTAGCACAATCATAAATATTTCCAGATTACCCCAACTATCAGCAATACAATTGCAAACATTTAAATATGACTGTTGGCAATAATTCTATGAAATGTCTTTGTTTTTTTTAAGGGTCTGTTTACATTATTAATAAACCTATGGAGATCACCCCCCCACCCCTTCCTCCAAATCACTTGATCATTTGACTTTCATCTCATCAAGTTCCCTTTTCAGTTATGGTTCCAAGCATTCTGAAATTAGAGACAGAGGGAAAACTGAAGTTACGTATGTTATTGTTTTTACAATTGGGGAAAGTCTCCAATGTTTCTGCTTCTCAAATACCTCTGCTGTGTTTGGCATCAAGGGACAGTTCACCGCAATTGTAGAATGTTCCAGTTCTGCAAGTTTAAACTTTAACTTTTTAAAAGCTCTTGAGAGTTCTGAGATACATTTTTAAAGTCCTGCAAAAAATGCTTACGAAAGATAACTTTTGTAGCCTGAGAGATTTTTTTTTTTTTTAAATCAAATACATATTTCATGCTTTATTATATATCATCTTGCAGATTAATTTGCTGTGTGATTTATCCCAGCCTCTAACTTTGTTCTTGATAGGCAAGGATTTCTTTATTCCTGTTGTATCTTGTTTTAGTGGTAAATGTTTGCCGGTGCATTTGTGTGCTGTTGGTGTTGAATGCTAATATGATGAGTGCATTATAAATCATTAATACCTAACCCATCCAAACAATAGGACTTCAGCTAAATTCCTAAAGTGTATGTCAATCCAAAAACACCTTTTAAACAGAGTGGCAAATTATTAGATCTCTTGATGGAGGTTTTTATTTTTTTAAATTTTTTTTAACAGCTACCCCCCGTTCTGTTGACAACATTTTACCAGGTAGGAAGTTAGGCGAATTTTCATCAGTAATACAGTAATAAAAATCTGATAAGGGTTCTAGCCTTCCCATTTTCCCTTTTTTTTTTAATGAGAATTTTGTCATGCTTGCATAGTAAATTTCCTCTCCTGGCACCAATCCTTGGTACTGTGCATGGACAAAGCGACAGCCCATTCCATATAAAATGCTAGGACTGAGCTGGGTGCACTCAGTATGCTGCCATAGATTGGCATCAGGAAGGGAAAATTACGAGGGGAGTATGCTAGAATTGTTTTCTAAATTTTGAATTTCTGACACCAGAATTAAATTTTCAAGGGAAGAGATGAAGCTGCAGTTCTTCAAGCAGTCTTATACAGCCAAATTCACTAGATCTAGGTGTTAATGCTGTAGGATCATGTCACAAGAAGACCAGTTGTCTGCCCATATTGTTCCTATTGACATCTTCGCAGATGCAATTATGCCCTCAAGGATCTGGACACATCAAGTTCAGAAAGGAGGGTGGAACCCACTTCTAATAAAGGTAAGAGAAGGGAACTTTTAGTACAAAACGCATGGTGAGGTGCACACCCCAAAGTATGGAGTTCGGAATCCTTCCTTGTGGATACTAGGAAAGCATTCTTTAACATTAGCTCATAAAGAACTGCCTATTTTACTGGGGTGAAAGGTTGAGTGGCAAGCATATTTAGAACTATTGACAGATCCCACTGAAGAAATTTGTTTCTGTGAGGAGGCCACATCTTGAATACGGACTTAAGGAGCTGAGCTACCAGACTATATTAAGAGCCCATCTGTGACTAGTAAGTGCTAAGAACACCGAGACCTGTACCTTGATTAACCTGAGGCTCTGTCTTTAGACCGTAGGAATGCCAGCAACTGTATGGCCTCAGGATGAAGTGGCTCAAACGCCTTTCCAGTTGCAAAGACTACATATTTTTCTTTGATGCAGTGATAAATGGTTTTTGTAGAATTTTTTTTTGCTTTTTGTAAGTTGTTCATGTCTTCTTCCAGCTTTGGGTTCTGATGATGGTCTTCTTTCATTTTAAAGACATGGACTGAGTGTCAGAGTTATAGGCTTGCAGACACTGAGCTGGAGGGGAAGCGAGTATCATGGCCTCTGGGCCAGCATTAAATTACTGTGAGCACAATTGCCACTTTCTTTAGTAGATGAGCCAGAAATCCAAAAATTGGCTGAAATGTGGGAAAGGCAAATGCCACTGTCAAACGCTAGTGCTGGATCTAGGCATTAACTCTGTATGCTTCTGAAGAAGGACATTTTGCAAAAAAAATTGTGCCATCTTGCAATTCTCGCAGGTGGCAAAGAGATCTATTTCTGACATCCTCCAGGCTCTGCAAATATTCCTGATGTAGTGACAATTTGGTGTTGCTGAAGAATTTCCTTGAAATATCATCAGCCTTGACTTTCTGGAAGTATGGGATGTAGGATGCCTTTTAGGCTGAACAAGTTCTTTTCTGCCCAGTTGATGTTAGGTGCCAGCTTCTGAAGCAGGGCCTGACTCTGGGTACCCACCTGCTTGGATATGCATGATATTGTCAACCGATTGTCTATCTGAAGTTGAACTGCTTGCTGCAGGTTAGCCAAGTGAAAAACTGTAAGGCTCTCAATGCTGCTTGTAGGTCAATGATGTTCTGAATCTTGTAGCCCTGCCATTGGGCTCCTCATCCCTTGTTGAGATAGATATCAAGATTATAATCTCTATCTCAACAAGGGATGAGGAGCCCAATGGCAGGGCTACAAGATTCAGAACATGATTGAATATAATATCATTTATCAATGTGCATTTAGAACAAAACAATTGAATATGCAAATCTAAATAATCTAATAGCCATATCTTCCCTTCTGGTTGATTTGGGCTCAGTTTTGATCTGAAGTTATAGATCATGTTGCACTGGATTGGCAGCAATGGGATACTTTGTTCATGAATTCAGTTGAATTTTTATTGATCAGATTAAGAGATTACACGGTGGAAACAAAGATCCGATCGAAGGCTTATGATTGTAAGTCATGAACACATCTTTACTATCCATCAAAATCCACTTCCCTGTGTGTGGAATGTCGATCAAATGGGTTGGTGCCTATAGATTAATTCAAAAAGAAATGAATTGTTTATCAAAGGACGCATTGCCAACATAAAACATACCTATGTATACAAAGTTGGAAACAAAAACTGTGCTAAAGTGAGTAGTAGAAATGTAGATGTAAGACAGCAGCACTCACTATTGTTTGAACACCAACAATGCTGAACATATGAATCAAATGTGTTGTGTTAGCATTATGAAAAATCATGTGTGAATAACTATCATAAATTGACAATAAAGAAAGAAGAAAGCGTACCTACAGTGTCATAAAACGCACAAATGTATATCGTGCTTTAAATCCGTGACATAAAGTGGTTTATTTGCTAAAGCTGGAGAGTGCAATATCTGAAGTTTCGGCTTCCAGGTTTTAGTGCCAAAGCTTAATTGAACAAGACGAAGTTTTAATAAGTCAACCCCACTGTCCTTTTAAAGTGTTATTAATACTCACAACAGTAGAATCGGTGTGTCTATGCAGCTAAAGCGTTAATCCTCTGCATTGTGTAAAAGGCTTTTTTTAACCTGTCCTCTCTGATCCTCCCCTTCTTCCACTGTTTCCAATCCATCTCCTGATAGAACAGAGCCTTGGGGGCAAGCGGCTCAGTTTGGTGTGTATTGCTAGAGAGTTTTTTCCTTGGGAGAGTCTAGGGGATCAGCACATGGCCAATCCGCACTGTCCAGACTGAGGGTCAGGGGTCTTGCAGTCTCATAGGATATGGTCGGAGGAGAATGAGAACTGCTCCTACAAGCATAGCGAGAATGATGTCCTCGCGCCCCTCATGTAGCCACAGGCCATGAACCCGAAAGGAAGACCGGGGGAAGATGGAAGCCCTCTCAGCAGAGACAGTGTGGCACTGGAGGGCTTCATTTCAAGCAAAGTCTTGCATAATGTGCTAGTATGCAATGCATACTAGCACATTATGACATTGCCTTGCAGGGGATTTTTTTTTTATCTTCAACTGCGGTTTACTATTGCTTTAAACAGACGCTGATAGAAGTCACACGACTGCTATATACTGCTAATAAGAAAAGGTATTTAGCAGTTTATATTTACCAAAATGATTGCATTTCCACATTGTGTGTACTGTGAGGGATCAGATATAGTGAATGCAGGGTCCTGGGTCTAGTAACACTTTAAGTGTTAACACACCATGCTTCAAAATTGTGACTTGTGTTTTAGAGAATAATCCTCCAGTTGCTTCCTAGAGGTCCACTAATCTTGGTAAGCAGTTTAATGTGATGCTGGAGGAGCGCCTGTAGAATTATTCCCTAAATACCAAGTTATAAAGCATGATGTTTTGACACATGGACTTTGTCACTGATTTAAAGCACTATATATGTTTTGAGTGTTTAGAAAAATACATTTTTATGACCTTGTAAGGGTGATTTCTTACTTTATTATCAATTTCTGATTCTTATTCACACATGTTTCACAATTAAGAGTTTGGCTGGGCTCACATTGCAGCGATGCGGGAACGCCGCGAATCCGCTGCGGGTTCCCGCATCGCATACCTCCCGGCGGCAGTTCACACTGCCCTGTGTGAACTGCTGGGAGTGTCAGTGAAACGTTAATGACACCTCCAAATCAGTTCGCATATCGCAGTGCGATCTGCAAACTTGGACAGGAATCGGATCGCATGGTGTGAACACCCATGCGATCTGATTCTGCTGCGGACCAAAAAAAGGGTCCTGTGCGATTTTCGGCCGGGTGCGATGCGAATTCAGCCATACTATCTGTATGGCTGAACTCGCATCGCACAGAGATCGGATGTGATTTGCACTGCAGTGCGGTGCGAATCACATACGTTCTCATAAACCGCTGCAGTGTGAACCCAGCGGTAAAGCGCCACTATTTTTAGCACCGCTTTACTGTCGTTTTAGAGGCCCTTCTCGGCTGCTAGCAGGGTGCTTTTAACCCCTGCTAGCGGCCAAATAAAGGGTTAAAGGTGCCCGCAAAACGCTGCTGATGAGGCACTTTGGCGCTGCCCATTGATCTCAGTGGGCAGGGATGCTTTAGGAGCTGTGTAAAGATGTTGCTTGCAGGATTTTTTTTTTTTAACATCCTGCCAACGCAGTGCCCCAGTGTGAAAGCACTTGGGCTTTCACACTGGTACTGCAGACAAGGCGTTTTACAGGCGCTAGTATTGGCAATAAAGCGCGTAGAAGACTCCTCCAGTGGGAAAGGGGTCTAAAGAGTTGGCACAATACATTTAGTTGATTCCCACACCTATGTGTAGTGAAATGATACAGACTGCCTCCCTACCTGCATTTCTGCTGGTGGAGTGATTCAGTATGTACCGGTACATGGTTTTCCTGCTCTGTGTCCATACATCTGGAATGGAACTGCTGGCAGACTAGCCTTCTAATCCTTGGTACTAGGTTGACTAAGGCAAATGAAGGAAGTGGCAAACTGTCTCCTTCAAATTTTGTGCCCCGAGCCTTGACATGCCTTGTGGGACTATGACATCTGATCTTGTTAGTGTGATACTAAGGTTAGCTAGTCAACTGGAGTAGGAGGGGAAGCACAAAACCGCCTAAGGGGACAGGAAGAAGGGACTAGGCCCTGGCGACAGACAATTTTCATGTTCGAACATCTGGCGTGGCTTTCTTCTTGGTTAAAAGCACTGTATTTTATTTTTATTTTTTAATGCTAAAAAGATTTTAAACAAAGCTGTTTACGTGCCATCCACATGTTAAAGTGACATTCTAAACACCCTGTAGTAGTACAAAAAATAAACCAAAAGTGGCAGTCCTTGAAACATAAGAGATGTTCCTACATATGGTAAATGTACACACACTATATAATGGAATACACAATGACTTGTACATCCGTAAACACAACACGTCATTGTATATAAGGTGTAATGAACCATATTAGAACATGTACTGTAATGTATCGCATCCGGAAAACCTGTAGCTCGTCCAAAACCCTGGGATGTCCAGTTATTCATTAGCTGTAATTAGGTCCATACATGGTGTTTACAGAATTATTAAGAACGGAACAAGAAACAGATGGCTAAAATGTAGTTATTTTTATTGTCATTATATTTTTGGCATTTGCCATTGCGTAGTTTATTATTCATTCAGTTTTATATTCCAGAGGGGCCAAGAAAGATTATTATGAAAATCTAATTTTTATTTCCGTGTGAAAATCCGCTTCAGATTAGACAATTTGTATACAATCAATGAAAAACAAAATTAAAAAAACTACTATAGATGGCTCAAAGGAAGAAAAAAAGGATATTTAATTACATAAAATATACTTTATTTTATCATTTGTATGCTACTTAGAACATTTTGTACACAAATAGTAAAATAAAATAAAAAAAAACAGAAAAATACAATACATACAAAAATAACAGAAAAATGAGGTGAGTAATTATTTCCTGTTTCCTAATAATTTGAAAGACCAATTCCTGCTCTTGTGTAATCAAAAATCTCCACGCTTAGGACAATGAACTACAGCCTCCCCCGAAAAAACTGCACCGACGTGAAGCCAATCAAAAAAGAGCACTCTGAAAAAAGGGAAAAATTGCGCTGTTCTGATATAAATTGGGTGCACTAAACAGGCACCAAACCGTGTATATGTGTTCTGACAACACTAAAAATGTGCAAGTGAGTAGTGTGCGTAAAAAAAAAAATGATCAAATAAAAACAGTACTTGGTATAAAGTGCAATGTGCATAAAAATATAAGTGCATATGCCAAAAAAATTTATTAAAAATCTATGCAAGCAATCTATAGTAGAATAAAAAATGAACCCAAAAAGATGATGTTCACTTTATATCAGAACAGCGGCATTTTTCCCTTTTTCAGAGTGCATCATTCCTGCTCTTGTTTGCGTTCCCTGTATATACCCTTTAGTTACACCTGTACTCCCTATTTAACCACTTCAATACAGGGCACTTTTACCTCCTTCCTGGCCAGGCCAATTTTCAGCTTTCAGTCCTGTTGCAATTGAAATGTCAATTGTGCGGTCATGCAACACTGTACCCAAACTATTGGTGGTATTTAATCACCACTGTTTTCATTTTTTTTTTTTTAAACTAAAAAACACTGACTTTTTTTTTCTGCAAATAAACAATTGTTCTTCATAATTGTAGGCCAAAATGTATTCTGCTACATTTATTTGGTGAAAATAACCCAAATCAATGTATATTATTTAGTCTGTAGGAAAGTTAGAGTCCACAAACTATGGTATATATCTGAAAATGGATCAATCCTGATGTACTGACGGACTAATCCATAGGAGAAATAGGGCCAAAATAGCCTTGGCCATACTTCTCCTTTAAAGTATAATATGATCATCAAAACCACAATGTATAAGTGGTTTCTTCGCAACTGATTCATTTTATCTTTTAATAGATCATACACCAGATGGTTTGTCTATGGACTTAGAAGGGCAGTTGGCTATGCAACAGTACTAGACATGTGCATTCGTTTTCGTCCGAATGCATTTTCGTCCGAATTTCAGCTATTTTTGTTTTCGTTTTGACAAACGATAACGAAAGCACAAAATCCGAAAAACGAAAGATCCGACATAAATAATGCTTTATTTTCGTTTTCATTGTTACAACAGTTCGATATAGAATAGGAGATTCGACGTGACTCTGACAACAATCTGTCTATAGAACCTGTGGTCGAATGTGCTTAACCTTACCTCTATTAGTCCAAGATTATATAGAGAAAATATTCGACAGAGAAAAAAGATTTGACAGAGAGAAAAGATTCTGCAAGTTACTGTCCTAAAAAGTGTTTGGGGACCCGGGTCCTGCCCCAGGGGACATGTATCAATGCAAAAAAAAGTTTTAAAAACGGCCGTTTTTTCGGGAGCAGTGATTTTAATAACGATTAAAGTGAAACAATAAAAGTGTAATATTCCTTTAAATTTCGTAGGGGGGGGGGGGGGTTGTCTATAGTATGCCTGTGAAGGGGCGCATGTTTCCCGTGCTTAGAATTGTCCCTGCACAAAGTGTCATTTATGCAGGAAAAAAAGTCCTTTAAAATCACTCGCAGCTATAATGAATTGTCGGCTCCCGTAATACAGAGAACACTCATTGAAAGTCATTGATAAATAAATAAATAAATAAAAAAGCGTGGGGGTCCCCCAAATTCAATTACCAGGCCCTTCAGGTCTGGTATGGATATTAAGGGGAACCCTGCCTCAAATTTAAGAAAAAACTTGACGTGGGGTTCCCCCTAAATATCCATAACCAGACCCTTCAGGTCTGGTATGGATATTAAGGGGAACCCCACATCAAATTTAAAAAAAAATTGACGTGGGGTTCCCCCTAAAAATCCATACCAGACCCTTTATCCGAGCACACAACCTGGCAGGCCGCAGGAAAAGAGGGGGGACGAGAGAGCGGCCCCCCTCCCTCCTGAACCGTACCAGGCCACATGCCCTCAACATTGGGAGGATGCTTTGGGGGTCTGTGACCCCTCAAAGCACCTTGTCCCCATGTTGATGAGGACAAGGGCCTCATCTCCACAACCCTGGCCGGTGGTTGTGGAGGTCTGCGGGCGGGGGGCTTATCAGAATCTGGAAGCCCCCTTTAACAAGGGGACCCCCAGATCCCGGCCCCCCCCCCCTGTTTGAAATGGTAAGGGGGTACAAAAGTACTCCTACCATTTCACAAAGAAAGTGTAAAAAATGGTTAAATAAAACAAACACACTTTTGAAAAATTCCTTTATTAAAAATAAAAAAATAAAAAAAAGATTCCAGCTGTGGTAATCCACTCTTGCTATCCAGCGACGGACGGTCATCTCTCCAGCGATGTCTCATGTCATCCAGCGCAGCGATCCTCCATCCTTCTTCTGTCTCCTCCACGGAGACACTGCAGGCATTCCGGCGGCTGACGTTTCTTATATACGGAGGGCGGGGCCACCCGTCACCTGACCCCGCCCCCCTCTGACGCAAGGGGAAACCCGGGGTTCCCTGTGACGTAGGGGTGATCCGCACCCCTCTGATGTAACACAGGCAGGTTTCCGTTACATCAGAGGGGGGCGGGGTCACCCATACGTCACGGGGAACCCCGGGTTTCCCCTTGCGTCAGAGGGGGGCGGGGTCAGGTGACGGGTGGCCCCGCCCTCCGTATATAAGAAACGTCAGCCGCCGGAATGCCTGCAATGTCTCCGTGGAGGAGACAGAAGAAGGATGGAGGATCGCTGCGCTGGATGAGATGAGACATCGCTGGAGAGATGATCGTCCATCGCTGGATAGCAAGAGTGTATTACCGCCGCTGGAATCTTTTTTTTTTTTTTTATTTTTTTTTTTTTAATAAAGGAATTTTTCAAAAGTGTGTTTGTTTTATTTAACCATTTTTTACACTTTCTTTGTGAAATGGTAGGGGTACTTTTGTACCCCCTTACCATTTCAAACAGGGGGGGGGGTGGGATCTGGGGGTCCCCTTGTTAAAGGGGGCTTCCAGATTCTGATAAGCCCCCCGCCCGCAGACCTCCACAACCACCGGCCAGGGTTGTGGGAATGAGGCCCTTGTCCTCATCAACATGGGGACAAGGTGCTTTGAGGGGTCACGGACCCCCAAAGCATCCTCCCAATGTTGAGGGCATGTGGCCTGGTACGGTTCAGGAGGGAGGGGGGGGCCGCTCTCTCGTCCCCCCTCTTTTCCTGCGGCCTGCCAGCTTCCGTGCTCGGATAAAGGGTCTGGTATGGATTTTTAGGGGGAACCCCACCTCAAATTTTTTCTTAAATTTGAGGCAGGGTTCCCCTTAATATCCATACCAGACCTGAAGGGCCTGGTAATTGAATTTGGGGGACCCCCACGCTTTTTTATTTATTTATTTATTTATTTATTTATCAATGACTTTCAATGAGTGTTCTCTGTATTACGGAGCCGTCAATTCATAATAGCTGCTAATGATTTTAACCACTTTCAGACCGGACCATTTTGCTGGTAAATGACCAGAGGTCTTTTTACACTTTGGCACTGCGCTGCTTTAACTGGTAATTGCGCGGTCATGCAATGTTGTACCCAAACAAAATTTGCGTCCTTTTCTTCCCACAAATAGAGCTTTCTTTTGATGGTATTTGATTGCCTCTGCGATTTTTATTTTTTGCGATATAAACGTAAAAAGACCGCAAATTTTGAAAAAAAATGATATTTTCTACTTTTTGTTATTAGAAAAATCCAATAAACTCAATTTTAGTCATACATTTAGGCCAAAATGTATTCAGCCACATGTCTTTGGTAAAAAAAAAGTCAATAATTGTATATTTATTGGTTTGCGCAAAAGTTGTCACATCTACAAACTAAGGTACGTTTTCTGGAATTTACGCAGCTTTTAGTTTACGACTGCCTATCTCATTTCTTGAGGTGCTAAAATGGCAGGGCAGTACAAAACCCCCCCAAATGACCCCATTTTGGAAAGTAGACCCCCTAAGGAAATTGATAAGAGGCATGTTGAGCCCATTGAATATTTTATTTTTTTGCCTCAAGCGATTGAATAATGACAAAAAAAAATTTTATTTTTTTTTTTTACACAAAGTTGTCACTAAATGATATATTGCTCACACATGCTATGGGCGTATGTGAAATGACACCCCAAAATAAATTCTGCTGCTTCTCCAGAGTACGGGGATACCACATATGTGGGACTTTTTGGGAGCCTAGCCGCGTACGGGGCCCCGAAAACCAAGCACCGCCTTCAGGCTTTCTAAGGGCGTAAATTTTTGAGTTCACTTCTCACTACCTATTACAGTTTTGAAGGCCATAAAATGCCAAGATGGCACAAAACCCCCACAAATGACCCCATTTTAGAAAGTAGACACCCCAAGCTATTTGCTGAGAGGCATGTTGAGTTCATGGAATATTTTATATTTTGCCACAAGTTGCGGGAAAATTACAAACTTTTTTTTTTTTTTTTTTTTTTTTCACAAAGTTGTCACTAAATGATATATTGCTCACGCATGCCATGGGCATATGTGAAATGACACCCCAAAATAAATTCTGCTGCTTCTCCTGAGTACGGGGATACCACATATGTGGGACTTTTTGGGAGCCTAGCCGCGTACGGGGCCCCGAAAACCAAGCACCGCCTTCAGGCTTTCTAAGGGCGTTACAGTTTTGAAGGCCATAAAATGCCAAGATGGCACAAACCCCCCCCCCAAATGACCCCATTTTGGAAAGTAGACACCCCTAAATTTAGGGGTACACTAGTGAGACTAGGTAATAAATGGCGGGTGCCCTGAAACTATAAAAAAATAACTAACCAACCAGCGCCACCTGTAACAGTTATATGGTGATCACTGGTGAAAGGGTTAACTAGGGGGCAATCAGGGGGCTTTATGCGGTAGTATATGGGGGTCCCTGGCGCTATAAAAAGCTGCGGCGAACCTAAATACCTACCTGCCTAACTAGCGTCACCTGTGACACTAATACAGCGATCAGAAAAACGATCGCTTATTAGGCTGGGTTCACACTGGAGCGATGCGGAAACGCCACGAATGCGCGGCGGGTTCCCGCATCGCATGCCTCCCGGCGGCAGTTCACACTGCCCTATGCGAACTGCTGGGAGTGTCAGTGAAATGTTACTGACACCCCCAGATCAGTTCGCATATCGCAGTGCGATCTGCAAACTCGGATCGCATGGTGTGAACACCCATGCGATCCGATTCTGCTGCGGGCCAAAAAAAGGGTCCCGTGCGAATTTGCGGCGGGTGCGGCGGGTGCGGCGGGTGCGGCGAATGGCTGAACTCGAATCGCACAGAGATCGGATGTGATTTGCACTGCAGTGCGGTGCGAATCACATCCGTTCTCAAACCGCTGCAATGTGAACCCAGCCTTAGTGACACTGGCGACGGGGGGGTGATCACGGGGTTAAACCTTTATTGGGGGGGTTAGGGGGGTACCTTAGGGCAGTTAGGGTTAGCCCCCTTTAGTTCTAACAGTTATTAGTCACAAATGACACCCGCCGGGTGATCAGGGGGTTAAACCTTTATTAGGTAATAAATGGCGGGTGCCCTGAAACTATAAAAAAATAACTAACCAACCAGCGTCACCTGTAACAGTTATATGGTGATCACAGGTGAAAGGGTTAACTAGGGGGCAATCAGGGGGCTTTATGCGGTAGTATATGGGGGTCCCTGGCGCTATAAAAAGCTGCGGCGAACCTAAATACCTACCTGCCTAACTAGCGTCACCTGTGACACTAATACGGCGATCAGAAAAATGATCGCTTATTAGGCTGGGTTCACACTGGAGCGATGCGGAAACGCCGCGAATCCGCGGCGGGTTCCCGCATCGCATGCCTCCCGGCGGCAGTTCACACTGCCCTATGCGAACTGCTGGGAGTGTCAGTGAAATGTTACTGACACCCCCAGATCAGTTCGCATATCGCAGTGCGATCTGCAAACTCGGATCGCATGGTGTGAACACCCATGCGATCCGATTCTGCTGCGGACCAAAAAAAGGGTCCCGTGCGAATTTGCGGCGGGTGCGGCGGGTGTGGCGGGTGCGGCGAATGGCTGAACTCGAATCGCACAGAGATCGGATGTGATTTGCACTGCAGTGCGGTGCGAATCACATTCGTTCTCATAAACCGCTGCAATGTGAACCCAGCCTTAGTGACACTGGCGACGGGGGGTGATCACGGGGTTAAACCTTTATTGGGGGGGGTTAGGGGGGCACATTAGAACTAAAGGGGGCTAACTCTAACTGCCCTAACAGTTATTACAGTCACAAATGACACCAATGCAAAAAAAATGACATTGGTGTCACTGTGACTGGGGGGCAGGGGTAATTGGGGGGGTGATCGGGGGGTAAAGGGGGGGTGTGAGTGTGCCTGGCATGTTCTACTGTGTGTGTAGAGTGTTGGTGCAACTCACCGATCCGCTCTCCTCCGTGTCGGAACGAAAAATACCGACACGGAGGAGAGAATACATCACTTCCTCTCCTGTGTTTACATTACAGGAGAGGAAGTGATGTCACCGGGGATTTCCATTCGTCGAGAGCGATCGCGAGGGGGTGGCCATGAATGAATGGCCGCCCCCTCATCCCGGATCGCTCTCGAAGGAATGCCGACCGCCGCAGGCACCGGGGGGGGGCCCGATCGGGCCCCCCACCCGCGGGCAGGCAGGGACTTATATATACGCCCATATGCCTGCCCGTGCCATTCTGCCGACGTATATCGTCGTGCGGCGGTCGGCAAGTGGTTAAAGGACTTTTTTTCCTGCATAAATGACACTTTGTGCAGGGACAATTCTAAGCACGGGAAACATGCGCCCCTTCACAGGCATACTATAGACAACCCCCCCCTACGAAATTTAAAGGAATGTTACACTTTTATTGTTTCACTTTAATCATTATTAAAATCACTGCTCCCGAAAAAACGGCCGTTTTTAAAACTTTTTTTTGCATTGATACATGTCCCCTGGGGCAGGACCCGGGTCCCCAAACACTTTTTAGGACAGTAACTTGCAAATTAGCCTTTAAAATTAGCACTTTAGATTTTGAACGTTGGAGTCCCATAGACTTTAATAGGGTTCTAAAGTATGCTATATAGTTAGCTCCGTCGAATCTTCTTTATACATTCGACAGACACCATAAGCCTTCCAAGACAGATTCGACCGTAATTCATGTGGATTTTCGGACGAATGCAATTTTTGAAAGAAACGAAAAACGAAATAAATAAAAACGAATTTCAGGAGTAACGAAATAAATTAAGTTTTCGGACGAAAACGAAATTCCGAAACGAAATATTTTACTCTGCACATGTCTAAACAGTACATCGGATCTCTGGGTATGAAGCACTGCCACAAACACAACAAAAGTGCTACAAAATGTTTCCTGAAATTATCCCTCAGACTCTTTATGCAGGTTCGTATTCCTGTTAAATTAATGTGGAAAGACAGTAAATGTAGAGAGTGGCACCAACACAGCATGGGGGGAACAAATAATGATCGACATAGGTTTTTTAATCTGTCTGATCAGTTCTCCACCCCCATCCCCCTAGTGCAGCCCTGTGAAACTCCCATAGACATGAGGGTGTTATCTGATCTGGCCAATCAGATTTGATCTAATATTTCATGGGTAGCTTAATTGTTTAATGCAGCATTGACACCAGGGTGTGACGTATAGGTGCACTCATTCCTGTTTTGTGCCTGAGTGCTGTTTTACTATTGGAAAAATCATTGAGATATTGGATCAGGTCTGTGAGACAAGGAACATGTGAAACTAATTTCATTGTGCCTTAAGGAGAATGGGTTTATTGACTGAACAGTGTTACTGCTGCGGATCTAATCTACTTTACTAATCAGACACAGTGACCTAAAGGATGTTACTTTATAAATTAACCACTTAAGGACCGAGCCACTTTTGCTAGAAAATTACTTAGAGCCCCAAAATTTATATATATATATATATATATATATATATATATATATATATACATATACATACAGTGCCTTGCGAAAGTATTCGGCCCCCTTGAACTTTTCAACCTTTTGCCACATTTCAGGCTTCAAACATAAAGATATAACATTTTAATTTTTTGTGAAGAATCACCAACAAGTGGGACACAATTGTGAAGTGGAAGGAAATCTATTGGATAATTTAAACTTTTTTAGCAAATAAAAAACTGAAAAGTGGTGCGTGCAAAATTATTCGGCCCCTTTACTTTCAGTGCAGCAAACTCACTCCAGAAGTTCAGCGAGGATCTCTGAATGATCCAATGTTGTCCTAAATGACTGATGGTGATAAATAGAATCCACCTGTGTGTAATCAAGTCTCTGTTTAAATGCACCTGCTCTGTGATAGTCTCAGGGTCCTGTTGAAAGCACAGAGAGCATCATGAAGACCAAGGAACACACCAGGCAGGTCCGTAATACTGTTGTGGAGAAGTTTAAAGCCGGATTTGGATACAAAAAGATTTCCCAAGCTTTAAACATTCCAAGGAGCACTGTGCAAGCGATCATTTTGAAATGGAAGGATCAGACCACTGCCAAGACCTGGCCGTCCCTCTAAACTTTCAGCTCAGACAAGGAGAAGACTGATCAGAGATGCAGCCAAGAGGCCCATGATGACTCTGGATGAACTGCAGAGAACTACAGCTGAGGTGGGAGAGTCTGTCCATAGGACAACAATCAGTCGTACACTGCACAAATCTGGCCTTTATGTAAGAGTGGCAAGAAGAAAGCCATTTCTCAAAGATATCCATAAAAAGTCTCTTCTAAAGTTTGCCACAAGCCACCTGGGAGACACACCAAACATGTGGAAGAAGGTGCTCTGGTCAGATGAAACCAAAATCGAACTTTTTGCCCACAATGCAAAACGATATGTTTGGCGTAAAAGCAACACAGCTCATCACCCTCAACACACCATCCCCACTGTCAAACATGGTGGTGGCAGCATCATGGTTTGGGCCTGCTTTTCTTCAGCAGGGACAGGGAAGATGGTTAAAATTGAGGGGAAAGTGGATGCAGCCAAATACAGGACCAATCTGGATGAAAACCTGTTGGAGTCTGCAAAAGACCTGAAACTGGGACGGAGATTTATCTTCCAACAAGACAATGATCCCAAACATACAGCAAAATCTACAAAGGAATGGTTCACAAATAAACGTATCCAGGTGTTAGAATGGCCAAGTCAAAGTCCAGACCTGAATCCAATCGAGAATCTGTGGAAAGAGCTGAAAACTGCTGTTCACAAACGCTCTCCATCCAACCTCACTGAGCTCGAGCTGTTTTGCAAGGAAGAATGGGCAAGAATTTCAGTCTCTCGATGTGCAAAACTGATAGAGACATACCCCAAGCGACTTGCAGCTGTAATCGCAGCAAAAGGTGGCTCTACAAAGTATTAATGCAAGGGGGCCGAATAATTTTGCACACCCCACTTTTCATTTTTTTATTAGTTAAAAAAGTTTCAAAAATCCAATAGATTTCGTTCCACTTCACAATTGTGTCCCACTTGTTGGTGATTCTTCACAAAAAATAAAAATTTTATATCTTTATGTATGAAGCCTGAAATGTGGCAAAAGGTTAAAAAAAAGGAGGGCCGAATACTTTCGCAAGGCACTCTATGTATGTATGTATGTTATAATTTTTTATTTTTTTTCCCGAACACCCTAGAGAATAAAATGGCACATTGCAATACTTTCTGTCACACCGTATTTGCGCAACGGTCTTACAAGCACACCTTTTTTGGAAAAAAATACACCTTTTTTTTTTTTAATAAAACGAAGTTAGCCCAATTTTTTTTTTTATATTGTGAAAGATGATGTTACGCCGAGTAAATTGATACCCAACATGTCACGCTACAAAATTGCGCCCGCTTGTGGAATGACACCATACTTTTACCCTTAAAAATCTCCATTGGCGACGTTTAAAAAAAATTGTACAGGTTGCATGTTTGAGTTACAGAGGGGGTCTAGTTTTGCTATACAGGTGCTGCTCGCGTATGCTTTCGCTTCTGCGCGTGAGCTTGGCTAGATGGAGTGCGTTTAAAATGTTACTATTATTTTTTTTACACTGTTCTTTTAAAAAAAGTCACTTTTATTCCTATTACAAGGAACGTAAACATCCCTTGCAACTTGTAATAGCGCATCGGAGCACAACGGGGGGGGGGGGGGGGGGGGGGGTGGCCTCTTCCGCTGTCGATAAGTGATCTCATGCTGAATATGCTGTAGAGACCACTTTTATCTGGAAGCGGACCACCCGCTGAAGAAGAGGATACCAGGGTTATGGTAGCTAGCTGCTGACATAACAATAGCCCCCTTCAAAGTACTGACGTATAACGGCAGCGGGTAGTCCATAAGTGGTTAAGGGAAAATTCTATATCAATTGTACATTCAAATAAAAATCTACTTGACTAACTGGTTCCTGACTGGCTCTTACAGATATACTGCAGCACAGTGGCTCTCCTGGGCAAAACTCCATATGGGTAAGTCCTTCCCTAGAGCCACCAGCGGGGACCCGATGCCCGTGGTCGATGGGCGTGATCACTGACGGCATGTGTGTACTAAGTAGTATGTTATGTCTCCTCCCCCAATCAGTCATATCCCCATACAGTTAGAACACACATTTATGCCCCCTAGTGGTAACCCCTTCCCTACCAGTGACATTTACACAGTAATCACGCATATTTGTAGAGGGATCGCTGTATAGTTGTTAATGGTCCCAAAAAAGTGTCAAAAGTGTCCGATCTTTTCATCGCAATGTCGCAGTACTGCTAAAAATTACAGATCACCACCATTACTAGTAAAAAGTAAATAAGAAAAATGCCATAAATCTTTCCTATAGTTTGTAGATGCTATAACTTTTTTGCACAAACCAAACAATATACTCTTATTGCCTTTTTTTTTTTTGTAAATATGTAGAATAATATATATTGGCCTAAAATGATGAAGAATTTTTTTTATAATTCAGGGGAAATTTATTATAGCAAAAAGTTGAAAATATTGTTTTTATTTTTATAAATTTTTTTCAAATTTGTTGCTCTTTTTTTGTTTATAGCGAAAAAAATTAAGACCACAGATGTGATCAAATACCACCAAAAGAAAGCTCTATTTGTGGGAAAAAAAGGACACAAATTTAGTTTGGATACAGCATTGCATAACTGCGCATATGTCAGTTAAAGCGAGGCAGTGCCAAATAAAAAATGCTTTGTTTAGGAAGGGGGTAAAATCTTCCAGGGCTGAAGTGGTTGGCAGAAGAATGAAGATCATAAAAAATTTATTTGGAGACCACCAAGAAATATAAAATGTAACAAGAGGCATATTAGCTTGAGAATATTGGAGAACATAAAACATTTCCACTCTTTTTTTCATAAAGCTTCAGCCCCACCGACAATGTAATCTGTGGCCAAAAATCTGGTTGTGGCATAATACACTTAGATTTAGGAACATAGATTTGGATCCCCGATATTTAATTTTCTTTTATATCTGACTTGTTTACTGGGTACGTATGGTAGGTCTATTAGAGGTTCATATCCACCAAAACGGAGCATTCTAATCCCAGAGCTGCCATAACAGGCTCTCTGCAGGCCATCATAGCCTGGTTTCCCCCAAAGATTGAGATATACTGTGTAGATAGTTTACTGGGAAATGGATGGCCATCCCAATAGCATAATTAGGCCTATATGTGCCAAGTAAATCCAAGATGTGAGCTGACCTTATGAAGGAAAGTCCCTCACTCTTTTCTTCCCTTCAAGTCTTCAAAATCCTAGTATTACTAACACATGGTCTTTGAAATGTGTAAACAAGAGTCGTAAAGGGTGGCCAGCAGAAACTGGTGACCTGGAACAAAACTGGCAAGCTTAAATGGAGAGATCTATGCTGCAGTAAATAATAATTTTGTTCATCACTCTTAACACAACGAAATATGGAAGTGTTTCTCCAATTCCAAATTTGTAGATAGTCTTAAGCTTGCCATAGACTGCTCGAAATTCAGCTGGTTCAGTAGGAACCGGACAAATTAGATCCATCTATGGGCAGGCTGGTTATACTGAAGTTAATCTATCAATTGACTTCAGTACAACCAGCTTGTTGGTTTTTTTCACATCACCACCATCACCGGCTATAGACGCCAGCAGTGATCACAGTGAGTACAATAGTGCAACACAAGGGATTGCCACATGAACACTGACTGTGTTGATGAGGGAATTGAGCAATTTTCTTTCCTTCAACCTGTGGTTGAAGAAAAGAAAATTGCATAATCTATGGCCAGCCTTAGATTAGGCTGCCCAACTTGACTTGGTTGGGCCAATCTTTCACATACATACATAGTGCTGTAGTGTGTGGGTGTATGTACAGTACATATACTGTGTATTTGTATATACAGTTAAGTATATATATATATATATATATATATATATATATATATATATATATATATATATATATATATATATAAAATTTGGACACGGGCACAAGCTTACATTTTTTTTTTTTTCAGGTATTTACCAAAACATATTCAACTATAGTTCTATAATGGATATGGGCTGAAAGTGCACACTCTCTCAGATTTAATTTGAGGGTATGCACATCCAAATCAGAGGAAGGGCTTGGGAATTGCAGCTCTTAAAGAGGAAGTAAACTCTCCCACTCTGATGCTTCTTTTCATTTAGTCCATTATAATAAGAAATTATCAGACTATAGCCACTGTAATCCAGCCCAAATCGCATATTACTTACTGTTTAAAGAAACTTTAAAAACGTGTTTCCAGGGGTTAGGCAGCGCCATCTTAAGTATTGTTTTCTGAGTCCACAGTGGAGTGTATTTCCGCCCTTACATTGAGCACTTCCTGTACTGTTAACCAAGCCTCCTTCTCAATCCAACGTTTCTATGGCAACCCTGCTTCCCTGTTCATAGCTTACTTGTTTATTTCATAGTATTTACTTGTGCCAATGTCTGTTTGCCTTTGTCAGACTTATCAGCTTCAGCTGATAAGACTGCAGTAATGGCCAAGTTTAGACTGTATGTGAGGTCACATGGTGTGTAGGAGGAATCTCTGAATGATTCTGAAGTCTCCTGGGAGTTCAATGGTGTGCAGTAGGAAGTCCTGATAACAGATAGATAAGCATATAGAGAGTGTGCCGTAAATCAGGGGAGATCTGGGCATGCTCAGTGACTTCATTCTACAGAACAAAAAGGATTACAACAATACTAAACAAGTAAGGAGATATCTACAAGCAGTGTTCATTAGGGTTTTTATGCTGATTTCCATGGGACAAAGTTGTGGGGGAGGGTTTACAACCACTTTAAGAAAAGCCACCCCCCCTTTTTTCAAAGGACCTAAATGTAATTAGACAATGGAACCAAAAGCTGTTTCATTGGCAGGCGTGGGCTACTCCTTCATTATTTCTTCAATTAACCACATGCCACCGCCCTCCTTCGTTTGATGGTGGAAGAATGGCTCCCCTGTGCAAATCACTGTAGCTGTACAGCGGCCACTTTAAGTGGTATAGGGGGCATGCGTCAATGAGAAGCTTATGCGTGTGCCCAGCGGCCGTAATGTCCGACTTTTCCGCTGGGCATAAGTGACCGAGCAGGAACGTGGATCTGTGTGTATAAACAAACAAATCCACGTCTTGTCAGGGGAGAGGAGACAGATCGTGTGTTCCTAGTATATAAGAACACTGACCGGTCTCCTTCCCCAGTTAGTCCCATCCCCTCACAGTTAGAACACTCGGTGAGGGAACACATTTAACCCCTTGATCACCCCCTAGTGTTAACCCCTTCCCTGCCAGTGACATTTATACAGTAATCGATGGCTATTTATAACACTGATTGCTGTATAAGTGTCAATCTGTCCACTGAAATGTCGCAGTACCATTAAAAGTTGCAGATCGCCGCTATTACTAGTAAAAATAAATAAAAAATAAAACTGCCATAAATAACCTATTTTGTAGGCGCTATAATTTTTGCGCAAATCAATCAATATACATTTATTGCGTTTATTTATTTTTTACCAAATATGTAGAAGGTTACTTATTTTCCTAGTGATTGTTTTGCCAATTACTTTGACAAAGCTCAGCCGCGCAAAACATGTCAGCCACGCTCATTGGGGACTGAGCTTTGCGTACCGCCCAACCTCTCGGATCGGAAGCCATTTGTTTTCTTCCGGCCCCTCTGGTCTGCTCCCACCACACGGAGTGCGATTCAGGACGCCAGCCTGTCGTTACCCGGGGATCTGCTACAGCGTGTTGTGGTGCTCCAGATCTGTCCCTTGAGACAGTCTAACCTCTTCCCTGGTTACTCCATTAGCTACTATCCCAAGGAGAACGGCATTCCTCTGTCACCATTTCACCAGGTATCTGCAGTATGGAGCCCTTCATCTCCTGTCCGGGAGTCAGCATGTTTACACATGAGTTAACCCCTTGTTTCCAGAGGAAAGGCGGTGCTTTAACAATTTTTGCTTTATTTCCATGATTCATTTAATTTTATCCGATTGAATAACAATTGCTTTCTATAATTTTATGTTGGACATTTGTGAACTTGTTTCTGTACATTTTTTCTTTTTTTTTTTTATTAAACGGACTTTCATTATCAATTTATTCCCATCTGGTTCCATTGAGAGCTGATTTTAGTATTTAATTCATGCAAACCTTTCTCCAGACGTCTTCAGCTGCACTGGACTCTAGATGACTGTACATTCTAGCGCTGAAGTTATATGTTGATTTTTGTACTAAACTGAGGATAATATCTTTTTTTTAAATTTGGGATATTTATTATAGCAAAGAGCAAAAAATATTGTGTTTTATTTATTGTCAAAATTGTCACGCTTTTTTTGTTTATAGTACAACATCAGTACAACCGCACAATTGTCAGTTAAAGCGGCGCAGTGCTGTATCGCAAAAAATTATCACACTGGTGAGCTCAGCAACATAAAAAGGTCTGGATGTCCACATAAGATAAGAGTGGTGGATGATCTCAGGATCCTCTCTATGGTAAAGAAAAACCCATTCACAACATCCAAATAAATGGAGGACACTATCCAGGAAGTGGGTGTATGATTGTCAATGTCTACAATCAAGAGAAGTCTTCACAAGAGTAAATACAGAGGGTTCACCACAAGGTGCAAACCATTCATAAGCCTGAAGAATAGAAAAGCCAGATTAGACTTTGCCAAAAAACATCTAAAAAAAGTCAGACCAGTTCTGGAAAAGCATTCTTTGGATGGATGAAACTAAGATTAATCTATACTGGAATGTTGGGAAGAAAAAGTGTGGAGAAGGTTTGGAACAGCTCATGATCCAAAGCACACAACGTCATCTGTAAAACATGGCGGAGGCGGTGTGATGGCATGGGCATGCATGGTTTCCAGTGGCACTGGGTCATTGATGTTTATTAGTGATGTGACAGAAGCAGCCAGATGAATTGTGCAGTATTTAGAGAGATACTGTCAGCCCAGATTCAGTCAAATGCAGCAAAGTTGATTGGATGGTGCTTAACAGTACAGATGGATAATGACCCAAAACTCACTGCAAAAGCAGCCCAGGAGCTTTTGAAGGAAAAGTGGAATATTCCGCAATGGCTGAGTCAATCACATGATCTCAACCCAGTTGAGCATGCAATTCACTTGCTGAAGGCAAAACTAAAGGCAGAAAAACCCACAAACAAAGAACTGAAGACAGCTGCAGTTTATAGCCTGCCAAAGCATCAGAAAGGAGGAAACCCAGTCTTTGGTAATGTCCATGGGTTCCAGACTTCAGGCAGTCATTACCTGTAAAGCATTTTCATCAAAATTATTATACAGGATTTATATAACGCCAACAGTTTACGCAGCACTTTGCAATATAAAAAGGGAGACAATACAGTTATAATAAAATACAAGATGATTAAGAGGGCCCTGCTCAGAAGAGTTCACAATCTAATTGGGCGGGGCAGGTGGTACAAAAGGTTGTAACTGTGCGGAATGAGCTGATGGAAGTGGTAAAAGATTAGTTGTAATAGGCTTCCCTGAAGAGATGAGATTTCAGGGATTGCCTGAAGGTAGCCTGAAGGTAGCAAAAATAGGGGATAGCCAAACAGTTTGAGGTAATGAGTTCCAGAGAATGGGAGAGGCTCTGGAGCAATCTTGGTGAAGAGAATGGGAGGAGGAGACGAGGGAGCTTGAGAGTAGAAGGTCTTGAGAGGAGCAGAGAGGACGATTTGGGTGATATTTGGAGACGAGATTGGTGATTAGCTTTGTGGTAAGTATATTGAATTTAATGTGCTGGGCGATTGGGAGCCAGTATAGGGACTGGAGGAGAGGGTTGGCAGACACTGGGTGGTTGGTAAGGTGGATAAGTCTGGCAGCAGCATTCATGATAGACTGAAGAGGGGCTAACCTATGGAGAGGCAGGCCAATGAGAAGGGAGTTGCAATAGTCAAGGTGAGAGATAACAAGGGAATGAATGAGGAGCTTGGTGGTTTAATTTGTTAAAAAGGGGCACGTTTTAGAGATGTTGCAGAGGTGAATTCTACAAACTTTTAACAACTGGATCTGAGGCTGAAAGGACAGGTCAGAGTCTAGGATTACACCTAGTACCCTGCAGTGAGTGGTGGGACTGATGGAGGGGGGCACAGGTGGGGGAATATTAATAGCTCATGTAACGCCGGCTCCTGAAGAGCACGCGCTATATGTTTTGAAATTTAAGTTACACCTAAACTGCAGTTTGGTTTGGGTATAATTGTTCCAAATTTGGACCTCAGCGTCAGGCTGACTGGACTATAGGGTGTTCAGCCTGGCCATAGGGGGCACTGTCTCTTCCGGCAGGCATAGAACCACAGTCTGGTTGGGTGCTTTAAGGTTACTTTCTCTTGGAGCCAGCTCAGAGGGAGTGTCACTCTTGCTGTGCTTTCTGGGAGAGGGTACTTAAGATACGGATGTCATGTGGTTCAGGGTTCCGGTCCAGAAGTATGTTCTGACTCCATGGTCCTGGTCCTCCTGACCAGCCCCCAGGAAGGCTATGGCCTGGGGTGCGGATCCACCTGACTTTGTCTCAGGGCTGGCTAGCCCGAGGCAAGGAAACTGGAGAAAGGATTCTGGAGAGGCCGGGTGCTGTCTCCGGTCGTGGAGAGGCCCAGCAACTTCATAGCTATCCAGGGGAGGACTCTTCAGAAGAAGGCCACGTACAGGTTGGCTTCTTAGGAAGAGCCTGGTGGGGCTGAAGTACCTAAGTGAATCCAATCTCGTGGATATTGCCAAACCGGCTGAAAGATCCAGGTATCGCACGAGTGTTCTACAAGTCCTAGTTTCCTACGTGTTCTGCAATAACGTCTGGGGCAGAGACTTATTCCTGATTTAAGCACCTTGTTGGCTGCTAGGCCTTGTGAGAGAGGGACTATCCAACTTGAGGGAACATCCAGCTGTGAATGGATATTCTCTGGATTTAGTCGAAGTAAGCAAGTTCTTTATTATTGACTTTGACACTAAGAGTACCTGAACTTTCTTCCTAACCCTCTGATCCTATACGAAGAGACTGTTCATTAACTACGTTTTTGCAAATAAAAATCCCTTTAACCACTTTCAGACCGGACCATTTTGCTGGCTTAAGACCAGACCACTTTTTGCGATTTGGCACTGCATCGCTTTAACTGACAAATGCGCGGTCGTGCGACGTGGCTGCCAAACAAAATTGATGTCCTTTTTTTCCCCACAAATAGTGCTTTCTTTTGGTGGTATTTGATCACCCCTGTGTTTTTTATTTTTTGCGCTATAAACAAAAATAGAGGGACAATTTTGAAAAAAAAACGCATCTTTTTTTACTTTTTGTTATAATAAATATGCCCCAAAAATATATAAAAAAAACATGTTTTCCCTCAGTTTAGGCCGATATGTATTCTTCTACATATTTTTGATTCAAAAAAATCCCAATAAGTGATTGGTTTGCGCAAAAGTTTTAGCGTTTACAAAATAGGGGATAGTTTTATGGCATTTTTATTAATAATTTTTTTTTACTAGTATTGGCGGCGATCAGCGATTTTTATTTTTATTTTTTTATTGTGACTGCGACGTTATGGCGGACACATCGGACATTTTTGACGCATTTTTGGGACCATTGTCATTTACACAGCAATCCCTGCTATACAAATGCAGTGATTCCTGTGTAAATGACACTGGCAGTGAAGGGGTTAACCAGTGGGTGGCAGTGTAGGGGTTAAGTGTTCCTAGGGGCGTGTTACTAACTGTGTGGGGCTGGGCTTTGTTTTAGTGAACACTGATCTCTGCTCCAATCACATGGAGCAGAGATCAACGTCACTTGTTGCTAGGCAGAAAGGGGGGAAATGCTGTTTACAACGGCATCTCCTCGTTCAGCCGCCCCGTGAGACGATTGCGGGTATGCCCACGACAATCGAGCCCGAGGGACCCACGACCAGACTCATGGGGGTCCCGACCGACACGCGAGCGCACCACCAGTGGCGCTCACGATGGCAGGGCAGAATTTAAAACTGGACGTACCTGTACGCCAATAAGCCTGCCCGGGCCATTCTGCCGACGTACATCGGTGTGCGCCGGTCGGGAAGTGGTTAAGCAGATCTGTCATCAGTCTATAAAGTTTCTGGGCCATCTACCACAGGAAACCCCTAGATGCAAATCGAGGTGAAGAAGGTAACGGTAAGCCCAATCAAACCAGCAGCTGCTTCGGGGGTTAGTGCTACACTCAGTTTTATAGAGATTTAGTTTAGGGAGTGCTTGTATGTCAGTTAGTAATGCGAGAAGAGACTGCACGAGTGAGGTGAGGAGTAGACAGATTTGGGTGGTATTGGAAGCCGTAGGCCGTTATCAAGTGACCAAGGGAGGTGGTGTAGATGGAGAAGAGAAAGGGGTCCAAGAACAAAGCCTTGGGGGACCCCACAGAAAGGGTCGAGGAAGAGGAGACAGAGTTGTAGGTGACACTGAAAGAGCGCTGTGATAGGTAGGCAGGATAGAGCAGAATCTTGGAGGCCAAAGGAATGGAGTTTGAGAGGCAGCACAGAGACCTAAGGTAACCCTGGAGGAGCTGCAGAGTTCCACAGCAAAGACTGGAGTATCTGTACATAGGACGACAATAAGCTCCATAAAGTTGTGCTTTATGGCAGAGTAGCCAGAAGAAAGCCATTACTTTCAGCAAAAAACTAAATGGCATGTTTTGAGTTTGCGAAAAGGCATATGTGGGAGACTCCCAAAATGTATGGAGGAAGGTGATCTGATGAGACAAAAATTTTACTTTTAAACGCTATGTCTGGTGCAAACCCATCACATCACCCAAAGAACACATGGTGGTGGCAGCATCATGCTGTGGGGATGTTTTTCAGCAGTCAGGACTGGAAAGCTAGTCAGAATTGAGGGAAAGATGGATGGTGCTAAATACAGGGATGTTCTTGAGCAAAACCTGTACCACTCTGTGTGATTTGAGGCTAGGATGGAGGTTCACCTTCCAGCAGAATACTGACCCCAAACACACTGCTAAAGCAACACTTGAGTGGTTTAAGGAGAAACCTGTAAATGTGTTGGAATGGCCTAGTCAAAGCCCAGACCTCAATCCAATAGAAAATCTGTGGTCAGACGTAAAGATTTCTGTTCACAAGCGAAAACCATCCAACTTGAAGGAGCTGGAGCAGTTTTACAAGGAGGAATGGGCAAAAATTCCAGTGGTAAGATGTGGCAAGCTCATAGAGACTTATCCAAAGCTACTTGGAGCTGTGATAGCTGCAAAAGGTGGCTCTATAAAGTATTGACTTTACGGGGGTGAATAGTTATGCACATTGACTTTTCCTGTTATTTTGCCCGATTTTGTTTGCTTCATGATAAGAAAAAAATCTTCAAAGTCGAGGGCACCTTCTGTAAATTAAATGATGCAAATCCTCAAACAATCCATGTTAATTCTAGGTTGTGAGGCAACAAAACATGAAAAATGCCAAAGGGGATGCATTCTTTTGCAAGGCACTGTATGTATCCCATTCATCTTGGCTTTGTTAAATATTATGGCAGCTGTATTCCAATTACAAAACCTCAGCTTAATCACTTTTTCTCTCAATAAGGGTCTATTGTATAAATGTAAAATTACAAAATTATCTTAATCTAAACTAATCTCATATTACAAATTTCCCCAATAATCTGGATTTCATTTCCAACCAAAGGTTGCCTAAACCAGTTACAATATATTTGTGGATATATATTAGAATTAGGGTGTTATATTGAGATTATTACTTGAGTATTCATTTCTGATTTGAGTTTAACAATTGTATTAATAATATAGATATATTTCCTTTACATAGCCCCTTTCAGAATTTTTTTTCACCATCTGTGACCCATTGGGGAGATTTTTTTTGTCACTTCCGGTCTCATAGCCAAACAGGAAGTGAGAGGAAATCCCTGAAAATTAAGGGAATTCCTTGGGGATCCCCAGGTTCACCAGAACTAGTGTCCCCATTGGAAGATTTACCATTTATTATATTTCTGGGAACAACCCAAAATTTGTGATTTTCTTTTACTTTCACTTTCTATGATCATGGTAAACAGGACAAATAGAGAGTGGTCATTTATTTTCGCTGTGTGCTTTGGATCATTGTCATGTTGGAAGGTAAACCTTCTTCCCATGGACCATATTCTGGAAAAGGGCGGCAGATTTTCCTCAAGAATTTGACGGTATTTTGCACCATTCATTCTTCCTCCTATCCTTACAAGTGCTCCAATCCCTGCTGCAGAGAAACACCCCCATAACAGAATATTACCACCTCCATACCTTACTGTAAAAATGGTTTTATTTGGATTGTGAACTGTATTGGATTTCCACCAGACATTTGTTTTGGTGTTGAGGCCAAATAATTAAATTTTAGTCTCATCTGAGCATAACCGCTTTTTCCATGTGGCCTCAATGTGCATTTTGGCAAAGCTCAGTCGTGACTGCATGTGACCTTTCTTGAGGAGCGACTTTTTTCTTGCAACCTTCCAATACAAGCCTCATTTGTGGAGCATTTGTGATATTGTTGTCACATGCACACAATGACCAGACCACTCTGTCATAAATTCCTGCAACTGTTTGAGTTGCTGTAGGCCTCTTGGTAGTCTCTCTGACCAGTTTCCTCCCAGCTCTTTCATCCAGTTTTAAGCAACATCCTGATCCAGGAAGGGTCTGTGTTTGTACCAAATACCTTCCACTTATTAATAATAGACTTCACTGTTCTACTAGGCATTGATAAAGCCTTTGAAATTGTTTTTTGTATCCATCTACTGACTTGTGCCTGTTCACAACTTTATCCTGGAGAGCTTTTGACATGCCTTGCCGCCCATAGTTGATTGCTTGCTTCAGCTGCACTACCAGCTGCACTACCAGAGACTGAAATGCTCCAGTAAAGCACTTTTCATGCTGAGCTAATCAAAATGACCACAACTCATCAGTTGAGAGTGAAATGTCTATGTGTGCAATTGAGAAGGTGATTTGCTATACCCGATTGAGTTTGAAAGCCACTTTGTGATTCTGTTTGTTCTGTTTTTTTTTTTTTACATGTTGGTATTGTATTTTTAACTTGGATGTTAAAGTTGCACTTATAAATACACCTGAATAAACCAAAAACTGTGTCTGTCTTCAGTTCAGGCTGTAAAGCATTTTTTTGGGGGGGGGGGTAATTATTTTCTATAGGGGGGGAATAAATTTTTTTATATATATATATATATATATATATATATATATATATATATATAGATATAGATATAGATATAGATATAGATATAGATATAGATATATATATATATATATATATATATATATATATATATATATATATAGATATATATATAGATAGATATATTAATGTATATGTGTGCTAACTGCAACATTCACATCTACACATATCTTGCTCTACAGTGAGGGAAAAAAGTGTGTGATCCCCTACTGATTTTGTACGTTTAACCGCTGATAAAAAAAATAAATCTGGTAGGTTTATTTTAACAGTGTGAGACAAAATAACAAAAAATATGAATCTCAAAAAATATAAATTGATTTGCATTTTAATGAGTGAAATAAGTAATTGACCCCTTCACAAAACATGACTTAGTACTTGGTGGCAAAATCCTTGTTGGCAATCAGAGTTCAGTAGTTTTTTGTAGTTGGCCAAAAGGTTTGCACACATCTCGGGACAATTTTTATCCCACTCCACTTTGTAGATTCTCTCCAACTCATTAAGGTTTTGAGGCTGAAGTTTGGTAACTGAAACCTTCAGCTCCCTCCACATATTTTCTATGGGTTTAAGGTGTGGAGATTGGCTAGGCCACTCCAGGACCTTAATGTGCTTCTTCCTGAGCCACCCCTTTGTTGCCTTTGGTTGTGTGTTGTGTCATTGTCTGGCTGGAATACCCATCCAAAACCCATTTTCAATGCCCCGGTTGAGGGACGGAGGTTCTCACCCAAGATTTGATGGTGCGTGGCCTCGTTCGTCGTCCCTTTGATGCAGTGATGTTGTCCTATTTCCCTAGCAGAAAAACATCCCCAAAGTATGTTTCCACCTCCATGTTTGACACGGTGGGTGTGGTGTTCTTGGGGTCATAGGCAGCATTCCTCCTCCTCCAAACATGGTGAGATAAGTTGATGCCAAAGAGCTTGATTTTGGTCTCAACTCACCACAACACTTTTACCCAGTTCTCCTATGAATCATTCAGATGTTCATTAGAAATTTTAGATGGGCCTGTACATGTACTTTCCTGAGCAGGGGGACCTTGTGAGTGCTACAGGATATCAGTCCTTCATGGTATAGTTATTTACGGTGTGTTACCAATTATTTTCTTTGTGACTATGGTCCCAGCTGCCTTGAGATCATTGATCAAGATTCTCACGTGTAGTTCCAGGCCGATTCCTCACCATTCTCATTATCATTGAAACTCTGAGGTGAGGTGATATCTTGCATGGAGCCCGAGACCAAGGGAGATTGACAGTTATTTTGTGTAATGTGTGTCCATTAGCAACAAATCGCATCAACTGTTGTCACCCTCTCACCAAGCTGCTTTGCGATGGTCTTGTAGCCAATTCCAGCCTTGTGTAGGTCTACAATTTTGTCCCTGACATCCTTGGACAGCTCTTTGGTCTTGGCCATGGTGGAGATATTTGAATCTGATTTGCTTCTATGGACAGGTGTCTTTTATACAGTTAACACGCTGAGATTAGGAGCACTCCTTTTAAGAGAGTGCTCCTAATCTCAGCTCATTGCCTGTATAGAAGACACCTGACAGTGAAAAATCTTGCTGATAGGGGAGTAAATAATACTCGCTCATTAAAATGCAAATCAATTTATAACTTTTTTGAAATGTGTTTTTATGGATATTTTTGTTCTGTCTCTCACTGTTAACCCCCCTGACAGTATTCCCGAGTCTGGCTCGGGGTGGAATTTTTATACCAAAAGCGGTAACCCCGAGCCAGACTCAGGACCGCATCGCTGGATCCAGGAGGACGCTTACTTACCTTCTCCCTTGGATCCAGTGATGTCCCCTCGCTGTACGAGCGAGCCGTGTCTCGCTTGATTCATCACGGAGCCGATCTCCGTTCCCTGCGAGCGTTGCAATGCACGGGGACGGAGATCGGCGCCAAATTCAAAAAGTGAAACACACAGTATACATACAGTATAATGTAATCTTACAGATTACATTGCTGTATGTAATTATTTCACATCCCCTTTGTCCCTAGTGGTCTGCCCAGTGCCCTGCATGCAGTTTTATATAATAAAAACTGTTCTTTCTGTCTGGAAACTGGAGATTGTCCATAGCAACCAAAACTGTCACTTTACATCAAAAATTATTTTAGACCAGCTAGAAAACAGTGATAATAAATTAGAATCACTTGCAGAATTGAGCGATAGTGATTTGTGAGGAGATGCATCATCAAATACTGAAAAGTAATGACAGCGACAATTCTGCAACTGAGCAAATTTCAGTGTTTTTGTTTTGATTACATTTTTAAATAATTTTTATTATTGTTATATTATTATTTGGTATAATTTATTTATTATATTATAATTTATGATTTCATTTTTCAAACTTTATGATACCTGGGATGTCTGCTAGACTCTGGATTGGACAGATTTACGTTAGTTGTTGCTAAGAATTACAGGACTACAATATAAAACACCAAATTTTCATGCAAAATAATGGTACCGCTTTCAGCACCTAAAATCCGAAATAATCGTACCACCAGGGAGGTTAAAATAAACCTATCATTAAAATTATAGACTGATCATTTCTTTGCCAGCGGACAAATGTACAAAATCAGCAGGGGATCAAATACCTTTTTCCCTCGCTGTATTAGCATACTAGTGATTGCTAGCAGCCAGTGCTATAAAGTATTGCTAGCTTGTATGGAACATGTTTAGCAAAATGCCACTAACAGTTACTTTGCTAGGAAGGACATGGACCTGTAGCATTCTGGGAAGTGCGCCAAGATGAATGTTGAAGTGCGAAGGTCTCACACAGAAGATAAAACTTGTAGAGGACATTCTTTGTCCAATATAATTAATTTTAACAAAATCAGTATTATTTGTGTGCAGTAGTGACATTATAAATCATTCTTTTCAGGAACTTCTGGATCTTTTTGTCCTATGTTACTTGTTGCTGTTCAGAGCTACAACAAGCACTGTTTTTACTTTCCAAGAAAAGCAGTTGCTTAATAGTACAAATTAGATCTAGAATAGACTGAGTGAGATAACAGACAAATATTCCAAGAAAATATCCATGTCACACATTGCCTGGTTGGAGATGTTTGGAATGTTATTAGCACAGCGAACCATTTTGAATGTTAAAAAAAAAGTCCTTACTGCAAGGAACAATGTTAAAGAATAAATAATTTTTATTATGTAGATTTCTAGTGATTTTGGAATTTAAATCTTGCCATAAAATCTCGTGCCAACTAAATTTTCCACTATGCATTATATGCTTTTTATTAATCAAGACCTATGTACAGTACACGTTTCAAGATTGATATACAGTACAGCTTTCAAGACAACAGTGTAATGTTCCTGTAACGGGTCAAGGCATATAGACTTGGAAAGAAAAAAGTTCCTTCAGAAACCTCGCGCAAGAGCAACATCCACACTGCAAAAGGTAACATGTAGGCGGGGAGGTCATTATCCCTCTAAGCATTACAAGTCGCCAAATCAGATCAACAGATACACCATATACTGCACCCATTACTGTTAGTTTTGGTTTGGAACAAGAAAAAGGAGTTATCACAATGTAAAATTCTACTCGAACTGTAGGAATGTCTTCCTTCCCTCATGTCAAGTGAATTAGAAGGAGAAAAACATTTAAATTTCAAGGGTTTCTCCCTGAAGTAGGGTCCGGGTCGGAACAGCTATTAGGAACTACTGAGCTCAGATCCCAGCCTTTCAATGTTGGACATTCAAGGTTGAATACCCGGTTTTAAATTATTATAGGTGTGTATGCTAACCTTTATATTGGGATAAAACTGCATCCAGTGTGCATGGCTATTAATAGAGACTTTAAAAGAAACTAATTTTGAAATAAGCATACTCTAGGGGGGTACACTGCACATGTGCGTATCTTTGTGTGAATGTACAGACGTTCACATACGAGCTGCTGGACAAAATTTCATACACTGGTTTATGTAAATACCACAGTGTGCCTTTTTTTCCTAAAAACAATTATACTTACCTGTTCTGTGCAATTCCATTGCACAGAGTGGCTCTGAACCTCCTCTTGTCCCCAGCCGGCGCTCCTGGCTCTTGCCCTCCCCTGAATACTTGGCACTCGTGTGCCTCCAGAGTCTTGTTGTCTGCGTCTATTGACAGACAGCGGGACATGACCTGGCCCCCTGCTCCTTTGTGACTGGCCTTCATTGAGATACCAGAAAATGAGGGGAGAGAAAAGTTGCAGACGGGCATAGCGCCGGATACAATGAGGGCTCACGTAAAAGTTGGGGTGAGAAGAGATACTAATGCAACAAATTCATTATGGTAACAAATATATTTAACGTTAACCTCAGTCTTGCACAATTGTACAAGGTCCTGTATCAAAATTGCTCGCTCTGATCTGACCCGGTCCTTGGTTCTGTACAGTGTCCAAATCATTTGCAGAGTTGGTGTTGCGATGGACATGGCATCAGACCATGGCCACATTCACCGACTTGTAAAAAAATGGCTGCTCAACCTTACACCACGCTCTCACTGATACGTGACAATGCCATTCTCAGCCTCACCCTGCACAAATATTTGCCAGCTTGCGGGACCATAGTGTAAGTGCCAACTGGGTTTGGTTAATCCTTTACTCTACCACCAAATATTCTTATTGAAAAATGTCAAACATTCGCAATATTAGCAATTTATAATTTAAAAATAAATGCCTGTCACCCACACTGTCACTATAGACCGGTATATCCAGAGATTCACAATATAGTAGAACTCTTCAAAGGGACAGCGATTCTTTAAAGTGGATGTAAACCCGGAAAAAAAAAAAACGTCATAATGTAGAGTATACGATTTCCTATCATTTGAACCCAGTCTTGCCACAAAGAGTTAATCCAGTTCTGAGCAATCATCTTTTATTCAGTTCAGATAATTCTTGACAAACGGAGAAAAACTTTGTCAAATCCTCCCCCTTGCTTTGAGTGACAGGTGATTTACATGTCTTGTGCACTAGCCTAAGAGACATGCATTATTTTTTAATTCCCTCCCACTCCTTTCTTCCGCTGCTCTGCCAGGTTTGGCTGTTCCACACCTCAGCATGATTGGGCATGCTGAAGTCATGTGGTTACTTTCCTGTCTTTTCACTGGATGTTAGAGATCATAGCAGAAGTTCAGTGTAAGAAACACACAGGACAATATGCATATTGACAAGGGGAGTGTAGAGGTGGGTGGGGAGTCTACTGACATCATGACTCTACCCACCGATCTCCAGACAACAGACCCACCCACAGAATCTGCAGTTTTTCGGGTCTCATAACAGACAGAGGGGAGACATTTGACAAGTAAAGATACATGCAGGAGGCATGTATATCCTTCTAGATAACCCCTATGGCAGTAGTTTAGAAAGGATGGCATACCTTTTACATTACCTTTTACCGTTTACATCCACTTTAAGTTCTGCATTAGAGACAATGAGAACAATTTTAAAATGTTTATTAAAAAGACAGTTAAAGTGTTACCAAACCCAGTAATATGAAAATGGTTAATCTGCCCCCCAACCCCCACCTGCACAGTGCCCACAGCTTATAAAACTTCTTTTTACATTAAAATATTGCCACTATATACTTTTTTTTTTTTTTTTTTGGATGATCTGGATACCACGGTTACATCATATACTGTACAGTTTCTTCAGTGCTGAGAGTTCAGGAAGGAGGAGATTTTCACTGTAGCCTGTATACACACCCACATGTGTGATGTCAATATCATGTGACCTGGCAATCTCTGGGAACAAGAAACTATTCTCTCCAGCATAAAAGACACAACTGAGCATGTGCAGTTGGGCTACTCTGCCTGTGTTGGCTGGCCTTCCCCAGTGCAGGAGGGGGAGGATACAGGCTAAAACAAACTAAAAAAGCCTTTTTACACAATGCAGATGATTAACCCCTTAAGTTCCACAGTATATAGTATAACCAGCATGCAATGCTGCATTTACACAGATTTTACTGTTGTGGGTTTAGTAACACTTTAAGAAAAAAATATATGTTAAGAAAAAAAAGTATTAGAAAGGAAAAAGAGACCACAATGCAACACAAAAAAGGGTTGAATGAAAAATACTTATCAAGTCCTGGTTTATCAAAGCCTAATCAACAAGTAGGATTGTACATTGGCTCTCATAAGTCTTGAGAGTTGTTCATTGCTTTGATGGTAAAGGAGCGCTCCAAACTGTGGATGCAACCCATCTTTTCTTGTCCCTGAGGAGTTTGCTGACAGAAATGGTCTGACCAATCAAAAGCTCTGAGGTGTGGCCGATGGGATGTCACCGTGCTTTTAACTATGTAACTGCTCTCCCCCCAGATACAGTTTTCTATAGGTATCAATATTTTTAAATACCTACAGGTTACAGTCTAGTATTTTATTGTCCAACATGAAATGACCTTTTAACCACTAGGGATCCGCGCTATAGCCGAATGACGGCTACAGCACGGACCTGCTTTGCCGGGACGACGTCTATTGACGTCGTTCCGTGCATGAGCGGCCTGCGCGCCCCCGGAGGGGCACGCGTGGCGCGCTCTGTGATCAGCGAGTCTGAGACTCGCCTGATCACGGATCGAAGCAAGGGATCAATCCCGACCCCTCACCACGTGATCAGCTGTCAGCCAATGAAAAAAAAAAGCCGATCACCGGCGGCCGTGAGAGGGACTTCAGTCCCGATCACGGCCAAGTTATCAGTGCCCACCTGCCCCCTGCCAGTGCAACATACATATAGTAAAAGTGCCACCCATCAGTGCCACCCCTTAGTGCCCATAGTGCCACCCATCAGTGCCCATAGTGCCACCCATCAGTGCCCACAGTGCCACCTGTCAGTGCCCACAATCTGCCTCAACAGTGCTGCACCTCATATGCCACATATCCGTGCCCATCAGTGTCCTCTACCAGTGCCCAGCAGTGCCACCTATCAGTGCCCATCAGTCCCATCTATCAGTGGTACCCATCCGTGCCACCCATCCGTGTCATTTTATCTGTGCCCATCTTTGCCCATCAGTGCCGGAGAAAAATTACCTGTTTGCAAAATTTTATAACAAACTATTAAACATGATTTTTTTAATTTTTTTTTTATTTTGCATAAAACTCCCAGCTGTAATTAAATACCACCAAAAGAAAGCTCTATTTGTGGGAAAAAAATGATAAAAAATTAATTTGGGTACGACGGTGTATGACTGCGCAATTGTCATTCAAAGTGCATCAGCGCTGAAAGCTAAAAATTGGTCTAGGCAGGAGGGGGGTAAGTAAGCCCAGTAAGCAAGTGGTTAAGCAAACATGATGGATATAAGATGCCTATTTGAATTAGGGGAGGTAATGTGTCAGTTTTGCCTTTTTATACCTTCTAGCATAGTGGTTTAGTGTTTTTTGGGCTTAAAATGCTTTTAATTAATAAATACAGGTAAATACGTCCTTATTCTGGTATTCTGGTTCTACCATTATCAGCTCAGGAGTTATGAAATGCACTGAAGTTTTTAGTTCTACATGAAAAGATAGACAGCAATGTGTATTTGTAGCTACGTTTTTTTTGTTTTTGTTTTTTTATACGATGGGGGGGAGGGTAATTACTGAAGAGGAGATCTGCTTGCATTCCTCATTACTTACTTAAACTTTGACTAAATGTTTATGAGGCTAGTCAAGTGTGACTGAAATGTTTATTGGGTTAATAGGGTTGAATGGGTCTAATGTCCTCTCAATGGACTGATGAGAATGTTTTTGAAATGCAGCTGAAAATCTGTTGATTTATCAGATGCCTTCCTGGGAGGATGCAAAAGGGATCGCTACTATTATATCTCCTATTGTTATAAACTCTCATGGCTAATTTCTGAACACCACCCTTGTAAGGTGCCCGGTCTGCATTACAATCACAAATACAGTGAGATATTTGTCACTAGGTCTCTGAAAAAATTGATTCTCAATACCCATGATAGTTTGTGTCAAATGAAAGTTCACAATACGAGTGAATGGGGATATTGGACTGTGGATTTTGATACCCAGGAATCCCTACTCGCCAAAGGATTTGGGCAGACCAGCATGGGGAACAAGACAGTGCCAACCTGCTGCTAAGGGTCTGTGTACTGCCTCAGAAGACAGTCTGTACAGAGATTGGGAGCTTTTGCTGTGTTCATGAGAGCCTGAGGATGGTGCTGCAGAGAGATTGCTGACCAATTTGGACCCAGCTGCTCAGGGAGCAGAAGTCTAAGACCTATGTATTGTGTGACCAGAGGCAAGTTGTTGAGGACTGGAGCTTAGAGACCTAGCCTTGTGAGGACTAAGACTTCTGGGACAACTGATCGCCAAATGTACATGATCCGACGTATAACAGGAGTGGTGAGCAGAAGTAAAGAGCTTAACCCCCTTGCTGCCTACAGTTAATTCCAACTGAGACTGCTCCTTACTTAACAGCATGTCAGCCCTTTTGTGCAGTCTTAAAGGGGCAGCTACATGTGCACCACCTACAGAAGAGCCCCAACGAAAGCCAGCCAACACTGACTGTAAGGCATCAGGTACTTTGCAGTCAATCTAGGGGTACCCCTTTGTTAGAAACGTGGACGCATTCTCTAAAGGGCGTGTGATAAATACACTAGGGATATTTTTTTTAATAGTCATTGCCAAGAATTACAGTGAGACTTTTTTTCTTTGTGCCATTCATGCTTTTTTTGTGATTGTAAGCCACTGGCCGTAGATGAGGTTGATATTCCCATCAGTTAACCTAACCTATTCTTTGGCCTGTTTATTGGTATGTATAATATATATGTATACTATCTATCATTGGTTGCTGGTGGCCTACTTTCTGTTGTCCTGTCATAGTGGTAGCACACTAACCCTTAAAGTGGTTGTAAAGGCAGAAGTTTTTTAATCTTGATACATTCTATGTATTAAGATAAAAAGCCTTCTGTGTGCAGCAGCCACCTTCTGCCCCCCAACATTTACCTGAGCTCCTCTCTGTCCAGCGATGTCCGTGAGTGTCTCAGCCGTCTGAGATTCTACCTCCTTATTGACAGACATAGCAGCGGTGCCAGTGGCTATGGCTGCTGTCAATCAAAGTCAGCTAGCCAATCAGGGAAGGGAGGGACGGAGCCAGGTCAGGGCTCCATGTCTGAATGGACACAGGGAGCTGTGACTTGGCTTAGGTGGCCCAATAGAAAGCTGCTTGCTATGGGGGCACTGAGCAGGGGGAAGGGATCAGGAGCACAGAAGAGGGACCCAAGAAGAAGAAGATCTGGGCTGCTCTGTGCAAATCCACTGCAACAGAGCAGGTAAGCATAACATGTTTATTTTTATAGGAAAAAAATGAGCCTTTACAATTAGTTTGTTACACAGGTGTTAGCAGCCTTTCTTTTGATGTATGATGGTGCTATGCCCTGTCAGTGTCGAGTTTTAGGTCACCCAGGATTCTCATTTTGCCAGGTTGAGGGACTCTAAGATCTTTATTTAATTCAGAGGAAACTGGGATTGCTATTTCCTTAGTGCTTGGTAAAGCCCAGTTTGGGACCTGGAGACCTGAGATTTCATAGAGATTTTGGAGAGAGAATTCTACAATCCTGAGACCAGGTTTTGCAGGCATATTGATGGCACAGGCACACTATTATAGTCTGGGATCTGGTGATGGATCAGGGCTCCACCCTAACGAGGAATCTGCATGGTGGCAAGGAAGCAGTCAAAAGTGTGCGTGTCTGCAGGGTGTAGGTCTGTGATAGAACAGAGAGAGTCCAAGTCGGGGGGCCAGAGCAGTAGGAAACTGCCAGATAGAAAGCTGGCAGTGCATTTATAAAGGAACACAGGGATGCTATGTTGGTCAGGGGGACTGGAGCACAAGGCCTGGACAGAGGCAGTGATAAACTGAGCCAGAAGACTGAATATTACTGTCGTGTTGATGGTGGAAATGTCTGAGGGAAACCGCAACCAAAATTTGCAGAAAAGTAGATTGGCATGGTGTTCAGTCAAAATTAAAAATAACAGTACAGCGCAGATAAAAACTAACAAAATTATACTAAAAATAATATATATAACATATATAGATAAATCTATAAATAAACGAAATATAGGATAGGTAAGATGAGCTTCAGAAAGTCCACATGTGCAGTGTGTCTTCATTCAGCATAAAAAGGTGATGATGTGATCCACCAAAAGTGAAAGTATGTGACATTAGCCGTGACGTCACCCGCAAGCCACAACGCTGATCCGTGCATGGATATCCACTGTATTTGTGTATTCGCTTACTACTCGGCACTGGAGATCAGTGCAATAGCATGTGAGTGTACCATTCTGTTTGTACTTTTTAAATAAATCTTTTGGAAATGGAGAGCACTAGATTTCGTCTTTTTATACTTTCATGTGGAATTATGCTGGTATATGGGACATGAAAAGGATCCATTTCCAGAGCACTCCTGTCTGTATGCTGATATTTGTGATTAACCCTTGGTGGGAATATGCGTTTTTGACCTGTCTGATTTATCAGGGGTCCAGTGTTTGAGGTGAGAGTCCATCTTGCTCTTTGGTGGAAGGGATCATATCATCACCTTTGTATGCTGAATGAAGACACACTGCACATGTGGACTTTCTGAAGCTCATCTTACCTATCCTATATTTCGTTTATTTATAGATTTATCTATATATGTTATATATATTATTTTTAGTATAATTTCGTTAGTTTTCATCTACGCTGTACTGTTATTTTAAATTTTTATTGTGGGATTTGGTATTTTGACCTATAGTATTCTAGCCGCAGTATTTTAGTATATATTGTATGTATCTTAGTTTATTTGTTCAGCGCTGATTGATTTCGTTTAGAGTTATGGTGTTCAGTCAGGCTGGCAATACATTATACAATTTTCCTACGATTTCCTTTAGGCCCCTTTCACACTGACGGACCGTTCAGGTCCCCCTGTCAGTTTTGACGGCGGACCTGAACGGGCTCTCCATGCTGGTCTATGGGGAGACGGATGTCAGTGGAGGCATGTCCGCTGACATCCGACCCGGTCTGATCCGCCAAAAGCAGACGGATGGCCCTACGTCCGGATCCGTCGTTGGTGGATCAGATCGGGTGAGATCTGATGAAAATGGACATGATGTCCATTTTCATCCGATCTCTCCATAGAGACCAGCGGCGCTGGACAAGCCCCTCCCCGCTCAGTGAGCAGAGAGGGACCTGTCATCCGCCGGATCAGTGGAGATCAACGGAGAGATCTCCCGCTGAGCCGTTGGACCCCGTGGAAGCGGAGTCCGCCTCGTGTGTAAGGGGCCTCAGATTTACATTCAGCTGTGTAGTGCAAGGGCCTACCTGCTTGTATACATACTGAAAGTGTTTAGGTTTGACCTCCATAATATATCATATTGATAAATCTTAAGGAAAATTGTATAATGTAGTGTATGGCCAGCCTAAGCCCCCTTTCACACGAGGCGGACTCCGCTTCCACGGAGTCTGCCTCTGTCCGCCGGCTCAGCGGGAGATCTCTCCGTTGATCTCCACTGGGCCGGTGGATGACAGGTCCCTCTCTGGTCACTGAGCGGGGAGGGGCTTGTCCAGCGCCGCTGGTCTCTATGGAGAGATCGGATAAAAACGGATGAAAACAGCATGTCCGGTTTCATCAGATCTCACCCAATCTGATCCGCCAGCGACGGACCCGGACGTAGGGCCATCCGTCTGCTTTTGGCGGATCAGACCGGGTTGTATGTCAGCGGACATGTCTCCGCTGACATCCATCGCTCCATAGACCAGCATGGAGCGCCCGTTCAGGTCCGCTGTCAAATTCTCTCCACACAGTTTGGGGTCCATCAGACCTCACTATCATCACAATAAATGCCATGTTGTACGGTATAATGCAAAAAAATATAATGTCCCCTTCTAATGACTTGATTATATTAGAGGATATCATATTTGTTTATCTGTATTTCATATTACTCATATCAGCCAAATATAATAGCTGTTTTTACATGTTTTAATCATGCTGAATTGATCCACCCGGTTATGGTGTGTAAAGTGCTCTGTGAGGTTGGAACTAGTGAGTAAGGACTGGATAGGATGAACAACAATACCCTTCTTAATGGAACCAATATTCAACATTCATGGTTTTAAAGCACAAATCATAACCTCAGGGCTGATGAGATGAGCAGCAGATGGAGAGTAGCCAGAAAAACTCTGAAACACAATCCCTTTGTGGCCTATTGAAGATTCAGATGTACAGTGTTAGGCAGAGCAGAGGAGCAGTGTAGTGTTTCTATGCTGCCTGAATTACCTATATGGCTTGCTGTACTTGATTTTGTAAGGCTGTTTTAATATACTGTACATATATAAAATATGTTCTAGAATCTGCTGCTCTTCTTTTAAGCAAACAATCTGTTTCAATAAGGATTTTCATGTTTGCACACAGCTATGTAAACTACGCATTCTCCAGGCAGATTAAAAAAACACCAACTCGTGCAGGTATGCATTTTGTTTAAAAAAATTTTTTACATTTTTAAAAGCAGCTAGTGTAAGTAACTGAATTTTGATTTGGTATCAACCTCTTGCAATTCTCTGTACAGCAGAGCTCAATAAGAAACCGCACAAAAGAGCCAATCAGTTGTGTTCCCACTCTCATGTGCTAATACAAATTTTCCCCATTTACTGTCCAATCGCAGGCTGGAGGCAGGGACTAGACCTAACTGTATTCTCTGCAGGTCTTCAGGCTGGTTGTGCTGTTACATAGTAGGTGAGGTTGAAAAAAAAGTCTATCAAGGCCAACCTATGTGTTTGATTATATGTCAGTATTACATTGTATATCCCTGTATGTTGTGGTCGTTCAGGTGCTTATCTTATCTTTTTTTTTAATCTATCAATGCTCCCCGATAAAACAACTGCCTGTGGAAGGGAATTCCACATCCTTGCCGCTCTTACAGTTAAGAACCCTCTACGCAGTTCAAGGTTAAACCACTTTTCTTCTAATTTTGAGTGGCCACGAGTCACGTGCTGTGTAGCAGGGCTGTATAAATTTCAGGTATGAACAATGCAAGCCCTTGAACAACCAAAACTCTTTACGTAGATGTAATCCATCTACTGTATATATTTAGCTGTTTTCTTCTACGTCTCTGCATGCTCCCCATCTTAGCAGGCTCCTGAACTGAGCTCCTTCTGTTGAGCAGACCTCATTTTACTCAAACTGACTGAAAGGGATTCTACTTTAATTAAAATGTGGACTACAGTTTTAAAGTGATTGTAAAGGTTTTTTTTTTTTTTTTTTTTTTTTTTATGATAGACCTATCATACTTGCCTCCTCTGTGCAAGGGTTTTGCACAGAGCGGCCTGATCCTCCTTTTCTGGGGTCCTCCCAGCAGTGCTCCTGGCTCCTCCTCCTTTGAATGCCCCCGTGGAGAGCCACATTCCATGGGGGCACCTTTGCGGGTACACTCCTGAGTCCCGCTACTGTGTCAATCTATCCAATGAGGACTAGACAGTGGCTGGAGCTGCTGGGCTCATTCTCATCGCTGGACTGATCGGTTTCAGGTAAGGAAAAGGGGGGGGGGGGGGGCTCTGTGGAGCAGCTGCAGAACAGAAAGTTTTTCACCTTAATGCATTCCATGTGTTAAGGTGAAAAACCATGAGCCTTTAGAACTTCGAATGAGGGAAAGAGATCTTCGCAATACTAAAAAAAGAATGTGTCCAACAACAAGAATAAACACAGATAAAAAAAATTGTGATCAAAGTGAATATAAAGTGCTAATAGTGAATAAAAACTGCTGCAAAACCTAACCGTGTCCACAATACACTACAACAAAGATAAATAAATGGTGATCTTCCGCAATAATGTGTTAATACTAAGTTTTCCTTAACACTAAGCCTACAACTGCAGTTGACTATAAATGCTGAAGTCCCACAAAATGGTAGAAAACTGGAAAAATAATTTCAAAAAGATAAATGGTTCAATTCCATATGTTGATACAAATTGACGACTTCTCCAATAGATAATTCTCCTTAAATCCAATAAAAAAATGTGCTCACAGAACTCTCACCTCAAATCTGTATGTAAACAGCATCCAAATAATGTAGATAGCCTTTAACTTTCCCCAAACTCTATTCCGCAATCTTCCACTAGGGCGTCTCCATCTTTGTGTGTATCTCCTGGTACCTTACATCCGGTCCTTAAGCCCAGTAATGGACACAACATGTCAGACCCTGTATGCTCCGGTGGTGGTAAAAATCACAAAGAGAAGGGAAGAAAAAATGCCTCCAATAGTGTAGTAAGTTAAAAAACTTAAAATACTTTGAGTGCCAAAGCCTGGGCTCTTACATCAACAACGATTTTTAAAAACTTATAGAACAAAACCATGGCATTTTTGTGCCTTCTCACTTCACTTCCAGTATACAGTCTATGTCCACTTCCGGCCACTCCCTGCGCGTTATGTCACACATGTGACTTCATCACGCGACCTGATGAAGTCACGTGTGTGTCGCAACGCGTAGGGAGTGGCCGGAAGTGGACGTAGACCGGAAGCCAAGGTCTTATTTTTTCCTCCTTTTTAGAGACCTTCAGCCCCCCCGTCTTACTGGGGCTTTGACAGCGGTAGGTTCGGGCTCCTCTTACCCTCTAGCTGCTCGGGGAGAGCCACAGAAAATCCGGTAACCCGCTCCAGTGTCCTCACTGTCATTTTGTGTTGGCTGGGAGGAATTTTCGGTCACGCCGGAAGTGACAATATCCTAATAGTAGGTCACCGCCCAACGTCCTTTCCGGAGGCGGGTGCAGGGGGAGGAGGCAGGGCAGAAGGTGGCACCTATTTCCACTTCCAGTCCGGTGCAGTGGCACTATGGGAGCCCAGAAGCGGCGTGTGAAGCCACGAGTGGAGCACAGCACATGCGCTATAATGGACGCGGCGTCTGCAGCAGTAGGAAAAATCACAGGCACCAGCAAGCCTCAGGTAGGGGGCAGTGGATTGTCTACCCATTTGCTTTACCTGGGGTTTCTGGTCTCTCTCTCTTTTTTTTTTTTTTTCTTTTTTTTTCCTTTCTACCTTGGTGGCAAGGGCCTGTCTGGGCACAGGAAGCTGTGTTTTCTCCCTAGGAGACTGGGTCTCGCTAAGGGTTCCCTGTGTTTTTTTTTTTTTTTTTCTCTCTCTTACCAAAAGCTCTGACAAAAAGATGTCCCTCATGCAAAGCCAAGATGGGAGGAAATTGGAAAAAAGCCCTATGCAGTACTTGCATTGCTTCTTTAGTCAAAGAGGAATCTGCTTCCATTTGTGATGACTTGGTTGCCTCAGTAATGAAGGAACTATATGCCACGATTCAGACATTCCGTGACTCCGTCCGTCTGAGGAAAAAAATTTTTTCTCAATAGCCCATGAGACGCTTTCCATTTGAGGAAGACCCCTCTGCGGTATGGAACAAGTTCCCCAGGTTAGATGCTGCCTTCTCCCAGGTCTCTAGATCCACCGACCTGGCCTTTGAAGACATGGGGGTCTTAAGGGATCCAATGGATTAGCGTATGAATCTCTTGCTCTGGAGATCTTGGCAATCAGTTATGGGCAATTTAAAACCAGATATGGACATGACATGAGTAGCCAGGAACCTGGACTATTGGGTTAACCAGCTTAAAGCTCGTATAGTAGTTGATTCACCCAAACAGATCTTAAATTCCCTTTCTACCTTGTCCTCTGCTGTAGCCTATATAGCCGATGCTTCAGCCGAAGCAATTAGAATGTCGGCTAGATCAGCAGCCTTAACAAATTAGGCAAGAAGAGCATTATGGCTGAAGACTTTGCCAGGTGATGCGGCATCAAAGAGTAAACTCTGTGGGATTCCTTTTTCGGGTGACCTTCTCTTTGGCCCTGATCTAGATGATTCTAGACAGGACTGCTGATAGGAAGAAGTCCTTCCCAGTAAAGAAGAAGAAACAACCCCCGAAGTGCTTTTTCCGACCTCAAAGGGCTCAGGAGCAGGACAACAAGTCCCAGGGGAGGAGGAAGAATTAGTCCACACAAAAAGCTAAAGGCAAAGGCGGAATCCCTTTTCATCCTCCTATGCAAGCTGAAAAATCCCAATGACTTGACCCTGCGGGCGGGCGGAAGGCTGAAAAATGTCCTTCAGCAGTGGTCGGGCATAATATCAAATCGGTTTATAATGACTGCTCTTTCTCAGGGCTACACAATAGAGTTTACGGAACCCCCCCCCCCAAGAAGATTTATTGTGACAAATACTCCAAAGGATCCTGTAAAAGTCCTGGCCATGAAGTCATCATTAAGGGAACTGATGCAGTAGGGTGTAGTGATAGAAGTGCCACCAGAAGAGCGGCAACAGGGTTTTTATTCTCACATTTTCTTGGTAGGAAAGCCAACGGGGAAATTCCGATTGATTCTCTAAAACCTCTGAACAAATCCGTCAAGTACAGGAACTTCAAGGTGGACTCAAGTTTTTTCAGTCAAAACCTGCTGAACCCAGATTGTTACATTGCGTCAATAGACGCATACCTACATATTCCAATCTCACTCCAGTCCCAGACCAGAAGTATCTCAGGTTGGCGGTAAGAAAGAAAAGGCGTGATTAATCATCTCCAGTTCAAGGCCTTGCTGTTTGGGCTGTCATCCTCACCTCGGATCTTTACCAAGATGAGGGAGGAAGCTCTAGCCCCGCTTCGTCTTCAGGGAATCGCAGTAATTCCCTATTTGGACAACCTACTTTTCTCCGCCCCCTCAAGGGAAAGGTTGCAGGACAACTTAGCCTAAGCACGCAACCATCTGGAATGGATTCTAAACCTTCAGAAATCCTCCCTAAACCCATCATAGGAGACTTGCTTTCTGGGCTATCGAATCAACTCAATAGAACAGCCAGAGAAAAAGGACAAGGTTCAGTGCACAGTGTTGATGCTGCATACCAACCAGCTGTTAATGATAAGGCAAGTTATGTCGGCATTAAGGGTACTGACCTTAACAATGCCGGCTATTCAGTGGGCAATACTGCACTTCAGGTGTCTGCAATATTTTCTCCTGAGGTCATGGGATCACAGCTTAAGATCCCTGGACACAGAGGTGAAGATTTCAACCTGGGTAAAGAGGTCACTATGGTGATGGAAGAGTCAGGAGATCCTATCAAGGGGTCTAGATTGGGCCTTTCCAGTCGAAAGAAGACTGACAACAGATGCCAGCTCTTGGGGGTTGGTGGCCCACCTAGAGAAAAACTTTTCTCAAGGAATTTGGTCCAAAAAGGAGGTGACAAGTTCCTCAAATTGGAGAGAACTGAAGGTGATCACTTTATCTATGGTAGTATTCACACAAGATCTCCGGTTTCACCACAGTCAAGTGTTAACAGACAATGCCACAGCTGTGGCTTATATAAACAGACGGAGGGGGGGGGGGGCACAAGGAGCAGGTCCTCTCAAACACTGGCAACAGAAATACTTCTGTGGGCAGAGAAGCACTTGCTATCCCTGTCAGCAATCCACCTAAAGGGGACCCTGAACAGAGTGGCGGATTTCCTCATTCAGGAAGCAGAGTGGTCTCTGAATCCAGAGATCTTGGCAATGATTGCCAGTATATGGGGACATAAATATTGTAGCAGCGCTTCTTGTCCAATCTAATTGACCAGACAAGTTTTCATATATAGTCCATAAATGAGAAAACAAAGAAAACAGAGGAGATCTATTAAAGCCTGTTCTGTGAAGAGAAACTTCCACCATACACTTCACCACATGCGGCAAAACTTCCCCTATGGGGATGCCCTCACCAGAAATACAGAAATACTGCGCCTTTAATTTGTAAAGATGCTTCTCCACCACTCCACTATGAACTTCCACCAGATGTCAGTCACGCTATCAGGGGCTCCAGTAAACCATGTGAGAGGAATTAAATGGCTACATAGTGTAATACTTTTTAAAAATGTATTAATCACAAACACCCCCTTTATACAGGTTAAGCGTACCAAATAATAATAAAAATTACTTGCGGAGGCCCCAGGCGGCGAGCACGCGATGGTACGGCGACAAATTTAAAGGGATGTCCCTGTACACCCATTTTCCTATCCGTGCCATTCTGCTAACGTACAACGGCGTGCGCTGGTTGGGAACCAGTTAAGATATAGGTCAGATTTTAGGTATCCTCTGCAACAGAAATTATTTTGTGGGTGAGATAAAAATTGAGTTTCCATTTAAACTGGAACCGTAGCATTACGTGTTCACTTTTTTAGGATTGGAGTGCTACCCATTCAGCCATACAAATTACTTTAATTTAAAATTAGCACCTATATAGACATAGGTGCCCCCCCTATCTCCATGGGGCAATACTTGGAACTAGTGAAAGGAGGAATGGACAATGTAAGGCGAGAGCGGAAGTATGCATCTTTTGGCTTTTAGACGACTAGGGTATTTGAGTCCTTCCAGTTTAAATGGTGTATGGACCCACTTTCTGTCAAGCAGCAGGATGAACAGTGGCATGTTACAAGAGGCCCTAAAAATTTATATATAATTGTTTTAGTTGTTAGACAGTTAGAGGAACTTCCCTCCTATGTATTATTTAAAGGTTGTCCTCAATTCACATACCTGACCAGCGAATCCATCATGGCTATGCTGCGATCCACAGCCCAGGTCGCATGGCACTACCTTGGCCCTCCTCAGTCATCGGGAGCTGGCTACCTCTTCCAGCTGAGGGAGCAGGTGGAGGGGTCTGATTTAAAAAAACAAAAAAAAACGGACCACTGTTTTTACTGTGTGTGTGTGTGTGTGTGTGTGTGTGTGTGTGTGTGTGTGTGTGTGTGTGTGTGTGTGTGGTTGGGGGCGGGTTCAGAGTGCAAGATGGGCCTTGGAGGTTAAGGCCCACTTCTAAGCTTAAGTTTAATGGTTATATTTTTCCTTCCTTGTATCCTCTCTCCCACCACCTCATCACTGTGCTAATGAAACCTTCCCAGTTAGGTTGCATACCTTACTTTGCATACTTTGCATTCTGTAATGTCATCGCTGGGCCTCTGTTCTTATCTGTGCAGTTTTTTACGAAGTTATTAAGAGTAAAGTTTTGCTTTAAATTGTTAGTAAACCCAGGATCCTGCATTAACTATATCCGGTCTCCCACAGTAAACAGAACATGGAAATGTAATTACTTTAGTAAATGTAAACTGCTAAATACCTTTTCTCATCAGTAGTATATAGTCTTGTGACTTCTATGAGTATCTGGCTAAAGCTTGTAGGAGGAATTTTCATTCTACTCTGACTGTCCTATCAGGTTGCAGGACCCCCGACCCTCTGTCTGAACAGTGCTAATTGGCCCTGTGCTGATCACATGCAATCTTCCAAAAAACTCTCTAGAAATACACAGCAAACTGAGCATGTGCAGCTTGTCCCCTGGCCTCTGTATTATCCAGAAGTATATTGGGGACAGTGGAAGGAGGAGAGCATCAGAGAAGACGAGATCAAAGAGCCTTTTAACACAATGCAGAGGAACCCCCTTAGGTTCCACAGTGAGTATAACCAGCATGCTTTACTGCATATACAGACAGATTTTACAATTGTGGGTTTAGTAACACTTTAAGGGAGCATGACTTAATAAAATTTGAGGACGAGGCTAGGGCGATCTGTCTGAACCCTGACATTAAGGGATATGCTAAGGGGGAACAGGTCTTTACGTTAAGTATGTACGCTGATGATGTACTGTTATTTTTATCTGACCCGGTTGTCTCACTGCCAAACCTGATCCCACTGTTGAACTCCTTCCATGGCTTGTCCGGCCTTGGGGTTAACCTCGCTAAGTGTGCTGCCCTTCCAATCAATATCCCTGAAAATACTCTAACGGGTATCCAATCGAACTTTGGATTCACGTTATGCAGGGACACATTATCCTACTTAGGCGTTAAGCTGGCTACTACCCTCCCAAAACTATATTTTGCAAATTACCCCAAAGTCTTTGCATACGTTAAGCAGTTATTACATTCGTGGGATAGATATCATATTTCTTTTATGGGTAGAATACAGGCTATCAAAATGTCTATTCTTCCGAAACTTTTGTTTTATTTTAGAGCCTTGCCATTATACGTCTCTCGTAATACGATCGATGGTATCCAGAAAGAGATCAATCAGTTCGTCTGGCGGAACAAAAAACCTAGATTACACAAAACGCTTCTTTTCAGACCAGCTGACCTCGGAGGTCTGGGGCTCCCACATCTGTGGCTATACTATATCATGGCTAGGTTGGTGCAGATGGCTCAGTGGCATTATCCCCCGGTTACAGTTCCATGGATTCAATTTGAGAGATCCTCGGTGAGTCCATTCTACCTCCCGGGTCTTTTGTGGATTGAGGGGATCCGCCCCAAGCAATTAGCCACATTAAATGGCGTTGTAGCACAATCCCTTCAACTTTGGTCTCTATATAAAAAAAGATATGCCCTGTGTCCGCCCTGCCCCAGCCTAGCCTCTTTCCTTGGTGACCCCAGATTCCCAACAGCATTTTCATCACCTGAGAGCTTTGAGGGCTGGTCTCAGAAGAACCTCACTACCCTAGAGGCGTTATCCCAGGAACCCCCTTTTAGCTCCTTTGCGCATTTGCAAGAACAGTTTGGGCTACCTAGGGGGGATTTTTATAAATATTTACAGGTCCGGCATTTTTACGCCTCTCATTACCAGGTGAAGGGGCTTCCCCCACTTAATGTATTTGAAAGAGTTTGCAGGTCCTCCTCCAGAGATCAGGGTAGCATCTCTTTGTTATACCAATCTCTCAATGAAGCGAAGCTCCCTGCTAAGTCTCAAGCCATGCTGGGTTGGGAAAAGGAAATTGGTTTTGAGCTAACCCCAGAGGAGTGGGTAGATATGATCACAAATATGCGAAAATGCACGAAATCTCTGGCAGTCAGAGAAACCGCTTTGAAATTGCACACAAGATGGTATTACACCCCCTCAAGGTTACACACGTTTAGCCCTCTGGTCCCGGGGAGTTGCTTCCGTGGATGTCCAGAGGCTGGCACCTTCCTCCATATATTTTGGGGCTGTGGAGTGCTCAAGCCCATATGGCAGTAGGTTGCTGATAAATTGTTCCAATTCACTGGAGTTAGGATAGATATCACGTGCCAGGTGGGCCTCTTTTTTGCTGACATCCTGGGACTGACCCCCCCAGCCCAGAAATTGGCCCATACACTTGTCAGTGCAGTTCACTAGACCGTAGCTTTGCATTGGAGATCACCAGCAGTCCCTTGGGAACAAGTTCTGCGACGCATGGAATCGATCAAACTTATGGAACGTCTACACCACACTTTGAGGGATTCCATGCCTATCTTTGATAACAAGTGGGCCTCATGGTCGTCTCTTTAATAGAAGGCCTCCTGACCTTACAGGGTAGTTTGGCACCCAGCCCAATGGCAGTATCTAAGAATATAACCGGTAGCACTCACTTGTGGTTGAGTTTTTGTCATTTTTTTGTTTTTATTTTCTATTCCTACTTTCCTCTCCCTTTTTGTTTTCTTTTCAATGATGTACTTTCTACCGATATGCAATTTTATATCACCCTGATGAGTTTAGCATTTCAGCTTGTATACGTATTGCATGTTCACGGATGCTTATTTTTTTATGCTATTCTCAATGTAAACTACTGTACACATTGTATCTTTCCTTGTACATGTCTTCATTCCTTTAATAAAATGTTTGTAAACAAAAAAATTTGAGGACGATATGTCTTCTTTTCATAGATGCAGACTTAGTCTGTCGTCCTTTTTTTTTTTTTTCCATTCACTTTTTATGGAGCAACTTACTAGAAAAAAAAACATACAGGATGGGTGTTCACATTGTTGAGGTTTCACTAACTAAATTCTTGTTAATGTTCAGGGCTAACCAAGTACAGAAGATGGATTCTCCATGACAGTTTCAGTACTTGCATTAAAACAGGTCCAGCAGTTTGTCTGCATAAGTGTACTTTAAGTGTCAATTAATGGTCATATGAAAGTGTCTGCTAACCTGTGAATAAAGGTACATGAAGTATAAAGTTAATATCCTGTTACATTAAAAGGCTGAAGTGTAACTGAGGAAAGGCAAGAGTAGATACCTCAATAATTGGCACTGTTCAACACCTCTCCCACAAGCCAGCGCCTAACATTTAACACAGTGACCGCACTGAATTATCACTTGGCCAGTTCATCAATAAGCATAACTTCATTCTTCTTGCATGCTTGTATATGGTTACTAAGTTAGGGAATGTGTAACTATATCCAGGAACTTGGCCCTCTTTACAAGTTGATATGTTGACAATTCCTTTGGCTATGAAGGTGTTAAGCAGTTGCAGAGAGCTGTAACATGTTTCCAAGAAAACTTGCATATTATTAGAAAGCGTAACATAGAATCTACTGTGATCACCCTAAAAATATCTGGCAGGAAATCCAACTCCACATTGATCGTGCTTGGGCACCCTGTAGTGCATTTTAGTGGGATTGTAAAACTCTGCTGTGTGCCAAAAATGGCCCATTTACTTCATACCAAGTTAATATACGCCTTATGCATTGCTTTTAAAATCACATAAGACACAGGAATTCTGAAGTACATGCTTAGGATTTGGGTTAGCTTTCACTATAACCCAAAAATTTACATAAAACCATTAAAAACAAACACTGACCCATCTTGGCTGGTCATGTACAAATAGATATTTCATGACATACCAGGAAAGGTAAGAGAACTACTCACATTGTTGGCACATGTCTGAATCAAATGCCACTGTTAGCCTATGTACTTTTGTACAATGCCCAGTTACACAGAGTGCAGTGTTCCATGGAAATCATTTAGATTAACATAGTCAGGAGTAAAGAGGGATTCTGGTCACCATACGTTACTGCACTTTGCATTTTCTTATTAAAAAGATCCCTAATGCCGTATGGCCAGTGGTAGTGAAACGTTAAAGTGGAATTTTACCCATAACCATTGGATAATTAATGTTCTTTTAACAAAAGAACATACAGTACATTCCACATGAATAATTATGCTGTAATGTAAATTGCCTCCAGCATTGCTCCTGTTCCTTCTTGCTGGATGCCGCCATTTTATTGAAGCCCAGATCAGTCACTTCCATATTGGAAACTTTCCCCCTTTCCTTGGTCTGAAAAACGTTGTCACTTTCTGTAATTAAAATATGTATATTTCCAGCCTTGATTGTATGTTTTGGATCCGTTTTATAGAGGAAGGCTGACAGAAGCTTTACAATGCTGAAGTTCACAGACTAGATGGGGGAGAAAGGGAAGATAAAGACTAGATACTATCCTGGTAAGTTTAACCTTTTTGTGTCTCCCTGGCAGCAGAGTTTTGTTCTGTCATCTTCCTGCTTTTCTTTTCTCTCTCCTTAATCTGTGATCCCTCCGCACAGGTTGTGCATTCCTGTTGTTTCTTCAGTAACAGTACATCTTAAAGTTGTCAGCTGGTTAGCCTCTAGTGATTCTTATTTTAGGCACAGTGCTGAGAATATAGAGCAACTGAGCATATGCAGACCAGGGCAAGACAATGCATTGTTGGATTTTAACCACCCTCGTTCTGTCATATGACGTCGCCCCAGTCTCATCGGGCTTGCATGCCTTCAGGAGAGTGCAGCGTGATGATCATACCTGGGACACGGTGCAACCCCGATTTCAGTAAAGAGCTGATGATGAAGCTCTTTACCCATGTGATGAGCTGTGTCCAATCACAGCTGATCACATGTAAACAAGGAAATGCAGCACTGACAGAGTGAGGAGAGCCGATCGGCGACATCTTCTCACAGGGGAAACATGTACAGATAATCAGGGCACTGATCATCAGTGCAGCCCCAACAGTGCCCAGAAGTGATGCCAGTCAGTCAGGGGTCAAGTCCTGGGGAAAAAAGTGTGGGAACTCCAACCCAAGATCCACTCCCCCACCAAAAAAAAAAAAGATACGCTCATATACACCAAACGCTTTAAAAGTGGTATTTTTCATCCAATTTTCGTATTGTGTGAATGAAGCTTAACTGTTACCGTTAGTACATAAAAACAATCCTCAATAAACACAAATACGCTAATTCTCTGAATAATCAGAATTCATTCAATTGTGCTTCCATGCAAATGTTAACATCATGTTCTGATCTTTATTTGGGAATTTTATTTTGTATATAGAGTGTTTTTGTGGGGAGTTTTTAAACTTTTCATTGAAAAGAGTTTGGATAACGTAGGGTTAAATGGAAAGGTCATAAATGAACTGCACATTATCTGGACAGAATGCTTGGGGAGATAGTGATGTGTTCCTGCTTAGGAGATGTATGTTAGCTTGGGGGGCTGCAAACTCTGCAGGGCTCCAACACACACTCGCTATTCGAACCCTTCACATATTTCCACATAAACTTCCCTCCTGGCATTAAACTTTGCCAGGTATTGTGCTCAGCTTACCACCCCAAACTGATGTTCCTCCCTCAGCTCACCTCTCTCCTGCATGTCCTGTGAGCAGAACAGCTGTGCTCCTCCTCTGGGTTCTCTCATCATATGGCACTGAAGATAGAGGAGGGGGGATTCAGCGGGACACACAGAGCAAGTATGCAGGAGACGGGGGGGGGGGGGGGGGGGGGAGATGAGGAGACAGAAAATCAGGAGGGGCCGGTGGGGAGGAGCGCATCACGAGAGGTCTGACTAAATACAATCTCTTTGCAGCAGGGAACTGATCTACCCACCAGATAGCTGTGATTGACAGGTAGATTGAAGGGGAGGCTGTCATGGGGCCCCCTACTGGCAATGCCTGAATGGTCAGGTGTGCGGCACTTACTATTGGGAGCTGTGTCGGCGGCTGCTGGTGTAGCCCCTGCCACACAGCTCGCATACTTCAAAGTCTTGCAGGACATGGCTGCTAACGGGAACAGAGTTCCTGTTGTGGAAAAAGTACAGGAACTCCGTTCCCATACGTTCCCACAGGACTTGAGCCCTGCAGTCAGTGCCACCAATCAGTACTGCATATTAGTGCCTCCTCATCAATGCAACCTCATCAGTACTAGACATGTGCACTGCCGAAAAATTTATTTTAGTTTCATAAATTCTGAAAAATTTGAATTTATGTTCCATTCGTTTAGATGTGTATTCATGAATTTGAAAATTCAGAAATTTGAAAATCTGAAATAACGAACTAACTAATAATGACTATTAAATTATAGGTATTGGAATTTCCTTTAAAATTTGGCTGTTTATGAACATAACAAATATGAATTTATCCAAAGTTAGGAATTATCCGAAATAACGAATGCTGCATCTAAATGAATGGAATGTAACAAAATAATAATAATAATAAAAAGTTTTTTTTATTTGTTACGTTCCATTTGTTAAAATGCAGCATTCGTTATTTCTGCTAATTCGTAACTTCGGATAAATTCGTATTTGTTACATTCACTGACAGCCAAATTTGAAAGGAAATTCCAATACCTATAATTTAATAGTTAGTAATAGTTAATATTATTTGTTATTTCAGGTTTTTGGATTTTCGTTTTTATTTTTGGAATTTTGGTCTTTTGAATTCTTGGATTTCCATTCTTGTGTTCAGCTTTTTGAATTTTCGAATTTGCGAATTCTCAGAAAAAATGGGTTTTCGTTTATTCAAATATTTCTGAATTAATGAATTTAGTTGAAAAACTAATTTGGAACAAAACAAATTGCCCATCTCTAATCAGTGGCCTTCATCTCATCATTGCCCATCAGCGTACATCAGTGAAGGAGAAAAATTACTTGTTTACAAAATTTCTGACAAAGACTAAAACTTTTTTTTTTTTTTTCAAGTTTTTTTTTTTTTTTGCAAAAAAACAGCAGTGATTAAATGCCACCAGAAGAAAGCTCTATCCGTGTGAAAAAAATTAAAAAATGTAATATGGGTACAGCATTGCATGACCATGCAATTATCATTCAAAGTGTGACAGTGACAAAGTAAAACCTGGGGCAAATTTCCATTGACTGAGAGGGAGCGCAAATCTGGTGAAAATGTTGTGGCTGCTCCAATTGTTATATTTACTGTACAACTGTCCAGTCTGGTTGACATCAAAATGATTTAGAACAATAGATGCGACTTTTAGAGACCTCATATGGAAACATGGAAAACCAAGAATTGAAACCCTGCAGGCAAAAGATAGAGGGGGAATAGCGGTTCCTAACTCAAGACTATACTTTATGGCAGCACAACTTCAACATTGGTGTGGCTGGGAGGAGCTAGATAACCAAGACCCCATACAGTAGAGCTGCACGATTCTGGCCAAAATGAGAATCACAATTTTTGTGCTTAGAATAAAAAGATCACGATTCTCGCAAAGTAAAATCTTTCACATTATACAGAAAAAAAATGGGATAACTTTGCTGGTTAAACTTTTATCACTTACACACTGTCTATTCCATTGACAAATTGTTACAATGTTTATACTTAAGTTCAACTGATAAAGAATGTTTGGCTTCTTGTCAGACTGCCCAGTTTTACTCTTCCTTTCTTTTGAGGTCTGTGGCTTCAGAAGAGCAGAGAGAATACTTTGCATAGAAAGAATTGTGAAACACTTTAGTCAAGATTGCGAAAACGATTCTTGGCGATTCATTGTGCAGCTCTACCATACAGAATATAGTAATGACTCAATTTAAACCATTACCATTAGTACAGCGAATAGTGTTTCATAAATTCTATGAAAAGAGAAAATTTCCAACCTTTTACTTAATTCATAGGTCTATACAAGACATATGCCAATATGGGACAATTACGGTTTATCCAAGTTGAATAAACTACCAGAACTCTTAGAATGGAAGAAAAGGGCTGGATTAACTCTTCTCTATCAGTTATTCAAAGGGGATACTTTATTGCCTTTCAGTACTTCAGTACACTGAAAGATCGTTTTCAATTATCAAATAGTAACTTTTATCAGTATCTTCAAATACCACATTCTCTCCAAAGCCAGGCTCTAACATTCCAACTACAATATAATCCATCAGAGATTTTACTGAATGCAACTTCAGTATGGTCCATGAAACGAGGACTAATAGGGGATCTCTATCATTCTATTAAATGCAGAGAAGGCAGATGGACAGGTTAAGAGCCTCATTTGTTGGCAAAAAGACCTGATGGACCTTAATTGGGAAGAATGGATAGGAGCTATGGGGATCTTACCTGAGGTATCTATTTCACCTTCTCAGCAATTGACCCAGCTATTTATCCTACACAGAACTCACTATACTCCACAAAAATTATATGCCTGGGGAAAATATGCATCACCTTTTATGTCCACAATGTTCTGTAGCCAATGGCACCCTTATTCATATGCTTTGGCGCTGTTCCAAGCACCATAGACATTGGGAGAAAATGTTCCTGACCTTGAATACAATGTCTCGGACAGAAATAACAAATACCCCTAAATTAGCATTTGTGGGAATAATCACAGATAGAAGTCTACATGTAGAGATTTATATAATGTGGACTAGACCTCTCAATCTAGCTCGTAAACTCATTTTACAAAAGTGGAATGCTAATACCCCACCAACCCATAAACAATGGGGTAATAAAATAAATGATATATTAAAAAAGAAAGACTAGCATATAAACATAGAGGAGTCCCTCAAAAATTTTATAGATTATGGTACTATTGGCTTGACTTTAGTAACTTATTGTACGATGGATCATGTGGAGGGGTTGGTGAGAGGGAGGAGGGGACGGGGGGAATGGATGAGGGTGAGGAGATTGATCTATAAAAAATTAAGAAGTTGAGAATAGTACAATATAAATGGAACTGGAAATCAATATAGAGGTGTATGTCTGTTGTTGGTTTGTCTTGTTTGCTTGCTTTTTCTTATTTATTTTTTCTGGGTTTTTTTTTATTTCTTATTTTTTGTTGTTGCTTTTGGTTGTGTGTTTTTTTTTTTTTCTCCTTTTTTTTTTTTTTTTTGTATATTTACAAATTAAATGATGATAATTTTTTGTTTGTTTTATTGCTTCAATTTTTGTATGGAACATGCACGATAATTCGTAACTTCGGATACATTTTGGATTTGTAACATTCACTAACAGCCAAATTTGAAATGAAATTCCAATACCTATAATTTAATAGTTAGTAATAGTTAATACTATTATTTCGGGTTTTTGGATTTCCGTTCTTGTGTTCGGATTTTTGAATTTATGAATTTCCAGAAAAATTTGTTAAATGGGTTTTTGTTTATTCAAATATTTCCAAATTAATGAATTTGTTGAATTTTGTCAAAAAACGAATTTGGAACAAAACCAATTGCCCATCTCTAATCAGTGCCCTTCATCTCATCGTTGCCCATCAGCGCACATCAGTGAAGGAGAAAAATTACTTGTTTACAAAATTTCTGACAAAAACGATTTTTTTTTTTTTTCGTGTTTGTTTTTTTTGTTTTTTTGCAAAAAAAAAAAAAAAAACGGTGATTAACTATCACCAGAAGAAAGCTTTATCTGTGTAAAAAAATATATAAAAATTTAATTTGGGTACAGGATTGCATGACCATGCAATTGGGCGTGCCTGGGCAGGGTGGGGGAAAAAGTGCCCATTTATTGAAACAGTTGAACAGTTTAGGCTCTTATTTTTAATGTTTGACATAGCTATACCTGCAAAAGGGGCCAGTCTGATGTGACCATCGGGAATTTTCTAACTAAAGTTCCACTTCAGGAAAAGAACCAACTGATAATATTCCTTTACCTACCAGTGATGTACTTAGGCACACATACAGTATGCAAGAAACATTTTTGTATTTTGAATCTTCTTCCTGCCCTATCAAAAGGGAATAATATTTTATCTTTGAAATATTCTTAACCCATGTGACGCACAGAGGGGAATTTACTAAGACTGGAGCAGCCAGAATCTAGAGCAATGTGGTGCAACCAATCAGTTTCTAGGTTTTATTGTCAAAGTTAATTGGAAAATGCTGAAGTTAGAAGCTGACTGGTAAGTATAAATTGCTGCACCAGATTTTGGCTGCTCCAGTTTTAATATATCACCCCCACTATGTTTGGTTAGTGGCAATACTTTGCCATTCAAACTCCAATTACAGCAGGACCCAAAGGCATCTTTTTAAAGTATTTTCATATAGGTCCACTGTCCAGGTCCCTTACCAAAGCCATTTTGGGATGCAGATGGTCCCACATCGGCTGTTCCCCTTAGACTAATGTCCTCACCTACAGACTCTCTTCTGGGTTCTAAAATAACCACAGCACTGAACTGCCAAAAGAAAGTGTCCATGTTTTTTTTTTTTAACAGAGAAACAGATCCGCAGGGTAATTTTCATATGTATATGCAATAATACATCTACATATACCGCTCTATCACGGTTTTAACAAATGATCCGTGTCTGGGTTATTACTTTGGATGAGCGTGCTGTGTGGGGCTGTAGTGGCCCTGTTCATGCTGGGCGAAGCCCAAAGTCTCTTAGGAATGAGAGGTGTTAGATTTTGGTCCCGTAGGTTCAGCCTCCCTTCTGGTTTTCACTTTTATTATAGAGAAGAGAGTGGCCGAGTACCACTAGGAAAGAAAAATCGTGAGGAAGGAGTGAAGAGAGGGAAAAAAAAGAGAGAGGAAAAGGGGGGGGGGTTGTAAATATGGGCCTGGTTGGCCTTCTCCTTCAGGGCTGTGTCCTCTTATCTACTCCTTCCGGAGGGAGACAAGAGGCTGGGTCTTGTCAGGTCATGTTATCTAGTCAGACCTTCTGAGTTTCTGTCCTCCTTCAGAATATTTAAATGCATTACATGCCTGCCACGTCCTGGAATAAGTCTCCTGCCTGTGCTGGCTGGTGAGGATCAAGTCCTCCATCCTACTAACCTTATCCACTTTGTGGAGCCATTGGGCTATGGATGGTGTGTATGGGGTTTTCCAATTCAATGGAATGCAGACTGTTGCTGTATCCAAGAGATGGCAGATCACAGATTTTTTGTAAACTCGGATCGGTGTGCCGTTGCATGTAGGAAAAAGTATGCCGGTTCATCTGGTACCGTCCGGTCTGTGAATAGTTGGGTTATCCGTCGGACTTCCGCCCAGTAATGTCGCAGTCGAGGGCAGGTCCAAAAAATGTGTAGGATGGTACCCTCTTCCATTTGGCATCTCCAGCAGTGGTCTAAGGTTGTTGGGAAGAGTTTATGCAAGAGGTCGGGGGTTCTGTATCAGCGTGTAAGGATCTTGTAATTTGTTTCCGGAGTTTTGGCGCATAGGGAGGATTTGTGAGTGAAGTTAATGATGTGTTGTGTTTCCTGGGTCGTAAAGTGGCTGTCTAGGTCTCTTTCCCACTTAAGAAGGCCTGGGAGTCAGTATTCTCCTGACAGTTCCATCAGGATGGCGTATGTCAGTGAGAGTGTATGTGTGATTACCCCAATCTCCGTGCAAATCTCCTCCAAGGTTGTGAGAGATTGTTGTGTATCGTTGGGTGGGGACGGGAGACTGTTAAGGAAGTGGCTGAGTTGTAAGGCTCTCATATAGTCTAGTTTGTACTGACCACTAGGGTCTGAGAGTTCCTTATGCGTCTTCCACCTTCCCATGGTATAAAGTGGGATGCTTGGTACAGTCCCGCGACCTGAAGATCTATCAATTTCTTGTCCTGTAAGCCCGGCTAAAATTGGGGGTGGCCAATAATGTGTCTTAAGGGAGAATTGCAAGCGGAGGCCGCCGCTCCATCCGTCTAGCAGCCCTTGGTCTGTTCTCAACAGAGGGGGGAAGTTGAGTTTGTACAGCTGGGAAAGTGAAGTGGGAATGTAATTGCCTAGATATTTCAGGGCTATATCAGTCCACTTTAGATTGAAGCTGTCCCTAAGTTGCTTCTGATTTGGAAAAATTGATCTGTAGGTTGAAAAGGTGAGCGTAGATGTTAAACTCTCGTAGGAGGTTCTGCAGAGAGACCAAGGGGTTTGAGAGGGAGAACATGAGGTCATCCGCATACGCGGAAACCTTGTGTCATTATTTATTATTGCCAATACCAGTAATGTCCGGGTTAAGTCGGACATGGCACAGGAAGGGTTCCAGGATCAGGGCAAATAACAAGGGCGAAAGGGGGCATCCCTGCCTGGTCCCGTTAGTGATTGGGAATGTCTCCAAAAGAACTTTGTTCGCCCTTATCCTGGCCAACGGCACAGTGTAAGCTGCAGATATCCAGTGCAACATCCTATTCCCCAGGCCCACATGCTGCAATGTCTCAAACATGAACCCCCCGTTGACCTGGTCGAACGCCTCCTCGGCGTCCATGCTGAGGAATGCGCTTGGCGTTTTAGTGGCTAACTGCTTTATGGAGCAGATTGAGGACTTTGGAGGTGTTGTCTCTGGCCTCCCTGGTTGGAATGAAGCACACTTGATCTAGGTGAATAAGATGGGGTAGGTGCTGCTGTAACCTAGATGCTAAAATTTTGGTAAAAATTTTTTAGGTCAGTATTCAGGAGGGAAATTGGGCGGTAACTGCCGAATTAGGTTGGATCTTTGCCTTCTTTGGGAATGACTGTGATTTGTGCTTGCAATGAGGTGTTGTGACTTTGCCCGGCTTTGTATCCTTCAAGGCTTTCCTCCAGGAGTTCCTAGGCATTCGGGATAGTTCAAGGTAGCTGGCCATATCTTCATGTGTAGGCGGAGGTGAAGTTAAGTTGTACAGGAAGCTATAGTAATTTCTGAACTCCTGTGTGATCTGTTGGGGAAGTGACAGCTTCTGTCCAGAGGTGGTTGTGATGTGTGGAATATAGGCTGTTGCTCACTGTGTCTGTAAGGTCTGAGTCAGTAATTTCCCACATTTATTCCCCGACTCATATGTCTTCCTGCTACATATTTGCAATGCCGCTTTGGCCTTAAATTGTAAGAGGTCAGTGATTTGTGACCGAACCGTATCAAGCTCAATTCCCAGGCTCCTGGTCAGTGTTGACTTATGTGCTAGTTCTAGGTCACGGAGTTTAGTGAATAGTAGGTCCAGCTGGGCTGTCTGTGCTTGTTTCAGTCTGGATCCATGTTTAATGAGGGTCCCCCTGATCATTACCTTGTGAGTCTCCCATACTACCCCTATGTTGCTGTCAGGAGTGTTATTGACAAAATAATGGTCTAATTCTGTAACTACGTCAGTTAGGACTGTCGGGTCTTGTAGCAGACCGTGTATCTGATATGGCATATCGTATGCTGATCGGGGCGTGGTCCGACCATGTAATCGACCCAATAGAGGTACTTTTAATTGCGTGTAGATGCTTGTACTAGGAAGTAGTCAATACCCGAGTAATTCTGGTGGGGTGTTGAGAAGAAGGTATAATTGCGTTCTCCTGGGTGGAAGAGACGCCATGTGTCAACCAGTTGCGCGGTGTGGAGTGCCTGGCCGATGCATTTGCACGTATCCTGTGAGGTAGAGGATGTTCCCAAGGAGGTGTCCTCCATGGGATTCAGGGGTACGTTCAGGTCTCCTCCTATAATGAGCTGTCCCTCAGAGAATCTCGGGAGTTGGGTCGGTCTCTTCCTAATGAAAGCATCTTGGCGGTCATTTGGGTCATAAAGGTTGGCTAGTGTCACCTTCTGGTCACCGATCGGTCCTTTCAGGTATAAGAAACGGCCGTCTTTGTCAGTCTGATAGTCTATAAGAGTCCAGGGTATCCTAGCCGAAATGAGGATAGACGCCCCTCTGGATTTAGCTTCAGTGTAATTGGAGTGATAAACCAGGGGATAAAATCTGTTCTTAAGCAACGGGAAGTTATTCTCCCTGAAATGCGTCTCCTGCAACAGGACAATGTCTGCTTTAGCCTGGCGCATGTCGTGAAGTAACATCCGTCTTTTTTCAGGTGTGTTTAAGCCCTTGGTGTTCAGCGAAATTATGTGGAGTGAAGCCATGTTCGGGGGGGGAGGAGTAGAGGCGGAGGTTGTGGAAAAAGTTATAGTAGGTTAAAGCAGGATAAGGAAAGTTATGGGGGAAAGCAGGAAAAGTTTAGAAAGTCGACACTAGGATGTGTCACTTATAGAGAAATATCTAAGGTAGCCTAAGTGGTTGTAGTACTCGGTACTCCCCAGGGATCACCATGGGTATGGAGCACGGTCCTAATTGGGGGAGTAGTAAGACAGAGCCAAGAGGTGAACCCATGGCCTTCCCCACTCATCCAGCGGCATGTTATGGTGAGAAATTGAACAAATACCGGTACTATAGTACTCATAATTCAAATACAGCTAAACAAAACTGAGCATTTCAAGATAATTTACATTAACTATTTTTGTTTAAACCAAAACCAGGCCAGCTAGTATACAGATATATCTTTTCTGTGCTGAAAAAAGCATCAATCCCCTGCATTCTATAAGCTGTCCTTTTCTTAAGGCATTCTAAACACCCAATTGGATGCTGCCACCTCATGTGACTCTAGCAGCCATCTTGGGTCAGACAGAGCCTATTTAAACCCCAGGCTCTCAGGTGTGGCATACATTTGTGAGTTGAAACAGGTACCCTTTCACTACTGCAACTTCACTGCGATTTTGCGGTCGTGCTTTTGTCACGACTTTAGGGAATGCCTATGTAACTGGCATCAAAGTCGGACCAAACTAGTGCAGGGACTACTTTGAAGTCTAAATGAATTGAAGTCATACTAATATGAATGGTTTTCAGCGGAAGTTATGGGGAACGACTTGTCATGCTACTTTGCAGTCCCAAATCATGGGACAAGTTGTGCAAGTGTGAAATGGGCCTAAAAGAGTACTAGCGGCAGGGAAAGGTCTCTGTTGAGGAGGGGAAGCTTAGGACTTCTGTGTGGGCACAAGATGACCAGGCCACATTCTTCCCCTCTCTACAGACCCTGTCAGTTCGGCTGCATTCCGCATGCTACACGCTGTTAAAACTGTGAGTGTTCCCATTTGGATACCAAAGTTCAATGGCTTCAACATTCCCTTGGCAGAGTGGAAGGAGAGACTGTATCAGGTTCCTGCCAGGCTGGGGGCAGAGCTGGCTATTAACACCCTAGAGTATGACGCTTGCCACATGGTGATGGTACTGCCAGAACACAAGTGAGCTACCTTAGAACAGATTGTATCACACCTGGATGTCCTTTTTGGGGAGAAGATACTGCTTCCAGAGCTGATGCAGAAGTTCTTCTTAAGGAAGCAGCAGTAGAATGAGCATCCTCCCTCATTATTTGGTAGCCATGCTGAATCTGTGGAGAAACCTAGAGAAGAAGGATGTGCATGGCTGCGCTGACATCATTGATGCAGACCACATAATAAGAGATCAGTTCATAAAGGGCCTGAAGGCTGGCCTCGCCCAGGAGGCCTTGCAAGTGAAAGTTAGGGTGGATCCCGCCATCTCCTTCCACAATGTGGAGGTGAATGCCTTTGCACGGGAACAGGAAGAAAGGGATGTGACGGTAGCGGTAACCAATAAATGTGAGCCTGCGTACTTTACGGAGGAGGCCCTGGCACCTTCTCCCTGTCAGCCATGCAAAACCACACTGACAAAACTAGCTCAGGATGTGGCCGCCTTGAAACAGGAGGTAGCTACCTCTAAGAAGGACTCGCTCTAAACCCATCAGGGCGTGAACCCACTGCATAGGACCCTGAAGAGGACCAAAAATGCTGGCAGTGCTACTGTTATGGACACATATCCAAGAACTGTGGGCAGTCTGGATTCAGAAACCTCTCCACGCCGTCATTTAACTCCTGACTCACGGGACAGAGGGACGACCCCTGGGACCGAAAAAATCCCAGCAAATCGGCAGACATGGTCGCACCAAGCCTCGTGATGGCTGCCTTTGTTAATGAGCAAGAAGTCCCATGCCTGATTGACACCAGGTCAGAGGTCATAGTTAAGGATTATGACTTTTATGTACAGAGATTTTCATCATGAGAGCAGTAAGACCCCTGCTAGCTATCCTTGAGAGCAGCCAATAATATAACCATTCTGATCAAAGGGATCACCTGGTTGAGGATCCAAAGCGAAGGCCAGGTGGTAGAGCAGGTAGGAGTTGCGGTGACCCTTGGCCATGATTGTCTTGGACAGACTTGGACTTGCCTCGCCTGTTGGCCAAATAATAACACTTGGGCCAGTGAGCACGTGGTTGCGGCCTGTGCACCATGTGGCTCCAGATACACCAGGCCTACGAAGTCCAGCACGAAACAACCAAGAAACAACAAGCGCAAGTAGGGGTAGTCTGTACACCCCCCCCCCAAGCAAAAGCTACTCTTGGCACCCTGGTCTGGTCACTCCCTGTTGGGGCCCACAAACATTTACAGGGATCCACCATTATGGTCAAACCCTGCAAGGATCCGGTGACCTCAGCAGAGTGGCTGGTGGGCCGAACCCCATCTGAGGTCCAAAAAGGTGCAGCTTGTCAACATGGGAACCATGCCAATACCACTGCCCAGACACACCATGCTGGCTGATCTCTAAGCGGTGCCTCACCACTGTATCTCTGAGGCCCAACCAAGGGTGGACGCGATCTGTACCCTCCCTGCAGGCAGCTATGGCCCCCTGGAATGAAATACAGGTCTCTACTGGAGCAGCTGGACATTCCCTTCAAAGAATTTTCTTTACCCCAACAGAGTACGTTTCATTAGCTGCTGTAAAAAAAAGGGTTTGGCAACAGCCCAATACTGGTTCACTGAAGCCATCGACCACCACTAGGGATGAGCCGAACACCCCCCGGTTCGGTTCACACCAGAACCTGCGAACAGACTGATAGTTTTCGCAAATTTTCGAACCCCGTTAAAGTCTATGGGACTTGAACGTGAGAAATCAAAAGTGCGAATTTTAAAGGCTAATATGCAAGTTATTGTCTTACAAAGGGTTTGGGGTCCCGGGTCCTGCCCCCAGGGTACATGTATTAAATTGTATTATATTGCAAAAAAAAAGTTTTAAAAACTGACGTTTTCTCAGGAGCAGTGATTTTAATGATGCTTAACCACTAGAGATCCGTGCTATAGCCAAATGACGGCTACAGCGCGGACCTCCTTTGCCGGGACTACGTCTATTGACGTCGTCCCATGCACGAGCGGCCTGCGCGCCCCCTGAGGGGCGCGCACGGCATGCTCTGTGATCGGCGAGTCTATGAGACTCGCCTGATCACGGATCCGAGCAAGGGGTCAATCCCGACCCCTTACCACGTGATCAGCTGTCAGCCAATGACAGCTGATCATGTGATACAACGGAGCCGGTAATCGGCTATTTTTCCTCCTCGCGCTGACAGCGCGAGGAGAAAAAAAAGAGCTGATCACCGGCGGCCATGATCGGGACATCAGTCCCGATCACGGCCAGCTTACCAGTGCCCACCTGCCCCCTGCCAGTGCCACCTCATGAATAAATAAGTGCCCCCCGTCAGTGCCACCCATCAGTGCCCACAATCTGCCTCAACAACAATGCTGCACCCCAGTGCCACATATCCATGCCCATCGGTGTCATCTACCAGTGCCCATCAGTGCCGCCCATCAGTGCCACCTATGGGTGCCCATCAGTCCCATCTATCAGTGGTACCTATCAGTGCCCCTTAGTGCCACCCATCTGTGCCACCCATCTGTGCCACCCATCTGTGCCACCCATCTGTGCCACCCATCTGTGCCACCCATCCGTGCCCATCAGTGCCCCCTTATCTGTGCCTATTAGTGCCGCCTTAACTATGCCTATCGGTGCCCACCAGTGCAGCCTATCGGTGCCCACCAGTGCAGCCTATCGGTGCCCACCAGTGCAGCCTATCAGTGCCGTCTCATCAGCGCACTTCAATGAAGGAGAAAAATTACCTGTTTGCAAAATTTTATAACAAACTATTAAACATGATTTTTTTATTTATTTTTTATTTTGCAACTTTTTTTGTTTGTTTAGCAAAAAATAAAACTCCCAGCTGTAATTAAATACCACCAAAAGAAAGCTCCATTTGTGGCAAAAAAATTATAAAAATGTAATTTGGGTACAGTGTTTGCCCACGCAATTGTCATTCAAAGTGCATCAGCGCTGAAAGCTGAAAATTGGAGGGGGGTTTAAGTGAAAAAATAAAAGTGAAATATTCCTTTAAGTATCGAGCTGGGGGGGTGTCTATAGTATGCCTGTAAAGTGGCACGTGTTTCCCGTGTTTAGAACTGTCCCTGCACAACATTTCTAAAGGAATACAAGTCATTTAAAACTGCTTGCGGCTTTAATGTAATGTCTTGTCTCGGCAATATGGATGAAAATCATTGAGAAAAAAAGCATGGGTACCCCCAGCCCATTACCAGCCCCTTTGGGTCTTGTATGGCTATTAAGGGGAACCCCGCACCCAAATTAGAAAAAGGAAAGGTGTGGGGTCCCCAGGCACTATATACTCCGAACAGCAGTATATAGGCGGTCCAAACAAGACAGGGTCTGTAGATTTGTTCTTAAGTAGAATCTGTTTTTAATTTTGAACTGGTACATTTTTAAAGTGTAGCTTCAGCCAAAAAATCTATTTTTACGTTTTTTGGAAAACACAGGGAAGGGTTATCACCCCTGTAACCTTTGTTTTGCTGTCTGTGCACACCTGTTCAGAAGATTTCACCTCACTTTCTGTCCCACTGACAATTGGATTTTGAAAATTTGGGATTTTTAGTGAAACAAGGAACTCTTACAGGGGAGAATTTCCCTTCCTAGGGGTAGATTTCCTCTCACTTCCTGTTGTCTCCTTCTGTTTGAAAGTAGGAGTTGTTTGTAAGTTGGATGTTTTGAAAGTAGGGGCTTGCTCTATATACTCTGCAGAAATTTGGGCCTTAGGTGTTGGTGTTGCCACAACACTGTAAGGCCTCAGTTACTCTGCTGTGAAATATTAGATCAAGAATTGAAATTACATGCCTCTGTTGAACAGGGGTAGAAAAATTGGGCCTTAGACACTGGTGCCACAACAATGCACAACAATGCAACCCCTCACAGATACTATAGTTGGAGCGCAGGAATGAACCCTGCGGCAAAGTTTGGCATCAAAAATTGTAATTGCACGCCCCTGTTAAACAGGGGCCTTAGCCACTGGTGGCGGCGCCCAGGAACAAAAATGTTCTTACAAGCTATCAGCATGAAAATTGAGGAGGAAGGGGATAGTCACTCATCAGCATAGGCAGTCTTGAAGGGATCTCACATTAAAAAAAAAATATTCGGTTACATCAGCATCAGGTGCTTGGTAGCTGGTGATCCAAGAGGGATTAATTTTTATGTAGGTCAGCTGATCTACCGATTCGGTGGACAGGCGCACCCTGTGATCAGTTACAAAGCCTCCAGCAGCACTGAATGTGCGTTCCAAAAGAACGCTGGATGCAGGACAGGCCAGTAGCTCCATTGCATACTGTGCAAGCTCTGGCCAGTGATCCATCCTGGAGACCCAGTAACCCAGAGGATTTTCGGTGGTAAAGGTGTCCAAGTCTGATCTTTGCCCTAGGTATTCCTGCACCATGTAGATGTGGACTAAAAAATTTAACACATCGCTCAGACGGCCACCTTCTCCACCGCTCCTTCTGTGACTGACCGAAGCCTCAGCAACCCATTGTCCAGGACCAGGAATTTGTAACCTCCCAGGCTCTGGAAGCACGTTGCACAAACCTTTCTGCAAGGCCTCCCAAAGAGGTTTCATCCTCTGCTCCCTCTGCGATGGCAAGATAAGGTCCGCAACCTTACCCTTGTAACGTGGATCAAGGAGGGTTGCCAGCCAGTAATGATCCCTCTTCTTGATACCACGAATACGAGGATCCTTCCGCAGGCTTTGCAGGATCAGGTAGGCCATGCAGCGCAGGTTTGCTGAGGAATTCAGCCTGGAATCCTCTGGGTCACTGAGGTTGACATGATCCGCAGCCACCTCCTCCCAGCCACGTACAAGTCCATGGGTTTCTTTGGACTGTAAATGATCCCTTGAAGACTGCTGCTGATGCTGAGTGCTAGGCTCCACCTCCATGCTGACACAATCCTCCTCCTCTTCCTGTGTGATCGGCGGGCCAGCAGGATAAAGGGGGCCTTGAGAGGTAAGGAAGTCCTCCTCTTCCTCCCTCTATTCTGCCTCAAGTGTCCTGTCCGTTATTCAATGCAGCGTGTGCTCCAATAAGTGAACAAGAGGGACAGTGTCATTTGATACATGCACTGTCACTGCTCACCATCCTTGTGGCCTCCTCAAATGGTGACAGGACAGTGCATGCACCCTATCCTGCATCCTTCCCAGCTGCCAGCAGAGTCGCCTATCTTTCACGGCCCACTGGGTAACATCCCTGTCCATGCCTGCTGGACCATGAGTCAGCGGTAATATGCACCTTACCCCTGACCGCCCTGTCCAGCGAGGCCCAGACATTGCCTTCCACATGCCCATAGAGAGCCAGAACCGCCTTCTGTGAAAAAAGTGGCATTTGGGAACCTGTCACTGAGGAACCGCACATTCCACAAACTCACGGAAGGGGGCAGAGTCTACCAACTGAAAAAGCAGCAGTTGAAATGCTAGCAATTTAGCCAAGCTAACATTCAACTGCTGGGCATGTGGATAGCTGGGAGTGAACTTCTTTCGGTGGTGCAGCAGCTGGGGCAGGGAAATTTGCCTGGTACAATCGGACGTTGGTGTACCGATAGCAGATTGCCCGCGAGTACTTGGCAGTGATGCACCTAATTCTACACCTTCATTCCTCTCAGTGCAGGTTTCTGAGAGGACTGAAGGTATAGTGGGGTTGGAGATCCAAGCTGATGAGGAGCAATGAGAGGTCTGCTTTGTTCTTTGGTGTGGGTCTTTTATGTGTGCTTCCTAACAGACTGCATGGCAGGTCGACATATGTCTGGTCAAGCATGTGGTGCCCAAGCGGCTGTTTTGGCCACACGAGATACGCTTCAGACATATGTTGCAAATGGCAACGGTGCGATCTGCTGCACACGTCTCAAAAAAGCCCACACCAAAGAACTTTTGGAATAATGCGCAAAGGCAGCAGCGCCCTGCACATGTGGAGCTCTGCGGTGTGATGCAGTCGGTTGGCTGCCCTTAACCTGGCCCCTGGAGGGCATACTGCCTTGTTGATGTGCCTCCTCCTCCCTCCTATCATGCACCCATGTAGTGTCAGTGACCTCATCATCCCTTCCCTCCTCGTCACTGAAGCTCCCGCCTCATTTGACTCTGATGACCATTTTGGGTCAGGCAGAGCCTATTTAAGGCCCTGCCTCTCAGGTTTGGTGAGGATTTATGAGTAGGGATGGGTATTGGTACTAGTATTAGACAGACAGTGGTAGGGAAAGGTCATTAATGAGGAGAAAAAAATGCTGTCAGTTTGACTGCATTCCACTCTCTACACACTGTTGGGCTTCTTTCCCACCAGGTTACTTGTGAACAGTGTCTGCATTATTTAAATACAAAATCTTTCATTGCACTTGAACTGAGTGTGTTCTTCCCGCTGCACCCCACCTACAGGCCCATATAAGGCTCTTGCCTTTTCAAAAGCCCATATGTAATACAGGGAACTTGAATTCCATATCAACTCCTGTTTAAAGTTATTATCTCATGAGCAATAGACGACAAACAAATCCCTTGCCTAGGTTTTTCAAGCCAAGAGCTCACATCAAGTGCATTCAGCTTTTCATTATTCAAATAAAATGTTTGTGCCCATGTTTAAACCACCTATTTATTTTGATTATTTGACTTGCATATAATCGTGCCTAATGGATGAATGATACATACTCTATATGTAGAAGATGGCTACTGTGCCTTCAGCCAAGATGCAGTCTGCTATAAGATGGGCTCTTCTAGAGAAAGGATTACATCTCCCAGAATTTCCAAAATCTTATGAATTTTACAGAATTTAGAAAATAAAGGTTATGAAAATCCTTCAAAAATATTCCTAAATCCCCAATTTTGGAAGACCAGATTTGTAAATCTACTTCAGCACTCTGTTATTTTGTACTGGTGCACTCCTTTTTACTTTTTACATTTTCCCTTCGTCTTTCTACTGATTCTTTCCTTGGGCCCTGTTATTCTCATTATACAGTTTGCATGAACAATCAACAGCTGAATATTTAGCACCAGGGGGTCACCAGTTCTTGTTATATCCCCAGGGATTTGGATGAGAATTCAGACTGGCATATTTAGAAAATGAACAGATGAATGCACTGTGGTTAGTTAAAAATATTAGCGATGCTTGTATCAAAAGGGTTTAAGGATCTTTATTATAGCCCACAAGCATTTTATCTATGCAATTTAATTATATACCATCTATAACCCGTCAGTGACTCTAACAATGGTTTAATGTGGATTTCAATAATGGGACCATGTTTATGTATGATGTGGTGTGTGTTTAAAAAATAAAATAAAGTGTGAATATATTCATAGAACTCGCAGAGAGGCATTGCTAGTTATCAAAGTGCTTTAAGGACTTTTTTGCTGCTTGTTTTTTCTCCACAAAACAAGCATCAAAAGTACACCCTCGCAGGGGTTGTCAGAACACAAGAGTAACATAAATCTTTAACACCCTGGCTGTTCATTTCCTTCTCTCAGCCCCTTTCTAGCAAAGACTGAATAACTCTTTTTACTCAACTCCTTGTTACTCATTCAGATATACCATGGTGTGTCCAGCTATTAACCCTACTGTATTGTGAAAAAGCCAATCCATTTACTGGATAACATACAAGATTTTGGGTCTCGTACACTTCATCCTTGACCAGGTAGCACTTGACCAGGTAGCATAGGTTCACCTGTAGCCTATCCTCACCTTCTGTTGGGACTTGGGGATTCAAACTCTTGCTGGCTCAGAAATGTTGTTCTCTTGAGAGGGCATTAGCATCCTTTTTTTTAATTTTTTAATTTTTAATTTTTTTAGTGCTTCACTTTGAAAGAAAAATCCCAGAGACCCAGATATCAGCAGGTAATCTTCGCATTAAGAGAGCATATTGTGTTGTTGGTTGGACCTTAAAAACAAATAGTGGCATAGAGACTCCAAAGCCCGCCTACAATACTGTAATTTCTCTCTGCTGGCATCCGCTTCTTGCTTCCTCTCCATTTCCCAATGGGGACAGCACAGCCCCCATCCATACACTTTTGGCATTGGTTTGGACAAACTCCTTATTAAAATTTGGAATTACCAACACCAACTGTTTCTACAGAGTCCGTTTCAAACTTTGAAAAGCTTCTTCAGCCATTGGATTCAACATGATCCCTATGGAGTTCTTTCCTTTGATCTGATTACTTAAAAGTGCTGCTACAGTGGCAAAGTTTAGACTGAACCTACGATAGTACCCAATGGTCCCCTTGAAAATTCATACTCGTTTCTTTATAAAAGGAGCATGCCACATTCAGATTGCTTCTACCTTATGGATTTGGGGTTTTATTACCCCATGAGGTATCGGCTACAAGACCTATTTTTACCCCGTGGCACATTTTTTGGGGGTTAAACTAGCTCTGCCCAGAGCTGACTAAGGTGGCTGCATACTGCACAGTGAGGTCAGGAATAGACCTTTGAAACAGAGCCTCCCATGGGTTGCAGGTTAACTGCTTGATAAGGATGGTTTTAATGAAGTTATATGCCCTTATTCACAATCTTTGGACTTTGGGGCATTGCCACCAGATATAATGCATTGTCCTTAGAACCCTGCCTCCTCTAAAGCAAAGTGGGGAAGCTAGAGGTATAAATTTGGCCACACATTCTGGAGTAATGTACCACCAAAACTGCACTTTTAAAGGTATTTTCCTGAGCTAGAATATTGGTGGATCATTTTGCCGTTGCAAACAATTTTTTTTCCATCCCAAAATGTCTAGGGATTCCTCTAGGTCTTGTTCCCATTTATATTATGTTGTGATTTGGATCCTTGTGTAGGGGCTGTAAGGGATGTGTATACAGTATAAGGTTTATTACACCTGCTGAGAGTAGGTAATTTTTGCATATGCTTTCAAATGGGGTGAGGAATGGGCAATCTGTATTCCTTTTGATAAGTGCGCATAGAAGGAAGTTATTTGGTGGAATCTAAAGTACTCTGACTGTCCGATATCTCTGAAGATAAGAGAATGGTTTAACACAGTCTAGTGTACGACTTTTGTGGATGTATTTAATGCCTTTCCTGGATCACCAAAGGAAATCAAAATTATTTTCTGATACTAGGAGAATTTAAGGGCTTATGGACAATCTGTATTCAGTTTGAGATGTGTGCGTATAAGGAAGTGATCTGGTGGACTCTAAAGTACTCCGACTGAGAAAGCTTCCAATGTTTACCTCTGCCTTGAGAAACGAACAACTTAACCCTGCCGATCACTTGTTTTTCAGAGCTCCGTGAGCAGAGAGCTTTAAGCTGTCAGTCACAGGTCTCTGCTCTTCTAACTCCCTGCTCACTCAGTGGAGCGCTGATCTCCAGTGAAGGGGGAAGGGGGGTTGGTGGATAGGGACTGTAGCAGTGGATGGTGTCGGTTTTTTATTATTTTGTTTTTGTTTTTTTCACAGCGCTTCTGGGGAAGGGGGTGTCAGGGTGGGTTATGGGGCAGTGGAAGGTGTCAGTAGAGTAGTGGATGGTGTTTATTTTTATGTATTTGTTTTTTTAACAATTTATTTTCTTTTTTTTCACAATGCTGTTTGGGGGGAGGGGTTGGGACTGTGGACAGTGTTGGTAGGAAGGGGGGGGGGGATGGGGGGAATGGTGTCAGTAGTTTTTCATTTTATATAATTTTTTTTACCCAGCCTTTGGGGGCCCGTGTGCAGTGAAAACCCTGCACCCATGGATGATACGCCACTGGCGCTGTCATAGAATGGAGGTTAAGGGCTTGTGCCGGTTGCAGGAGCAACTTGCAGACAGTTTTACAGGTACACAGGTACAGCAGCACCGGCTAGTGTGTATAGTGACACAGTTGTGAAGCACACTGCCAGCACTTCAGCTGCTCCCTCCCTCTCTCCAGCAAATTGTACCGCCCAGTGCATCCGCCCCTTCCGTCTGTCTGCCCCCCCCCCATACCGGCCCTGGTTGTAGGTAGGATCTATCATGGGAGGTGTAAGGTTCGGGGGTATCCAAGTCAAGTTAAATATTGTCATATTGGGGAACTCCACCCAAGATTGGGTGAGTCTGTACTTTTCTCAGACCCTGACCCAGGTCCACGTCAATCCATTTCCTCCCCCTCCTCCCTTATTTTAGTGAACAATCCACAATGTTTTAAGTAGGAATACACTGGAAGTTCCGTTGTAGCATGAAGTGTAGTCAGTAGTGCTATTTGTGCTGCCGTAAAGTACTTTCCCAAGTTGGGTACAATGAGTCCTCCCTGTGTTTTTACAATGATCTAGAATTTGGTTGGAAAGTCTCGGTCTCAGCATGCCACATATAAAATGTAACTTTTTCTTCTGTTCAATCCAAGGGATGTGAGCAAGGATGGGTACTAGACATGTGCGATTCGTTTCGTACGAATCTCAAATTCGTACGAATTTCCCAAAATTCGTACGTTCGGGAGGATCCGAAATACGAATTGCCGTGCGTCCGAATTCTGTACGGAATACGAACTTTTGTTTACGAATTCCGGATTTATTATGACTTGCAAAAGATTTCTGTAATAGAAGTCAATGTAAGTTGCCTGAAGACATCAGTGAAGGACTTTCCTCCTCTCTGGGCAGGCTGCCAAGAAAAGATCAAAGTGATACAATGTTTCTTCTTCAATGGGCTGAACTCCTGTGTAGAAGTTCTCAGTTTAACCATTTAAAGACTAAATCTTTTCTGACACTTGTTGCTTACAAGTAAAAATCCAGTATTTTCTGCTAGAAAATCACTCAGAAGCCCCAAAAATTATTTATATATTTTTAGCAGAGACCCTAGGGAATAAAATAGCGGTTGTTGCAATATTTTATGTGACACAGTATTTGCGCAGAGGTCTTTCAAACGCGAGTTAGCCCTATTTTTCGGTCGACCTCTAGAGAGCACTGACATTAGCAGCGTGACATACAGCAATGACACCTGCACCGTGATAGAGTGATCTGACACCAGCACCGTGATAGAGAGCACTGACACCAGCATCGTGATATACAGCACTGACACCAGCACCGTGATATACAGCACTGACACCAGCACCGTGATATACAGCACTGACACCTGCACCGTAAGCAGCCCCAGGAGGAAGTCAGCATAGCACAGGGATGGTGGGAGCCCCTCATAATAAGCAGCCCCAGGAGGAAGTCAGCACATCACAAGGATGGTGAACTTTACAAACCTACAGGTCATATTTGCAGCACACATAGTCCCACCACATGGCCAATGACATAACACATGTATGAGGTGAATCTGGGATCGACAACTACAAGCATTCTTTTTTTATATGTGAAATTCTGAAAATTCAGGAATCTTGAGACAATGGAGGTGAGGGAAGGTGAGGGTAGGCAAAGAAGAGGGTGCAGGAGATTGGAATAGCAGCGAGTGTGTGTTTGAGTCCTGCAGTTTTCAGCCCCCCAAGCTAACATACATCTCCTAAGCAGGAACACATCACTATCTTCCCCAAGCATTCTGTCCAGATAATGTGCAGTTAATTTATGACCTTTCAGTTTAACCCCGTGTTATCCAAACTCTGTTTAATGAAAATTGTAAACTCACCACATAAACACTCTATATAAAAAAATAACATTCCCCAAAAGAGATCAGAACATGATGTTCACATTTGCATGGAAGCACAATCGAATGAATGCTTTATTTTTTTTTGTATGTGCTAACAGTTAAGCTTCACACACACAATATGAAAATTGGATGAAAAATACCACTTTTTGAAGTGTTCATGCATATGAGCGTCTCTTTTTTGGTGGGGGGTGGATCTTGGGTGGAAGTTCCCACACTTTTTTTCCCCAGGACTTGACCCCTGCGCAAAAGCCTTTGTTTTTCTGACGTCTCCTCATGGTGAGGTTGCTCAAAGCCCTCAAAGGGTCAGTATCAAGATGCCAACTACCCTAATTACTTTATTAGCATCAAATTGGTTCACCTGGTATATATGGTTTGGCTAGACCAATTAACATGAGGCAGGTAATAATGGACTTTTGGCAGTTCACTGGTGATTGGTCACACAAAAAATGTTGAATAATGTTAATACTAAGGTAACACATGGAATTCTCCATGCCCCCTTGTTGCGCTTCAAGTTTGCTCCATGCTTCTCGAAGCCTCAATTCAATCAGGAGGGAATTTTCCAATTTACCATTGTCTTTTGATAGCAAAAAATCACCAACCATTGGTGCACTGTGTTTTTTGCTGTTGGCTAAGAAATGTTAAAGGGTAACTGAACTTTTCAAGGGAAAAATGCAAATAAAAAAATAATATAGGATATACAATGGGAACACATGTCATTTTGTAATTGAATTCTATTAAAAATGATCTCCTCCTCAATCCTCAGCTCTGTAATTTTCTGTAATATGCAATGCAGTATGACTACCCAGAGGCGTTCTTTACACCATTTACAGATGGTGTACAGAACACCCCAAGAAATATTTATTTCCTGCTTGTGTGTTTAGCTCACTGATTTTCTAAGAAGTCTGCACTAAGATAGGTTTTAGGTTTTAGGCATCACCTACAACAAAATTTTATTTTTGGTGTAATACTCCCAAAAGGAAATAGCATCTAAAGGAATGCAGACCCTGCATTTTTTCCCAATAGAACCATGCAAGTGCAGCTTATTGAGAATTATGAAACCCCCTCGCATATATTAGTTTTGCACATTGATACAAACAGCTATTTCTTCAGAATAAGTCCACTCCACTGGCTCTGCACCCATCCCAGACTGCAATCTCCCAGTCCTCTCAGGCGTGCCTCCCAGTCCTCCTGACTGTGTGTCACTCACCAGCCCTCCCTGCTGCGACCTGTAGTTCCTCCTGGAGACTTTGCCTGGTGATGCTCTCCTGCTGTCCTCTCCTTGCTCTCGTGCCTAATGTCCAGGACACTTCTGTGTATTGTAAGAAGGTCCTGTCTACATCCGAGCCCAGGTCCAAAGTCACCCCCCCCCTCCCAAAGGCCATGACAGCCTAACACTCCATCTCCAGCTTCCACCCCGAACAACTCCTCCTTCAGCTGGGCTGACTCTAGGTATTTAAGGAGGCCTGCCCCCTGACGATCCAGGTTGGGGCTTGGTCAGGGCTCATCAGAACACCCCAGACAGCGCCACCCTTCTTCCCCACTTTCCTTCTAGAAGCCTTTAGGGAGGTAACCGAAAGATTAAAGTAGCTATGAGTCACCAGCCTACTCTAAGCCACTCCCAGCCCCACAGATCAAAACAAACAGGCCTAGCTCTTAGACCTGCCTAAATGTACCTGTTCTACAAAAAAACTCACTCTAGCACCTACACCAGGTAGAGGGGGCTACATTTATATGATGACTGTTATTTGATTTTCAATTGTGTGACCTTCAAAGATGGTGACACTGTGTGGGCTAGACCCTTAAGGCGGCCATAGACTGATCGAAATTAGGACAGTTCAGCAGGAACCAGACAAATTTTGATACGTCTGGCTGGTTGTACTGAAGTCGATCCATCAATCGATCCATTGCCACACTGTACGCAAATAAAATTTATATCCTTTTTTTTTTTTTTTCACACAAATAGAACTTTCTTTTTGTGGCATTTGATCACCACTGGGTTTTTTTGTTATATAAATGAAAAAGACAGAAAATGTAAATAATAAAACAATATTTTCTCATTTCTGTTCTAAAACATATCCAATAAAAAAAAAAAAAAATCTAATTTTTTTTTCAGAAATTTGGGTCAAAATGTATTCTGTTACATGTCTTTGGTAAAAAAAACAAATCTCAATAAGTGTACTGTATATTTATTGGTTTGTGCGAAAGTTATAGCGTCTACAAACTATGGTGTGTGTGTATGTGTGTGGTATGTATGTGTGTGTGTGTGTGTGTGTGTATGTATATGTGTGTATATATATATATATATATAATATAGTGTGTGTGTATGTATATGTGTGTGTGTGTGTATATGTGTATATATATATATATATATATATATATATATATATATATATACTGGAATTTAGGAATTTATGCACCTATGATTCTATACTGGTAATGGCTGTGATCAGTGACCTTTAGTGAGACTCTGATAGGGTGGCGGGAAATCTGGCACTAACAGACACTGACGTCGCTAGTGACACTTATACAGTGATCAATGATAATACTGTACACTGACACTGTACTAATGGCACTGGCTGTGAAGGGATTAACATCAAGGGGCAATAAAGGAGTTAACTGTATGCCTAACAATGTGTAATGAGTGCAATATGTGCTGCTTTTACTTTACTTCTGGCTGAAGAACCTGCCAGGTCACCGTTTAAAGTACACAGAGTTCTGTTTTTGCAGTGCACCTGTAGTGCAAAGTGGATTTGTCTTTCATAAATAACCCCCATTGTAACCTATAATTCTTCTAGATCAAAAGAATGACGACCTGTCTGTAAATAGTCAATTTAACCACTTAAAGACTAAACCTTTTTTGACACTTGTTTACAAATTAAATTTTGTATTTTTGCTAGAAAATCACTTAAAACATGTAAATAAAAAACCCAGTGGTGATAAATACCACCAAAAGAAAGCTCTATTTGTGGGAAGAAAATTGCCCTGGGCGGGGGGTAAAATTGCCCTGTAATGAAGTGGTTAAAACTGCTCTAATTGCGCAAGGGAAAGAAAAATGCACACTTATTGGCTTAAGGTTGACTTTTGACATGGGATCACAAGCATGATCTTTTGCTCCAGCCCTGTTCATGAGTCTCTGGTGACAAGTACATTCCAAGGATGCATATTTAAAAGATATCTTGGGGAGCAAGTAAAGTTTTCCCAATTGTCTAAATAGGTCCCTAAAAAGAAGTACTTCCCAAAAACCGCAAACTGTAAGGTTGAGGGCAATAGTACCTTCTATATACTAATATTCCAATGTGGGCCCATAGTAATGCAACATTAGACCATCGCTAAACAGAACTGCATCTGTGTATTGCTAGACGCCAGCTGTCCATATATTTTAATCTCCAGTCCTTGCTGTGAACTTTCACTGTGACCTCTGACCTGCATCTGGTAATACAGTTTAAGGAAACACTGCGAATGTATAATTACCTCCTTATTGTTTTAGTATGCCTTATTGTTTAGTATTACTGAGTGTCAGTAAACGTATCTATTGCCACTTCTGAAATGACCATGGACTTTTGTATCCTCAGTTGAAAAGGAAAAGTTGGTTAGTAGTGAGAAAATAAGCATAAGACCAATAAACATTTTTTTTTTTTAGTTGCATACTAACTTCACAATTAATAAATGAAAGATCCTAGGTGTGTCCACAAGGTGAGACAGTGACTTTTATATATCTTTGCCATGCAGCATGCCCCTTAACTTTAATATCTGAGAAAGCGGGTCAATTGAGGTATACATAAGTAATATGAAATAAATGCTGATGGTGTAAATGGGTATTCCTAGATTGTAAGCTCTAACGAGCAGGGCTCTCTGATTCCTCTTGTATTGTATTGTAACTGTACTGTCTGCACTCATTTGTAAAGCGCTGCGCAAACTGTTGGCGCTAAATAAATCTTGTATAATCTTAATAATTGCTTAAAGCCCAACTCTGGGCATCTTAAAAAAAAAATAAAATAATTTAACCTCCCTGGCTGTATTCCCGAGTCTGGCTCGGGGTGAGATTTCAGTACCAAAAGCAGTAACCCCAAGCCAGATTTGGGATCGCATCGTAGGATCCATGTGTAGGTTACTTACCTTGTCCCCTGGATCCTGCGATGTCTCCCCGCTGTGATCTGCGAGCCGCCGTGTCTCGCTCAATCTGTCATAGTGCAGGGCTCCGTTCCCTGCGAGCGCTGCGATGCACGGGGACGGAGTTCAGCGCCAAATTAAAAAAGTAAAAAACACAGTATAGATACAAATAGATAAGGGTGTGTATCTATCACAGGGTGGTATCTGTGGATACACTAAAAGGCCAAGATATTCAGATGCCACGTCCTGGTTATCACTTTGAAGGAGAAAGAATTTTTGGGAAATTAGGGGATTGGGAATGAACATAAAAAATAATAAGAGAACCTTCACATAAAAGACCTCAGAGAAAAGTGTGGGTTCAATTGGACTTTTTAGGCATAAAGAACAGTTGTAGAAACAACCGACATATTCAAGAAAGTATTTTTGTTTATTTAAAAAAAATATATATATATATTATAAACAATCAAAATTAAAAAGAAAACAAGAAAATTTCTCCTTATAAATACACATTAACCACTTTCAGACTGGACCATTTTGCTGGTCAATGACCAGAGGTCTTTTTACAATTTGGCACTGCGCTGCTTTAACTGGTAATTGCGCGGTCATGCAATGTTGTACCCAAACAAAATTTGTGTCCTTTTCTTCCCACAAATAGAGCTTTCTTTTGATGGTATTTGATTGCCTCTGCGATTTTTATTTTTTGCGATATAAACGTAAAAAGACCGCAAATTTTGAAAAAAAAAATGATATTTTCTACTTTTTGTTATTAGAAAAATCCAATAAACTCAATTTTAGTCATACATTAAGGCCAAAATGTATTCAGCCACATGTCTTTGGTAAAAAAAAAGTCAATAACTGTATATTTATTGGTTTGCGCAAAAGTTGTCACCTCTACAAACTAAGGTACGTTTTTTTTTTTTTTTTACACAAAGTTGTCACTAAATGATATATTGCTCACACATGCTATGGGCATATGTGAAATGACACCCCAAAATAAATTCTGCTGCTTCTCCTGAGTATGGGGATACCACATATGTGGTACTTTTTGGGAGCCTAGCCGCGTACCGGGCCCCGAAAACCAAGCACCGCCTTCAGGCTTTCTAAGGGCGTAAATTTTTGATTTCACTTCTCACTACCTATTACAGTTTTGAAGGCCATAAAATGGCAAGATGGCACAAAACCCCCACAAATGACCCCATTTTAGAAAGTAGACACCCCAAGCTATTTGCTGAGAGGCATGTTGAGTCCATGGAATATTTTATATTTTGCCACAAGTTGCGGGAAAATTACAAACTTTTATTTTTTATTTTATTTTTTCACAAAGTTGTCACTAAATGATATATTGCTCACGCATGCCATGGGCATATGTGAAATGACACCCCAAAATAAATTCTGCTGCTTCTCCTGAGTATGGAGATACCACATATGTGGGACTTTTTGGGAGCCTAGCTGCGTACGGGGCCCCGAAAACCAAGCACCGCCTTCAGGCTTTCTAAGGGCGTTACAGTTTTGAAGGCCATAAAATGCCAAGATGGCACAAACCCCCCCCCAAATGACCCCATTTTGGAAAGTAGACACCCCTAAATTTAGGGGTACACTAGTGAGACTAGGTAATAAATGGCGGGTGCCCTGAAACTATAAAAAAATAACTAACCAACCAGCGTCACAGTTATATGGTGATCACTGGTGAAAGGGTTAACTAGGGGGCAATCAGGGGGCTTTATGCGGTAGTATATGGGGTCCCTGGCGCTATAAAAAGCTGCGGCGAACCTAAATACCTACCTGCCTAACTAGCGTCACCTGTGACACTAATACAGCGATCAGAAAAACGATCGCTTATTAGGCTGGGTTCACACTGGAGCGATGCGGGAACTCCACGAATCCGCAGCGGGTTCCCGCATCGCATGCCTCCCGGCGGCAGTTCACACTGCCCTATGCGAACTGCTGGGAGTGTCAGTGAAATGTTAATGACACCCCCAGATCAGTTCGCATATCGCAGTGCGATCTGCAAACTCGGATCGCATGGTGTGAACACCCATGCGATCCGATTCTGCTGCGGACCAAAAAAAGGGTCCCGTGCGAATTTGCGGCGGGTGCGGCGGGTGCGACGCAAATTCAGCCATACTATCTGTATGGCTGAACTCGAATCGCACAGAGATCGGATGTGATTTGCACTGCAGTGCGGTGCGAATCACATCCGTTCTCATAAACCGCTGCAATGTGAACCCAGCCTTAGTGACACTGGCGACGGGGGGTGATCACGGGGTTAAACCTTTATTGGGGGGTTAGGGGGGTACCTTAGAACTAAAGGGGGCTAACCCTAACTGCCCTAACAGTTATTACAGTCACAAATGACACCCGCCGGGTGATCAGGGGGTTAAACCTTTATTAGGTAATAAATGGCGGGTGCCCTGAAACTATAAAAAAATAACTAACCAACCAGCGTCACCTGTAACAGTTATATGGTGATCACTGGTGAAAGGGTTAACTAGGGGGCAATCAGGGGGCTTTATGCGGTAGTATATGGGGTCCCTGGCGCTATAAAAAGCTGCGGCGAACCTAAATACCTACCTGCCTAACTAGCGTCACCTGTGACACTAATACAGCGATCAGAAAAATGATCGCTTATTAGGCTGGGTTCACACTGGAGCGATGCAGGAACGCCACGAATCCGCGGCGGGTTCCCGCATCGCATGCCTCCCGGCGGCAGTTCACACTGCCCTATGCGAACTGCTGGGAGTGTCAGTGAAATGTTAATGACACCCCCAGATCAGTTCGCATATCGCAGTGTGATCTGCAAACTCGGATCGCATGGTGTGAACACCCATGCGATCCGATTCTGCTGCGGACCAAAAAAAGGGTCCCGTGCGAATTTGCGGCGGGTGCGGCGAATGGCTGAACTCGAATCGCACAGAGATCGGATGTGATTTGCACTGCAGTGCGGTGCGAATCACATCTGTTCTCATAAACCGCTGCAATGTGAACCCAGCCTTAGTGACACTGGCGACGGGGGGTGATCACGGGGTTAAACCTTTATTGGGGGGGTTAGGGGGGTACATTAGAACTAAAGGGGGCTAACCCTAACTGCCCTAACAGTTATTACAGTCACAAATGACACCAATGCAAAAAAAATAAAAAATGCAATTGGTGTCACTGTGACTGGGGGGGCAGGGGTAATTGGGGGGTGATCGGGGGGTAAAGGGGGGGGTGTGAGTGTGCCTGGCATGTTCTACTGTGAAGTGTCGTGTTGGTGCAACTCACCGATCCTCTCTCCTCAGTGCCGGAACGAAAAATACTGACACGGAGGAGAGATTACATCACTTCCTCTCCTGTGTTTACATTACAGGAGAGGAAGTGATGCAATGCTTCACTCCCATTCGTCAGGAGTGATCGCGAGGGGGTGGCCATGAATGAATGGCCGCTCCCTCATCCCGGATCGCTCCTGCACGGATTCCGACCGCCGCTGGCACCGGGGGGGGGCCCGATCGGGCCCCCCACCCGCGGGAAGGCAGGGACGTACAGGTACGCCCATATGCCTGCCCGTGCCATTCTGTCGACGTACATCGTCGTGCGGCGGTCGGCAAGTGGTTAAGTCTCATTTGATATCCTATCAAAATTGATACAGTCCAGACAGAATCTACAGCTAAAAACTGACAGTTTGTATATATATATAAAATGTAGAGGATATCAAATATATAGCCGAAACTTAAGTATGTTCTGGTGCTCTACATGTTTCGCGTTTATTGGATAACACTTCTTCAGGAGCTTTTAGCAATGTTCTACAGTATAAAGAGAAAAGAAAAAAACGTGTGTGTGTATGTGTATATATATATATATATATATATATATATATATATATATATATACAGTACAACACTAAAAACCGATCATAAATTATATAAATCTAACTAAACACTACATATTTATTTATTCAATTATACCATCTATCAAGGTGCTAAAGTGTTCTATAGGAGGGGGGGGAGAAAAAAAAAAGGGGGGGGGGGAGAGAGACGGACAATGGGGGGAAAAGTTCCCCTCCCTCCCTCTCTCCTGTGGAGAAACTCATGAGCGGGACACAATGTGGGAACGAGTATAACATTCTTATTTTGTATATTCTACTATTCATATGTATTTACTTACATTTCTTCGTGGGTAAGCCCCAGAAGGGGACAAGGCCAAAAAATTAAAAAAGTTAGGAAAAAGGAAATTTTTCCAAAGAGGTTAAGGGTAATAATGTAGATTTAAGTTAGTGAGACCACTTCACATTGCGTTGAGCCCTAGGGCTTCACATATAAAGTTCAGGTGAATATTTGTGATGTGTTGTAGCCAAAAAAAGCGTATAGTGGTAAAGACTTTGGTATCCCGTGCACTGTGTAGAAACATAATAAGAATATATTTTAGAATTTTTGTAAAAGGATATGTGTAAAGAAATACGTATATAGCGAAGAAAATTAGCCTAGTTAGTTTAGTAGAAAGTTCAATATTGAAGACGAACATTAAGGGAGAAAAGAAAAAACCACCATGATAAGACATACATGGAGGTAATCGTAAATAGAGATAATAGTGCTTGCAAGAGTAATAACAAGTCATAAAGAAATAAGAAACAAATGTTTGGAGATAGAATAAAGGAAAATGTGTGCATAAATCTAATAGTCCATCACCTTTAAATGAAGTGGTCCTTTCCAACAGTTTCCTTAATTTAAATAGGTACAGCAGACCGATTTCCCGCAGTTATGCAGAGTAGAAGCGAGGGGGGACATAGAAGGCAAGCTGTCCAGTCTGTTCACCCCTATAGTACTTATTTTTTATGTTGTATGGAGCCGCTGTATGTGGACACCAGTCCCGCGTGTCCTTTTATGTATATCCGTTCCGGTAGTGACGTCATTCCGTAATAAGCGGAAGTGACGTTCATCTACCCGACCAGCGTCTCCACCGATATTTCCGGCCGGCCAAGACACCGCGGACCGGAAGTGCGGTGTCCTCGCAATCGGCGCACGTATAGAATGCGGGCCACTCGAACGTTCCGCCCAGCACTCAGACACATGCACCGGATCAGGGAGGAACACAACAGGATGCTCCTCCCCGAACGGCGGGATGGAATGGGGCCTTGACCTGGATGTCTCGGGAGGAAACATATCACGGGAGGCCGTGGGTGACCACAGTCCCCCCGTGATTTAGCGCCGACCCCACAGGTTCCAAATGGGAAACCAATGGGACCATTGTGGGCGGCGCTTATGTTGTCGCACACTGTAATTCCCTCACTGAGGATGCAACACATAAAAAAAAAAAAAAAAAAAGAGGGAAGAAAAAAAAAACCCTCCCATGTTATGAACACTTGAACATCAAGACAGCAGCAGTTACAATAATTATAAATTAAATCGATTACAATTGAAATTAATTTTTACAAAGAAGAACCCTATTAAGAGAAAAACAATATTATATATTTAGAAACGGGGAATAAAGAAAAAACCCATAATCAATAATAATCATTAAGTCCTGATGGAATACATAATTTAGTAAGATTCAAAGACAATATTCATGTGTCCAAAATATCTACATTCACATCAGAATATTTAGTAAGCGAGAGAAATAAAATAAATAAAAAAAAAAAAAAAAGGGGGGGGGGGGGAAGCAGACACAGAAGGGGAAAAGGGAGGGAGAAAGGAAGGGGATGAAAGGATCCTACAGGAACGATTTGTATGACTGAGTCTCATTTAGGCCTGCCGGAGCTTGAGTGGCATTGAGTTTCTCAATCCAAATCGTCTCTCGTTGTAGGATGCGTTTTGTCCCAATTTCCCCCACGTGGGTCCTTTGGTATAATCTCTAAGACACTAAACATAACGCAGGTTGCATCAAACGCATGGCATAGATCAATATGTCTACTGATTGTTGTTAACATTTTTCCATTCGAGGATACATATACATGATCTTTAATGCGTTGCCAGAGACATCTCATAGTCTTTCCGACATAGAAGGCTCCGCATAAACATGTCATTAAGTAGACTACGCCTTGCGTTTTGCAATCTGCTCTAGATTTCAGGTAAAAAGTCTCTCCATTTGGAAGTGCGATTTCTGCACCCTGTTTAATCCAGGGGCAGAAGTCGCAATTTCCACATTTGTATAGGCCAGTGCAGTTTTTTGTCTCTCGTCCTTTGGATAAGTAGAAACTTGATACCAGATGGTCTCGTAATGAGGTAGTACGTCTAAATGTTAACTGAGGTCTTATTCCTATATGTTTCTTAATTATTGAATCTTGGTGTAGGATGTGCCAGTGATTTGTAAGGATGCTACGGACCTCTTCATGTTGAGATGAGAAGCGTGTTACCAATCTTATGTTGGTTTCTGTCTCAGGGTTATATTTTTTCTTTGAATATAATAAGGTGTTTCTTGGTTTCCTGCATGCTCGATTGTACGCCCTCCGTAGTTGGGATTTACTGTACCCTCTGGCTAACAATCGTGTACGGAGGAGACCAGCTTCTCTGTAAAAGTCATTGTCATGAGTACAATTTCTATGTAGTGTAATATACTGTGCATAGGGAATGTTTCTCACTAATGAGCTGGGATGAGCGCTGCATGGAGTAAGGTGTTTCCTGCAGTTTCCTTACGATATAATTTAGTGGCCAGGCAATTGTTCTTATCTTTAAAAATTATTAAATCTAGGAACGTTACTTTTTTAAGATCCATATTTAAGGTAAACTTTAAATTGTATGTGTTGATGTTTAGGGATTCAATGAAGTTAGTCAGCATTGTGGCTGTTCCTGTCCATATTATGAAAATGTCGTCGATGTAACGCATCCACGACATCACACAATCGGTAAAGATTGAAAAAGATTCATTTGAAAATATTTCACGTTCCCACCCCCCCAGGTACAGGTTCGCATAGGCTGGTGCACAGCACGTGCCCATAGCGACACCTTGTACCTGGAGGTAGTGGGATCCGTTGAAGCTAAACCAGTTGTGTGTCAAAACAAAATCGAGAAGAGTTGAGATGAATTCATTGTATTTCCATCTGGTCTGTGGTTCCTCATAGAGGAAGGTGCGTACCATCCCGACGCCCTTCTCGTGAGGGATGCTGGAATATAAGGCTTCCACATCTAAAGTCACGAGGAGGGCGTCGGGAGGGACCACCAAACCCTCCAACCTCTTCAAAAGGTCAAGTGTGTCCCTAGTGTATAAAGAGAGGCTTATTACATGTGGCATCAGCGTGGCATCTATAAGTCTACTGGCATTCTCGGTTAGGGAGCCAATCCCTGAGATGATGGGACGTCCAGGGGGGGGGGGGGTGTAACTCCTTTATGTACTTTCGGTAGGGCATAGAAAGTTGCTTCTCGTGGGTGTGCATTATTTAGGTATTTATATGTATCCTGGTCTATCAATCCTTGTTCATATCCCTTATTTAGGATATTAAGGAATTGGGTTTTAAATCGAGTTATGTTCAGAGATGAGATCTTTTTATACCAATTCTTGTTAGTCAGGATATCATAACACATTTTTTCATATTGTGACTTCGTCATCAAGACGATATTTCCTCCTTTGTCCGATGCCTTAATTACTAGATCAGGATGGTTTTTCAAGTTTTTTTATAGCTCGTTTTTGGGGGTTACTTATATTAGACTCGTATGGTGAAATTTGAATTTGTTTAATGTCACTTACTACACTGATTAAGAAAGTCCAGATAAATGCATTCGTGGTTAAATCGGGGAAGTTTTGTGATCTGGGCCTGAGGGTACCCTTTCCTTTATCTGGTATTGGGGAAAGTTGATTTCCAGAGATTTCTTGTATAGCTTCAGCACTACTTTTCCTTACTTAATTTTCCTCCAGGAGTAGAATTAAATCCCGGAGGGCTCTAAATTCAGCCATTGAGTAATGTTTAATACTTTCAGATAGTTCACGTTCCTGTCTGTTTCTAATGACCTCCGAGTCATATATATATATCTATAAGTGAGGCTTTGTGCAAATAAGTAGATATCTTTAATAAGCTCATACTTATCCAGATTGGTAGAGGGACAAAAGCCCAGGCCCAGACCCAGAACCTCCAATTCAGTGTTGAAAAACTGATATGGGGTTAGATTTATTATATCCAGCTTTAGGTTGGGTACATCACTGGCTCGGCTATCTGAAAATTTGATGCCAGAGGCCCTGTCTGTGTTAAATGAGAGTCTAATGTTGTTTGTTTGGTGCCCGTTTGGGTCACAACAGTAGAGGTATACATTGGACCCAGGGGGGCATATTGTCCATTCTGAAACCCAGTTAGAGCTACATTGGAGGGGGGAAATCCTGCTGGTAGAGATACCAAGGGGGAAGGTCGTGTTCGTCCATTTGTCATGGCTTGTTGTATTTGACTGTTGGTTCCAGGGGGAGTTTTTTCAAATCTAGGAGGTGATGTTTTCCGGGATGTGGACTGACTATTCATAATTTGTACTGCTTGTTGTGCCAGTCCCCCCATATAGTTACTGTGTGGTTTCGTCCCTTCATTACTCTCACTGGAGGGTGCACTTTGGTTTTGTGATCTATGTTTATTATCATCATTGTTGAACGTTTTGCATATGGTGTATGATGTCCCCCACCATGACCCCGCTTACGTGGTCCTGAGTTGGTGTTGGTATGTGTTGATGTTGGTCATTTCGTATAAGGTAGTGATGGAGTAATCGATGTTGATGAGTATTTAGCTGTAGATTCTGTCTGGACTGTATCAATTTTGATAGGATATCAAATGAGACTTAATGTGTATTTATAAGGAGAAAATTTCTTGTTTTCTTTTTAATTTTGATTGTTTATAATATATATATATATTTTTTTTTTTTAAATAAACAAAAATACTTTCTTGAATATGTCGGTTGTTTCTTCAACTGTTCTTTATGCCTAAAAAGTCCAATTGAACCCACACTTTTCTCTGAGGTCTTTTATGTGAAGGTTCTCTTATTATTTTTTATGTTCATTCCCAATCCCCTAATTTCCCAAAAATTCTTTCTCCTTCACAGTATAGATACAGATACTGTATCAAATAATTATGCATCCCCTTTGTCCAGTGCCCTGCATGCAGTTTTTTATATTATAAATACTTTTCTTTCTGCCAGGAAAGGAGATTGTCCATAGCAACCAAAAAATGTCCGTTTACGTCAAAAGTGCTTTTAGACCAGCTACAAAACAGTGATAATAAATTGGAATCACTTGCAGAATTGAGCGATAGTGATTCGTGGGGAAATTCGTCATCAAACACTAAAAGTAATGAAGGCGACAATTCTGCAACTAAGCAAATTTCAGTGTTTTTGATTTGATTATATTATTGAATAATTTTTATTATGATTATAATTATTTATAGTTATTCTATTATAATTTATGATTTTGTGTTTCAAACTTTATCATACTCGGGATGTCTACTAGACTCTTGTTTGGACAGATTTAAGTGAGTTCTTTTTAAGAATTACAGGCCTACAATATAAAACGCCAAATTTCCATGCAAAATAATGGTACTGCTTTCAGCACCTAAAATCTGAAATAATCATACCGCCAGGGAGGTTAAAGTGCCCCCACACACTGCAAGGTAAAGGCTTGTACTTTCTAGGAGCATTGGAATAAGAAGGCTTTCTTACTTGTCGCTACTGCAGGCTTCATAGGAGATGCACAACCAGTCCCCTAAGGCTGTTTGCCTCCACTACTTAGCTGGTTGCAGGTTTTCTGCTGTCATCATGTACAATGCAGGACCAGTCCCCCTGCAATTTTAAGATGTTTCTCAGTAGCTACAGCCATATTAGTTAATACACTACCAGTCAAGTCCACCTCAACAAGAAGTTCTCCCAGACAAATCTATCTCTCCTCAATTAAAGGGCACAATTGAGTGTGAGTAATTGATATGCTTTAAAAGGGTGTGGCCATATTATACTGTGTGCATATGTGCTGCGGTTTTCAGCAGCGAGTATAAATCTAATGAACTATATATTATACTATAAGTCTATTATGCTTTGCTCTGGCAGTACATGCAACCATTGTACAGAGCGTTATTGATGGGTCCTGGATGGCAGGTATATTTCCCCTCTATTTGAGTTAGTGGGCACGGTTTAAAGACATTGAGGTCGATTTACGAAAACTGGTGCTCTAATAATCTGGTGCAGCTGTGCATTGTAGCCAATCGGCTTCTAACCTCAGCTTGTTCAATTAGGTTTTGGCAATAAGACCTGGAACCAATTGGTTTCTATGCAGCAGTGAGCCTGATTTTGCACTCTCCTGCTTTAGTAAATAAACCCCATTGTTTATTACTCGGGGGTTCTTACTCAGGCAGGGTGAGGGGTTTTGGGGTAGTCCTTTTGGAAATGAGAGAACTGATTTTCAGTTCTTTCTGAATTGGGAAGTCAATATTAGGGAGTTTTGGGAGAGAAGAGCCTCCAATCCTTGATTATGGGGACTTTGATCCGGAGGGGTTTAACCTGTCTGCATCAGAGTCCAGAAAAAGAAGAAAAAACAGCCAGCACTTGTTTGTGAGAGAGAGCAGAACATAACATAGCTGAGTTACCAATGTGGGCAAGTTTGTGGCTGAGGTTGCTAAATTGTGGTACCCTCTTTCCTGGGAACCCAGGACAGACAAGAGTTTGCAAACACTCTGTAAGGAAGGAATGTGGGGAGACAACTCTTTATTTCTGAACCAACAATTGATGGGCTATTTTTGTTTGCTGAAGACAAGCTTTCCGGTTGCTTGTGTTTTGAATAAAAAGGACTATTTACTTTTACCAATGTGCTTGGCTGATGAGCTCGGGCTCCTCAAGGTCACACCATAGACATTACACCCTTATGTATAAAGTGTGGTGAAGTAGCGCTAACATAGCACGTAAAAAAAAAGAAGGAATTTCTCAGATGCTCATGGCAAATATAAACTCATATAAAAGTGTTCAAAGTCCCTTGATGAAGTCACTTGTGTTGTGATGCAACTAGTCGGGAGGAGCTTGGTGATGTCACTTCCACTTACGGCCGTGTCCAGAAGTCTTTGCTGCCATTTTTATTGTAAAGGAGTTTTTAGATTTTTTTTTAATTACTTTTAAACCTTTAAACCTACTACACTATGGAGAGCCTTATTTTTATCTTCCATCTTGCGGATTGAAAGAAACTTTTTTCTAGGAAAGGACCATGGAGACTGGAGAAAAAGTAAGTGATCCATTGAACCTTGTGAGGAAAGCTTCAACAACAGGCTGATCGTTTATTGTTGCCCCACCTATAGGATTGGGAGAAAACTTTTTTCTAGGAAAAGACCCTGGAGACCAGACAAAAGCTGCAGTGATCCCTTGAAAGCTGTGAGGAAAGCTTCAGCATATTAACATGCAGAGGCGGACTGACCATTGGGCCACTCGATACTGCCCGAGGGCCCCGAGGCACTAGGAGGCCCCATCAGGGTTGCCAGCCTCAGTAAAACCAGGGACAGTATGTAAAAATCTGTGTTTTTTTTACATCTGTCTCTGAAATGTCTCTTACCGACATCCTTTTGGTCTAAAAATCCCAAGATTATAGCTACCCCACCTCTCCAGTACCTTCTCAGCCAATAGAAACATGTCTGTGTATACTGTGTGATAGTATACTGTGTGATTGTATACTGTGTGTGTGAATACTGTGTGTGTGTGTATACTGTGGGGCCCCATAATCTCCTATTGCCCGGGGGCCCCATGAGTTGTCAGTCCACCCCTGTTAACATGATAGCATCATGTAGTTGCTATAGATTTGTTGGCTGCACATCCATGATGCAAATCACCCATTCCACCACATCCCAGAGTTGCTCTATTGGATTGAGATCTGGTGACTGTGGAGGCCATTGGAGTACAGTGAACTCATTGTCTTGTTCAAGAAACCAGTGGTGAGATGATTTGAGCTTAGTGACATGGTGGATTATCCTGCTGAAAGTAGCCAACAGAAGATGGTTACACTGTAGTCTTAAAGGGATGGCCATGGTCAGTAACAATACTCTGGTAGGCCATGGTGTTTAAACAATGCTCAATTGGTACTAAGGGGCCCAAAATGTACTAAGAAAATATCCCCCACGCATTACACCACTAGCCTAAACCGTTGATACAATGCAGGATGGACCAATGCTTTAATGTTATTTACGCTGCATTCTGACCCTGCCATCTGAATGTCGCAGCTGAAATCGAGACTCACATAGAATTGTGAATGCCGAGACCCGGGGCTTTTTGGGGGCCCACTCAGGGTTCCAACCCCTCTCAGCTACCCTCTCCCGATGCCACTGGTTGTAACTAGTGTTTTTTGGAGTAACTGTTGCCTTTCTATCATCTCTAATGTTCCTTAACCACTTCAGCCTCGGAAGGATTTACCCCCTTCCTGATCAAGCCATTTTTGCGATACGGCACTGTGATGAGCTTTCTTGTGGTGGTATTTGATCACCTCCTGTGGTTATTTTTTGCGCTATAAACAAAAAAAGAGCGACAATTTACAAAAAACAACTATTTTTGCTATAATATCCTCAAAAATGTTTTTAAAAATCAAATCTCTTCATCAGTTTTTGGCCAATATATATTCTTCTACATATTTTTGGTAAAAAAAAAAAAAAATCACAATACGCGTATATTGATTGGCTTGCTCAAAAGTTATAGCGTCTAAAAACTATGGGATAGATTTATGGCATTTTTATTATTTTTTTACCAGTAATGACGGTGATCAGTGATTCTCTTAGTGGTTATGGCTCTCGTGCATCGGTTTTCCCGCCGTGCAGGGAGTGCATGCGTGCCTGCTATAGGCATTTAAAGGGCCAACGTACAGCTACGACGGTTTGCGGGATCATGCTGACCTGCTGCTTTATGACGGCGGCTGGTCAGCAAGTGGTTAAAGGTGGAGGCAAAGTGTCAAATATAAATGTAACCAAACATACCAGTGCTGGTACATGTAACATGATTATATCTGTGTACCAGTACCCCCATAGGGGCTGCTGGTAGTTTTGGTCTGTCTGTCACCCTGCCCAGCCAGGCACACAATTTTTTCAGTCACTCCCAGACAGAAAACAGTCCATACAGTTTTTTGTTTGTTTTTTTATTGGGGGAATTCAACTTGGATAGGGTAGATACGAGATGCCAAGTTGATCAAAAGACAATATAGGGACTTAAACTATATACTGTACATATCCAGTATATACAACTTCCTTTATTCCTCCAGCAGAAACTTGCTTACTGATCTCACTCTTCAGCACATCACTTAATTGTTGATCTCACTCTCCAGCACACTTACTTGATTCTTCACTTCCAGGACCAGCTAGCACTGAAATGCAGGTCTGACACTAGCTCTGCCAGGCCTTAGCAACTATCCTTTGCAGGCAGGGACCGTGGGCACCTTTGGTGTAGCAAAAATGAAAGTAGTCCCAATGCTAGCTGTCCCACGTGGCTACTAATCCTAGCAACACCTCCCCGGGCCCTACTGGCTCTCCTGGCTGCAGCTGTCCCTCTCCACTGCCTGTGCCACCACAGTCCACTCCATTGGCTCCGCACCCATCCCAGACTGCAATTTCCCAGTCCTTTCAGGTGTCCCTCCCAGTCCTCCTGACTGTGTGTCACCCACCAGCCCTCCCGGCTGCGACCTGTAGTTCTTCCTGGACACTTTGCCTGGAGGTGCTCTCCTGCTCACCTCTCCTTGCTCCCGTGCCTAATGTCCAGGACCCCTTTGTGTGTTGTAAGAAGATCCTGTGTGCACCCAAGCCCAGGTCCAAGGTCACCCCCCAAACTGGGGAGCTCCCTCAAAGGCCACGGCAGCCTAACACTCCATCTCCAGCTTCCACCCCAAACAACTCCTCCTTCAGCTGGGCTGACTCTAAGTAATTAAGGAGGCCTGCCCCCTTATGGTATATTTAGCTTTTATGGGCTCAAACCAAGCATTATCTTGCTGAACATACTAATATACATTACATCTACAGCTATTATGCCTGCTTCAAACCACACAATTTGATACTTGAGACATGTGGTGGTCTACAGCTAGGGAAAATGTAACTTGCTAGCCTTGGTAAATCTGAGAATCCTTAAGTTCAACACAGTCTTTCTTCTCCTTTTCCCATAAGAGGAGTCTAAGTACTTGAGCTGCATTCTCCATAATGTAGAATAGGTGGAAAATTTAGCAGAAACAAATGCTTGCTTGTATTGGTTGTAGCCGGTTGGCAGAATTCACACCACTGGGTTCCCTACGAATAGTGATTCAGCAGCAGACATTTTCCCAATGTTATGGGTGGACCAGGTGCTTATTTTCCTCTGTATCACAGCTCTTGCCTACTACAGTATTTATATTCATTCTGCAGAAATTCCCAACATTGCATTGAACAGGGCTATATATAGAGACTGAATATTCTCTGGAGCAGCCAGCTTGAAGTTTAGTGATACAATAACTCCCAACTGTCAATCATTAGCAACCATATTCCTCCATATGTCTCATCTGTCCTCCTTATTGCGCCTTGTTTTGATATAACTTTATACTGCTCTATAAAAAATGTATTCACTCATCCAGCATCTTAATAATTGCATTTATTATTGTCAGAAAAAAAGAAATGGAACAATGTTTTGTGTAATATTTGTGGTACACAATACTTGTCAAAGTGGTAGGGGTGTGCGCTTTGCCTAAATACTTTATACTAAAAGATCTTTCCCTCAGTTTCCTTTCTCAGTAGGTATGGTTAGTGCAGATTGTTTTAGGAGGGTTGGGGGATTCAAGTATTTATATACTGTATGGGTAAACCTTTCTGTAACAGCCATTGTTTATTACAACTGAAGGCTCCTGTATGACAGTCGAAGCAAGTACCAAATGCAGTTACTATGAGGTGCTCGAGCCTTAAAGTAAAATAAAAAACTTTCTTTACCTTCCCTGACAGAGTCAATTTCTCATGTGTGCCCCACCTGCTCCTCCTCCCAGACACTGCAACTCTCAGTGGGCATCAGAGGCAGGGTGTCGATCCAGAAAGCAGTGGACAGGGCTCGGTGTGGCTAGGTGCTGATTGACACATTACAGGCCTTTGAATTAGCATTGACAATTGGGATGGCCATGGACCCTGGAACATTTTACATCCTACTGTAGTGTGAGCAGGTGCAGCCTACACGAGAGTGGGAACTATGCCCTGAATTCTGGAGCAACACAACATCATTGCCACACCATCACGGGAAGCTTCAATAGGTGGACTTTGCTATCAGGCTCAATATTATCTGTGAGACTTGCAGCAAGTCTTTCTCTGCAGTGAGACTAAATGAAAATGATAGGTTCAGACACACTTTTAATTAAAGTGATGAGTATATTTTTTGTCTTAAAATAAAAAAAGATGGTGTTCTCCAGTACTGGTTTGACTCTGTGGAGGCCCCTAGGCAGTCAAAACCTTGGTGTCCCTCTCACAGGTTCTGGAGGTTCCTTGTGCGTGCTCTCTAGTGGGATAACATTAACCACTTCAATACAGGACACTTTTACCCCCTTCCTGCCCAGACCAATTTTCAGCTTTCAGTGTTCTCACACTTTGACAATTACTCAGTTATGCAACACTGTACCCACATGAAATTTGCATCCTTTTTTTTTCACACAATAGAGCTTTATTGTGTTGGTATTTAATCACTAGTGTTTATTTTTATGCTATAAATAAAAAAAGACCGTAAATTTTGGGAAAAAAATGCCTTTCTTTGTCATAATATTTCGCAAATTAGTAATTTTTCTTCATAAATTTTGACAAATTTATACTGCTACATATCTTTGGTAAAAATAACCCAAATTAGTGCATATTATTTGGTCTTTGTGAAAGTCTTCAATTTATGGTGCCAATCAGTGAAAATTGATCACACCTGATCTCAATTCTTGAAACAATAACAAGTCCAGAAAGTGCAAATACCCCCCAAATGACCCCTTTTTAGAAAGTAGACATTCCAAGGTATTAAGTAAGTAGCATGGTGAGTTTTTTTTAAGTTGTAATTTTTTCCCACAATTCATTGCAAAATTAAGATTTTTTTTTTTTTTTAATTGTCATATTAACAGGTTATTTCTCTCACAGAGCATATGCATACAACAAATTACACACTAAAATACATTCTACTACTCTTCCTGAGTATGGTGATACCACATGTGTGAGACTTTTACACAGCCTGGCCACATACAGAGGTCCAACATTGAAATAGCACCTTCAGGCGTTCTACAAGCATAAATTACACATCTTATTTCTCAACCACCTATTACACTTTTGAAGGCCCTGGAGCACCAGGACAATGGAATTGCCCACAAAATGACCCCATTTTGGAAAGAAAAACACCCCAACGTATAATCTATAAGGCATAATGAGTCTTTTGAACAGTTAATTTTTTCCAGAAGTTTTTGTAAAATGTGGGGGAAAAAAAATGAAACTGCATTTTTTTCTTTTCTTTTACACAATGTTGTCCATTTATAAGACATTTCCAATACATAGCAAAAATCCTCTTGAGTATGGTGATACCACATGTGTGATACTTTTACACAGCTTGGCCACATACAGAGGCCCAACATCCAAGAAGCACCATCAGGCGTTCTAGGAGCATAAATGACATAATTTCCTGGCAACCTATAATTTTTGAAGGCCCTTCATATTTATCATACATAGCATGTACCATATTTATCGGCGTTTAACATGCACTTTTTTACCCTTAAAATCAGGGGAAAATCGTGGGTGCGTGTTATAGACCATTCCCCCATCGATTGTGAGCCTCACGGCGGCATTCGGGTGCTCTTGCAGTCCTGCATGAGCCGCCAAGAGCTACTGAGCACCGCCGAGATACACAGGACATCCGGCTCTGTATCCTGGTGCCGTTTTTAAATGGCAAGGTTATACTGACAAGGCTGCATGGCAATGCTGCAAATGACACTGACAAGGCTGCAGATGAACACTGACAAGGCTGCAATGATGGACAAGGCTGCAGATGGACACTAATAAGGCTGCATTGATGGGCATTTAAATGTAAGTTTTTTTCCTTAAACTTCCCTAAACTATAGTTCCCTTCTATATGCCAGCATGTGTTATACGCCGATAAATATGGTACATACCAAGAATTACAATCCAAAATAAATTCTATTGCGGAAAGGCTAAAAAAAAAAAGTATTACCTGTGCTTTTAGTAGTGTCCACAGAGGAGAGCACTGGTCCAGGCAACAGGCAGGGATGTGCTTAGTGACAGCAATAGTAATTATCCAGGCAGCAGGCAGGAATATTGTGTATACTCAGCACAAGGATATTGTCCGCAACGGGCAAAACATTTGTCCGTAGAAATTGTCCAGGCAGAGACAGCCAGCACAGCCATAATATTGGTCTTGATACACTGTTACCTGCAGACAATCATTATTCTACCTCTCTCCAGCCCTTCATAAACATATTGCCTCTTGCTACAGCTAATTATTTGCATAGTAGCAGGCAGAGGCATGGTCCGTTCATGTGGCAGGCAGAGGCATGATGGTAGTAAGTCAGCAGCAGGCTGAGGACCGCAATCAGGTAAGACCTGTGCACAGGGGCACAGAGGTAGAGGCTTCACCCACCCAAATCTCTATGAAGCTTCTGGACTCCAGACCCTAATCCGGAAATTATGAAACCTGGAGAAAACAAAAAAAATGTTTTCTCCATCCAGAAAAACAATTATAGAGTCCCTCACATATGTGAGACCCCTCTGTACTACAGTAGTAGGGAAACAGATCAGTCCAAGCGGTAGGCATAAGCATAGTCCATAAAACAGGCCAGGGTCAGTTCAGGTGCAAGCAGTCCGAGCAGTAGGCAGAAGCATAGTTGATGAAATAGCCCAGGGTCAGTTCACGTGGAAGGCAGTGGCATGGTTATTTGGGGAAGCATGGAAAATGGTCATGATGTATGATAAATTTGGAAGCATTCACCGATGCAAAGGACAGGTTGGGAGAGACACTGGGGACAGTGGTAGCTGATATCTCTTCCAAATCCTCTTTTGCTAGGAATGTATTGCTTTATTCCTAGCTGGCCTGAAAAGGGTACCAGGGACTCATTTACACATATATGCTGATCGGGGACATAGAGTTCTGCAAATTATTGGAAATTTTTTTTTTTATCAGTGGGCAAATTTAATATAATTTATCGTAATTTGGATGATTGCAGGAGAGCACTGGGTGTTGTTCGCTAAAATTAAGGAATTTGCATAATCATCTCATATCAGGACCTAGACATTACAGCAGAATAAATGGGCATGTGGTGGATGGGGTTTGTGGACCAATAGGCATGTCCTTCATTTTTGTTTGTTTTTTGTTTGTTTTTTGTAAGCCCCATATTTATGGTGAGGCCCATAAACAATTTGAACTCCTCCAAATTCAGATCTCTCCACTCAAACGGATGGGCATATGATGATTGGAGGTTGGTTGTTGGCAATATACTGCTGGGCATATAAATTGGTCTGGTCCACAATGAATTGCAGCAAAGTGTCGGGCATAAACAGATGAAAGCAATCGATCTCTGTGAAATTTTTGGTGTTGGCCTGAACACCTGGCTGTGCTGTGATAGGGGGAATAATTGGTGATCCCAAGTCAGAAGTAGGGATGAGCCAAACAGCCCTGCTTCGGTTCACAGCAGAACATGCGAACAAAAAAATTAGTTCAAACACAAGAACACCGTTAAAGTCTATGGGACACGAACATGAAAAATCAAAAGTGATAATTTTAAAGGCTTACATGCAAGTTTTATGTCATAAAAAAGTGTTTGGGGACCTGGGTCCTGCCCCAGGGTACATGTATCAATGCAAAAAAAAAGTTTTAAAAACTGATGTGTTTTTTTGGGAGCAGTGATTTTAATAATGATTAAAGTGAAACAATAAAACGGGCCGAAAAAAAACACGACCGACCTGCCTCTATGGGAGACAACCGCCGCAATAACCGTCCTCTCAGGTGACAGCTCTTTTATACATCTATGGCTTTCCCATAGCGTCGGAGGGGGGCAGGGCATGGAGGCAGGTCGTTTTTTTTTTTTTGGTCCACCGGCAGAGCAAGAGAAAAATACTTTGTGGGACAGTTTTTTATTTTTTAATAAAGGACTTGTCCGCAAGCCGTGTCATGTCATTTTTACCATTTTCACACACTTTTGTGAAATGGACGGGGTACATTTTTACCCCGTTACAATTTCACACAGGGGGGAGGCTGGGATCTGGGGGTCCCCTCGTTAAAGGGGGCTTCCAGATTCCGATAAGCCCCCTGTCCGCAGACGCCCACAACCACCGGGCAAGGGTTGTGGGGATGAGGCCCTTTTCCCCATCAACATGGGGACACAGTGCTTTGGCTACCCCAAACCACCCTCCCCATGTTGAGGGCATGTGGCCTAGTATGGTTCAGGAGGGGGGGTGCTCTCTTGTCCCCCCCTCTTTTCCTACGGCCTGCCAGGTTGTGTGCTTGGATAAGGGTCTGGTATTGATTTTTTGGTGGACCCCCACGCCATTTTGTTTTTAAATTTTTTCATACTATACTTAATCATACCAGACCGTAAGGGTCTGGTAATGGACTGTGGGGGAATCCCATGCCGTTTTTTTCAATGACTTTTATGTGTATTGGCGGGACCGACAATTCATTATAGTACTTTTAAATTACTTTTTTTTTCCTTTTAGAAATTTCATTTTGCTCTTGGACTGTTCTAAGCACAGGAAACATGCGCCACTTTAGAGGCATACTATAGACCCCCCCCCCCCCGGTATGCATTGATACATGTCCCCTGGGGGCAGAACCCAAGTCCCCAAACACTGTTTATGACAATAACTTGCATATAAGCCTTTAAAATTAGCACTTTTGATTTCTCCCATAGACTTTTAAAGGGTGTTCCTCGGCTTTTGATTTTCCCATAAACGCCCCAAATTCTTCGTATTCGGCAAACACCTGATGTTCGAGTTGAACTTATGTTCGACTCAAACATCAGGCTTATCCCTATGGGCTCATCCCTCGGGCGAGCGGCAAGTGGTTAAAGTAAGTACAGCTGTGGCCAAAATTTTTCAGAATGCCAGAAATATTAGTTTTCACAAAGTCTGCTGCCAATGGCGATTTGCATATACTCCATAATATTATGAAGAGTGATCTGATGAATTGCAATTAATTGCAAAGTCCCTCTTTGTCTTTCCACTGCATTTGCAAAGAAGGCTTCTCAGTACTCAAAATCCAGCAAGCACCAGGACTGTTTCCTACAGTTAATTCAGCTGTGGGGTCAGGGCATCACCAGTGCAGAGCTTGAGCAGGAATGGCAGCAACCAGAAGTGAGTGCTTCTGCACGCACAGTGAGGGAAACATTTTTGGAGGATGGCCCAGTGTCAAGGGCTGCAAAGAAGCCACTTCTGTCCATTAAAAACAGACTGATATTCTGCAAAAGGTACAGGGATTGGACTGTTGAGGACTGTGGTAAAGTCACTTTCTCTGATGGATCCTCTTTCTGATTGTTTGCGACAACTGGAAAAAAACCTTGTCCAGAGAAGAAAATGTGAGCGCTACCATCAGTCTTGTGTCCTGTGTAAAGCATCCTGAGACCATTCACATGTGGGGTTGCTTCTCAGCCAAGGGAGCGGGCTCACTCACAATTTTATCTAAGAACACAGCCATGAATTAAGAATGGCACAAAAACATCTTCCGAGAGCAACTTCTCCCAACCATCCAAGAACAGTTTTGTGAGAAACAATGCCTTTTCCAGCATGATGGAGCACCTTTCCATAAGGCTAAAGTGATAAGTGACGTGGGGAACAAAACATCAAAATTTGGGGTCTGTGGCCAGGAAAGGCCACAGACCTTAATCCCATTGAGAACTTGTGGTCAATCCTCAAGAGTCTAGTGAACAAAAGAAACCCCACAAATTCTGACAAACTCCAAGCAATGATTATGCAAGAATTGGCTGTCGTCAGTTAGGATGTGGCCCAGAAGTTGATTGACAGCATGCCAAGGGGAATGGCAGAAAAAGAAGGGTCAACACTGCAAATATTGACTCTTTGCATAAACTTTATGTAATTGTCAATAAAAGTTTTTGACACTTATGAAATGCTTGTAATTATCCGTTTCACGGCTAAGCCTATTTTTGACATTTGGTGTTTACAAGTTAAAATCCGTATTTTTTGCTAGAAAATCACTTAGAACCCCCAAACATTTTATTTATATATATATATATATATATATATATATATATATATATATATATATATACACACACACACAGTGCCTTGCGAAAGTATTCGGCCCCCTTGAACTTTTCAACCTTTTGCCACATTTCAGGCTTCAAACATAAAGATATAAAATTTAAATTTTTTGTGAAGAATCACCAACAAGTGGGACACAATTGTGAAGTGGAACAAAATCTATTGGATAATTTAAACTTTTTTAGCAAATAAAAAACTGAAAAGTGGTGCGTGCAAAATTATTCGGCCCCTTTACTTTCAGTGCAGCAAACTCACTCCAGAAGTTCAGCGAGGATCTCTGAATGATCCAATGTTGTCCTAAATGACTGATGGTGATAAATAGAATCCACCTGTGTGTAATCAAGTCTCTGTATAAATGCACCTACTCTGTGATAGTCTCAGGGTTCTGTTGAAAGCACAGAGAGCATCATCAAGACAAAGGAACACACCAGGCAGGTCCGTAATACTGTTGTGGAGAAGTTTAAAGCCGGATTTGGATACAAAAAGATTTCCCAAGCTTTAAACATCCCAAGGAGCACTGTGCAAGCGATCATTTTGAAATGGAAGGAGTATCAGACCACTGAAAATCTACCAAGACCTGGCCGTCCCTCTAAACTTTCAGCTCAGACAAGGAGAAGACTGATCAGAGATGCAGCCAAGAGGCCCATGATCACTCTGGATGAACTGCAGAGAACTACAGCTGAGGTGGGAGAGCCTGTCCATAGGACAACAATCAGTCGTACACTGCACAAATCTGGCCTTTATGGAACAGTGGCAAGAAGAAAGCCATTTCTCAAAGATATCCATAAAAAGTCTCGTCTAAAGTTTGCCACAAGCCACCTGGGAGACACACCAAACATGTGGAAGAAGGTGCTCTGGTCAGATGAAACCAAAATCAAACTTTTTGCCCACAATGCAAAACGATATGTTTGGCGTAAAAGCAACACAGCTCATCACCCTCAACACACCATCCCCACTGTCAAACATGGTGGTGGCAGCATCATGGTTTGGGCCTGCTTTTCTTCAGCGGGGACAGGGAAGATGGTTAAAATTGAGGGGAAGATGGATGCAGCCAAATACAGGACCATTCTGGATGAAAACCTGTTGGAGTCTGCAAAATACCTGAAACTGGGACGGAGATTTATCTTCCAACAAGACAATGATCCCAAACATACAGCAAAATCTACAAAGGAATGGTTCACAAATAAACATATCCAGGTGTTAGAATGGCCAAGTCAAAGTCCAGACCTGAATCCAATCAAGAATCTGTGGAAAGAGCTGAAAACTGCTGTTCACAAATGCTCTCCATCCAACCTCACTGAGCTCGAGCTGTTTTGCAAGGAATAATGGGAAAGAATTTCAGTCTCTCGATGTGCAAAACTGATAGAGAGATACCCCAAGTGACTTGCAGCTGTAATCGCAGCAAAAGGTGGCTCTACAAAATATTAACGCAAGGGGGCCGAATAATTTTGCACGCCCCACTTTTTATCTTTTTATTAGTTAAAAAAGTTTCAAAAATCCAATAGATTTCGTTCCACTTCACAATTGTGTCCCACTTGTTGGTGATTCTTCACAAAAAATAAAAATTTAATATCTTTATGTTTGAAGCCTGAAATGTGGCAAAAGGTTGAAAAGTTCAAGGGGGCCGAATACTTTCACAAGGCACTGTGTATGTGTGTGTGTGTGTGTGTGTATATATATATATATATATATATATATATATATATATATATATATAATATGAGAATCTAGAGAATAAAATGGCGATTGTTGCAATATTTTATGTCACACGGTATTTGTGCAGCAGTGTTTTTGGGAAAAGGGACACTTTCGTGAATTTTAAAAAAAAAACGAAACAGTAAAGTTTGCCCAATTTTTTTGGATAATGTGAAAGATGATGTTACGCCGAGTAAATAGATACCAAACATGTCACGCTTTATAATTGCACGCACTCGTGGAATGAGGACAAACGACGGTACCTAAAAAATCTCCATAGGTGACTCTTTAAATTTTGTTTCCGGTTACCAGGTTAGAGTTACAGAGGAGATCTAGTGCAAGAATTATTGCTCTTGCTCTGACGATCGCGGCAATACCTCAAATGTGTGATTTGAACACCGTTTACATATGCAGACGTGACTTCTGTATGCGTTTTCTTTGCTGTGCAAGCTCATGTCGACGGGGGCGCTTTAAAAAAAAAAAAAATCTTATTTATTTTAAAATTAATAAATAGTTTTTTAAAAAAAATAATTTTTTGATCACTTTTATTGCTGTCACAAGGAATCTAAACATCCCTTGTGACAGTAATAGGTGGTGACAGGTATCCCTCCTTTGCACTTCAAAGTATTCAGATTGCCGTTTTCGGGTATTCTGAATGCTGTATATTTTTTTTTTAAACCGGCGCCATTGGCAGCCGAGAAAACGGGAATTGACGTCATGACGCCGCTTCCATGTTTACAATTAGGAGGCTGGAATGAAGCCGCTTACAAAATGTATTTTGGGGTGTAATTCTTGGTGGGTACTTGCTATGTGTTAGAAGCCTGAGGGGGCTACTTGGATGTTGGGCCTCTGTATGTGGCCAGGCTGTGGACAAGTCTCCAACATGGGGTATCACTATACTCAGGACGCATAGCAGAATGTATTTTGGGGTGTCATTTTTGCTATGTACATGCTATGTGTTAGATCTTATAAATTGGCAACTTTGTGAAAAAATAAGTGTTTTCATTTTCTTTCCACATTTTCCAAAAACTTGTGGAAAGAAATGACATGTTCAAAAACTCATTATGCCTCATAGAATATACATTGGGGTGTTTTTCCAAAATGGGGTCATTTTGTGGGTAATTCCATTGTCCTGATGCTCCAGGGCTTTCATAAATTCGATAGGTACTTATGAAATGTATAATTTATGCCTTTAGAACGCCTGATGGTGCTACTTGGATATTGGGCCTCTGTATGTGGCCAGGCTGTGGAAAAGTCTCACACATGGGGTATTGCCATGCTCAGCACAAGTAGCAGAATGTATTTTGGGGTGTAATTGCAAGTATGCCTGCACCTTGTGTGAGAAATAACTTGTAAATATGACAACTTTGTGAAGAAAAAAAAAAAAAATATATATATATATATATTCATTTTCCAAAGCATTGTGGGAAAAAAATTGCAACTTCAAAAAATTCACTATGCCTCTTACGAAATACCTCAGATGGTCTTCTTTCCAAAAAGGGCTAATTTGGGGGGTATTTGTACTGTTCTGACTTTTTAGGGCTTCAAGAAATGATATAGGCCATCGGTGCATCAGGATACATTTTCAATAATGCATAGTTGTAGACTATAATTTTCACACAAACCAATTATCATACACTTATCAGGATTTTTTTTACCAAAGATATGTAGCAGAATACATTTTGGCCTAAATTTTTCGACAAATTTTTTTTGGATTTTATTGGATTTCTTTTAAAACAAAATATATATATATTTTTTTATAATATTTGCTCTTTTTTTCGGTTATATCACAAAAAATAAAGCAGTGAATAAATACCACCAAAAGAAAGCTCTATTTGTGTGAGAGCACTAGGGATGAGCCGAACACCCCCCGGTTCGGTTCGCACCAGAACTTGCGAACGACCCCCGCGTTCGGTACGAACGTTAGAACCCCATTGAAGTCTATGGGACTCGAACGTTCGAATTGGAAAGTGCTAATTTTAACGGCTAATATGCAAGATAGTGTCCTAAAAAGGGTTTGGGGACCTGCCTCCTGCCTCAGGGGACATGGGTCACTGCAAAAAAAAGTTTTAAAAACTGCCGTTTTGGCGGGAGCACTGATTTTAATGACGATTAAAGTGAAAAAAAAAAGTGAAATATTCCTTTAAATATGGTGCCTGGGGGGTGTCTGTAGTATGCCTGTGAAGTGCCACGTGTTTCCCGTGTTTAGAACAGTCCCTGCACAAAATGACATTAAACGGAAATAACACCATTTAAAACTGCTTGCGGTTTTAATGTTATATCTGGTTCCTGCAATATGGTTGAAAATCATTGAGAAACATGGCATGGGTAGCCCTCCCTGCCCATTACCAGCCTATTTGGGTCTTGTACGCATATTAAGGGGAACCCCGTACCCATATTAAAAAAAGGAAATGCGTGTGGCCCCCAGGCCCTATATACTCAGAACAGCAGTATACAGGCGGTGCAAACAAGACAGGGACTGTGTAGGTTTGTTGTGTTAAGTTGAATCTGTTTGTCATTTTCAACCGGTACATTTTTAAAGTGTAGCTCCAGTCAAAAAATCTTTAAGCTTTTTGGAAAACATAGGGAAGGGTTATCACCCCTGTATAATTTGTTTTGTCGTCCATCTTTTTTCATCTCACTTGCTGCTGTCTCCTTGCGTTTGCAAGTAGGAGATGTTTGTAAGTTGGATGTTTGAAAGTAGGGGCCTGCCCTATATTATAGCGGTATGTACTGGGTACAGAGCACGCAGACAGCACGCACTATCTCCTAACACTACTGACTGCAAGCTCTATTATTAACCACTTGTTAGCCCAATGTTTGCATAAAGTGAAAGATGAAGTTATGCTGAGTAAATAGATATCAAACATGTCACTCTTCAAAATTGCACATGCCCGTGGAATGGCGCCAAACGTCGCTACTTAAAAAATCCCCATAGGCGACGCTTTAATTTTTTTTTTACTGGTTTCATGTTTTGAGTTGCAGAGGAGGTCTAGGACTAGAATTATTGCTCTCGCTCTAACATTCTCGGCGATACCTCACATGTGTGGCACATGCGAGCACATGGGGACATGGGCGCTTTAATTTTAATTTTATTTTTTTATTGTTCATTTTACTTTATTTATGTTAGTTTGACATTTTTTTCCCTAAAAATATATTTTTGATCACTTTTATTCCTATTACAAGAAATGTAAACATCCCTTGTAATAGGAATATGGGGTGACAGGTCCTCTTTACAGTGAAATCTGGGGGGTCAATATGACCCCACATCTCACCTCTAGGCTGGGAAGCCTGAAATAAAAAATAAAAAAAAGATTCTGGCTTTGATCGTACTGGCGAGTTGGTAGAAGCACCGGAGGGCGGTGAGGGGTGGGGGGCGTCTATGGCTGGGTATTTCAGGGTATCACCGAGTATGGCTGGGTATCTCTGAGTATGGCTGGGTATGGCAATTTATGGCAGGGTATTACAGAGTATTGGCGGGGTACTACAGAGTAATAGCAGGGTACTGCAGAGTATTGGGGGGTACTACAGAGTAATGGCAGGGTACTGCAGAGTATTGGGGGTACTGCAGAGTAATGGCAGGGTACTGCACTGCAGAGTAATGGCAGGGTACTGCAGAGTATTGGGGGTACTGCAGAGTAATGGCAGGGTACTGCACTGCAGAGTAATGGCAGGGTACTGCAGAGTATTGGGGGTACTGCAGAGTAATGGCGGGTACTGCAGAGTAATGGCGGGTACTGCAGAGTATTGGGGGGTACTGCAGAGTAATGGGGGTTACTGCAGAGTAATGGGGGTACTGCACTGCAGAGTAATGGCAGGGTACTGCACTGCAGAGTAATGGCGGGGTACTGCAGAGTAATGGCAGGGTACTGCAGAGTATGCACTGGTATTGCAGAGTATTGGCAGGGAATTGAGGGGTTAAATTCGGTGAGCAGCGATGTGGGCACTGCAGATGCAGCCCACATCGCTGCTGACACCGATCTCTTTCCCCTCCGCTGTACCGATCGGTACAGAGAGGGGAGGGAGGAACCGGCGTCATAACATGACGCCGGTTTGTTTCCAAGTGATCACTCCGTCATTTGACGGAGCAATCACGTGGTAAACGGCCGCTATGAGCGGCCGTTTACCGTGATCCGTGATGCGACCCGGCGGTCACGGATGCTCTCGAGTGCGCACACCTCGGGGCACGCGAGAGCAGAATTCTGGGAGGCCGTTAATTAACGGCCTCTCAGAGTTAAACAACCCCCCTGAAGCCGTTAATCGGCAATGGGCAGTTGTTAAGTGGTTAAAGCTAGATCACTAGCTATATAGGTGAGGTGAATATAGTGGTGTATACTGCAGTCAGGGCACAGACAACAACCACTACACAGCAGCAAGATAGGAAATCAGCCAAAAACGATTGGTGTGTACTGTGTTGAAGGTACACAGAACACCCACTGCTTCAGATGCTAAGTAACACACTACACGAAGCCGCCTCAAAGGCGGCCTTATATAGTGTGGGGCGTGCACTACACAGCCTGAGCTATGATTGGCCACAGGCAGGATGCCTGTGGCCAATCATGGCTCTCCTTGCTGCCGGCGCTGCGATTGGCCAAGCATGCGGGGTCACAGTGCATGCTTGGCCAATCATGGGGCAGCAATGCACTGCGCCACCGCAGTGCATTGTGGTCCGCGCGCGCGTCACTCGAATTTTGACGCGAACGGCCCAAACGTTCGGAATTCGCCGAACGGCCGAACAGCCAATGTTCGAGTCGAACGTAGGTTCGACTCGAACACGAAGCTCATCCCTAGAGAGCACTATAAGCTGAACATTGGTCTGGGAAGGAAGGGGGTAACAGTGCCCAGTATTGAGGTGGCTAATGTAAAATAGATTTTTTTCTATCTTATGTAAACACTTTAAAAAAGCTTAATTGTAATCTTCTTTCAAGATTAAATCAAAATTATTTTGATCCAATGTTACGGTGTCTACTTCTCCCTGTTTAGAGTGCCTCCTTAGCATATCCATGCTAAGCAAGCCAGAGCTAGGTTGTGAGCATCCACAGACACACGCAACACCAGTAAGCCATACCCCCACTCCCCCCTCATAGGAGTTTGACTAATAGTAGCAAGAGCTTATGGTTCTTACTGCTTTGTGTATCCTGTGAGACCAGGAAGTGAGGGGAGTGGTGTTGGAGCGGTGAGAGGAGCCAGGTAAGTGTTTAGGGATGGGGGGGGGGGTAAAACGGCTAGAGGTGTACTCTTGACTTTGTTGCTGCAGAAATCTCCCTCCACTGAGTCTGGCTGCATCCATTTTAACTGTGGGCAGCTGAACCTGCTGCCTGCTCACTTCCTGGATTTACACAGACACATGCTGTCATAAGCCTAGGCTTTTTACCAAACGGGAAGTGAGCTGTATAAGGTATTTACTGTCAGAAAAAATTTTTACTATCCAAAGTTAAAACATGGGCAGAAGATTTAATAGATGGAAAGAAAAATGACTGAAGGTCCGCTTTAAGGAAGGCCATAGTTCTTCTTTAACTAAAGCTATTACTCTGCTAAATTTAGGAAGCACTGTACTTTTTAAAGTTATTTTACATTTCCTAAGTGTTGATGTAACGCAACAACTTTGCTGCAACAGTTGTCACTAGCTGTGTTTCCAAACATTTTTCACTTTACATCCATTACACACAAGCTGCTCTTACTCAAGTGGTTTGTTCTGCGTCACAGGTTATTGCATTTTTTTCGTAATACATTGTATTCTAAATATTTTTTTTCACCCTGCACCCTGCAAGTAGAATCCCAATGCGATATGCATTGCATATTACTACAAATTTGCAAGCATGCTAGAAAAAAAATCATCATGTCAAAGTGCAGTCTCAAAGAACAAATCCACCCAAAACAGATGCTTTAATTTTTTGTGCAGGTTGACCTTTTCTTTTTTTTTGCCCATTGGCCTTTTATAAGAAACTCAATGCCAGCTTCTCTCAGTTGGAGCTGCCAGCTCCACCCACCTGACATATTTATGACAAATACTCAGGGTTCCCTGTACATTAAAGCACTTAAAACCACCATAAGTTTCATCACAGGTGCACAGTGTAAGAATACTAACTCATGGTTGTATTTATTTCCTCTTCCATACAGTGATGACATACAGTAGATGCATGTTTTAGTCCTCTTAAAAAGGATGGATATAATCTCAAAGATCATGTTTATTATTCAATAGTGATGGCCGAACGGTTCGCCCGGCGGTCGTTTCGCGGCGAATTTCCGACATTCGCGGTCCGCACGTTCGAACGCCTTTTTCCGTCGTTCGCCGCGGCGGACTTACGTGTTTAATGTATACAAGAACTTTAACCTTTGGTGACACGTTTATCATGTGATACAGGACAGCCAATTGAGACATGACAGCACATGGACACTTGTACATTCCCCCTAACCTATAAATACACCCGATCCGGTGGCCATTTTACATTCTTTCTTCTGTTACGATAGGGACAGGTTCCTGTGTGGAGTAGGGAGAGATAAACCACTAGCTATTTGGTACACAAAAGTTCTTTTCAGGACTGGTATAGGTGTTAGGTGTTGATAGGTTTGCTGTGCTGCTGATTCTTGCAGCAGCCTGAGTGTCTTTTGTTAGTTTAGAGAAAGGGAAAGGACGGTGTATGCTACAGGGACAGCCAGATTAGTCTTTCATCATCATCATCATCATCATCATCATTAGCTGTTACTATCAAGGTCCACAAAAGAGCTGTTCCAGTAACCACTAATCGTTCTCTTTTTTTGCCAATTTGTATAGGGACAGGAAGGAAGCAGTGTTGTCAGGCAGTGAGGGTAATTTTAAAGACTTGCTGTTATTATTAGTTCCACAAAGGTTCTTTTCAGGACTGGTATCAGTGGTACAGTAATAGGCTTGTACATGTATAATATTCTTTCTTCCAAATATAGAAAGGATATTATACTTGACTGCTGCCCTTCTGCTGCAGTCTGCTAAACATTCACAACTCACTTGTTCCACAAAAGTTCTTATAAGGACTGGTAACTTGGTATAGGGTGCTACGGTACATAGGCTTGAGTGCGGTACAGTCTGCTGTTCTGTAAGGACCGCTATCGGTCCACAATAGATAGGGTTGACGTGCACCACTGCTGACCGCTCACCTATACTGCAGCAGTCCTTCAGCGGTATAGGGACTGACGTACAGTCTGCTAATCACTAACACACAACCTGCTTGTTCCACAAAAGTTCTTATAAGGACTGGTAACTTGGTATAGGGTGCTACGGTACATAGGCTTGAGTGCGGTACAGTCTGCTGTTCTGTAAGGACCGCTATCGGTCCACAATAGATAGGGTTGACGTGCACCACTGCTGACCGCTGCCCTATACTGCAGCAGTCCTTCAGCGGTATAGGGACTGACGTACAGTCTGCTAAACACTAATACACAACCTGCTTGGTCCACAAAAGTTCTTATAAGGACTGGTAACTTGGTATAGGGTGCTACGGTACATAGGCTTGAGTGCGGTACAGTCTGCTGTTCTGTAAGGACCGCTATCGGTCCACAATAGATAGGGTTGACGTGCACCACTGCTGACCGCTCACCTATACTGCAGCAGTCCTTCAGCGGTATAGGGACTGACGTACAGTCTGCTAATCACTAACACACAACCTGCTTGTTCCACAAAAGTTCTTATAAGGACTGGTAACTTGGTATAGGGTGCTACGGTACATAGGCTTGAGTGCGGTACAGTCTGCTGTTCTGTAAGGACCGCTATCGGTCCACAATAGATAGGGTTGACGTGCACCACTGCTGACCGCTGCCCTATACTGCAGCAGTCCTTCAGCGGTATAGGGACTGACGTACAGTCTGCTAATCACTAACACACAACCTGCTTGTTCCACAAAAGTTCTTATAAGGACTGGTAACTTGGTATAGGGTGCTACGGTACATAGGCTTGAGTGCGGTACAGTCTGCTGTTCTGTAAGGACCGCTATCGGTCCACAATAGATAGGGTTGACGTGCACCACTGCTGACCGCTGCCCTATACTGCAGCAGTCCTTCAGCGGTATAGGGACTGACGTACAGTCTGCTAAACACTAATACACAACCTGCTTGGTCCACAAAAGTTCTTATAAGGACTGGTAACTTGGTATAGGGTGCTACGGTACATAGGCTTGAGTGCGGTACAGTCTGCTGTTCTGTAAGGACCGCTATAGGTCCACAATAGATAGGGTTGACGTGCACCACTGCTGACCGCTCACCTATACTGCAGCAGTCCTTCAGCGGTATAGGGACTGACGTACAGTCTGCTAATCACTAACACACAACCTGCTTGTTCCACAAAAGTTCTTATAAGGACTGGTAACTTGGTATAGGGTGCTACGGTACATAGGCTTGAGTGCGGTACAGTCTGCTGTTCTGTAAGGACCGCTATCGGTCCACAATAGATAGGGTTGACGTGCACCACTGCTGACCGCTGCCCTATACTGCAGCAGTCCTTCATCGGTATAGGGACTAAGAGTTTTGTCACAGGGTCATTTAAAAAATGACAGGCAGAGGAAGAGGCAGGCCCTTCCGCAGGGGTGGTAGGGGTAGGGCAGGAGCAACAGGCTTGAGCCAAAGTGGGAAGTTGCAGAAGGTGCGTTCAATTACTTTAAAGGATGCACCAGACTTGGTTGAGTGGCTCGCTCAGCCTTACTCTTCTGCACCCTCCTCATCCTCTCGATCTGCACCCTCTTCTTCACTCTCTGCTATGTGCACCCCCAAAGACACTACCACCAACAACACGACCACCACCACCACCACCACATACCTTCCGCTTGAGTCACTGGAATTATTTTCCGATCCATATCAAGAGGACATTTCTGATGCGCAGCCACTCTTGGTATTGGATCAGGAAGAGGAGGTAGCAACAAGCGCTACTCAGCAGTCTGACGCCAGTACCCAGATCAGCCCAAGGAGGAGGTTGGTCCCCGGTGTTGCTGCCTACTCCGAGATCTCTACTTATAGCGGTGGGGAAGGTGACGTTGATGATGACGTGTCTAGTGATGTCACGTGGGTGCCCACAAGAGAGGAAGAGGAGGGGAGTTCAGAGGGAGATATGGACCAGCAGATAGGGAGGAGAAGCAGCAATGACTTACATTGCACAGCAGGGACAAAGCAGACTGCAAATGTATCAGGAGCGAGTCATCGACCATGTACGGTCACATCTGGCGCTCCCAGGACACCGGCACATGGCTCCGCAGTGTGGGCTTTTTTTAACGTGTCCGCTGCTGACAATAGCGTTGCCATCTGCAATCTTTGCAGTCAACGCGTTAGTCGCGGTAAGCCCAATACTCACCTAGGGACGACCGCCTTAAGAAGGCACATGAGCAGCCATCACCGAGCCCAGTGGGAGCAACGGAACACACAAAGCCACACTGCAGGCTCTCACCGTCCAGCCTCGTCTTCTACTTCTCCTTCTCCTCTCTCCTCACAATTGTCCTCCACTCCACCTTCCATCACGCCAAGCTCACATTTTTCTGCAAAAAGGCAGGCTTCCGTGGGCCTAATGTTTGAGCGTAAAAAAATGATGACGCCGGATAACCCTCTTGCCCAACGGTTGGCGGCTGGCTTGTCAGAACTCATAGCCCGCCAACTACTGCCATATAAACTGGTGGACTCGGAGGCCTTTCGCAAATTTGTGGCCATTGGAACACCACAATGGAAGGTCCCAGGAAGGAAGTATTTCTCAGAGAAGGGCATCCCAGAGCTATATGGCCATGTTCAGCGGCAAGTGAATGTATCTCTGGCACACAGTGTCGGTGCCAAGATACATCTGACCACAGACACGTGGTCTAGCAAACACGGGCAGGGAAGGTATATCAGTTTTACTGCCCACTGGGTGAACCTTCTGACGGCCGTCAAGCATGTAACCCGTGGCACCCGTGTAGATTTGGTTTTACCGCCACGGATTGCATGCAGGCCTGACTCTTCTTCTCCTCCTCCTACTCCATCCTCCTCCCTCTCCTCCTCAGCTGCCTCCTCCTTTTCCGCTGCTAGCGTCTCTTCCACTGCACCGCCCAAGCTCCCCAGAACCTATTCCACATGCCAGGTGAGACGTTGCCATGCCGTGCTGCGTCTGTTGTGCCTGGAAGCAAAGAGCCACACTGGCCCGGCACTCCTTTCAGCTTTGCGTTCACAGGCAGATGAGTGGCTAACACCGCTCAATTTGACAGTTGGTAAAGTGGTGTGTGACAACGGTGCCAATCTGCTTAGCGCATTGAAACAGGGCAAAATCACGCACGTGCCGTGCATGGCACACGTCTTAAACTTGGTCGTGCAGCGATTCCTTGTCAAATACCCTGGGGTCCAGGACATCTTGCGGCAGGCAAGGAAAATCTCGGCCCATTTCAGAAGATCTTACACGGCCATGGCTCGCCTTGCTGACATTCAGCGGCGACACCATCTGCCGGTCAGACGTCTTATTTGCGATTGCCCGACGCGATGGAACTCAACCTTCTATATGCTTGATAGGCTGCTCCAGCAGAAACGTGCAGTTAACGTCTACCTGTATGAACTCTGCGAAAGAAACGGTTCTGGGGAGCTGGGTTTTTTTTCACCGCGCCAGTGGCTGCTCATGCGCGACACATGCAGACTTCTGCGGCCATTTGAGGAGATCACCAAACTGGTCAGTCGCAGCCATGGCGCCATCAGTGACATGGTACCTTATGCCTTCTTTCTGGAGCGTGCATTGCGTCGTGTCATTGATCAGGCTGTGGAGGAGCAGGAGCGGGAAGATGAGGAAGTCGCAATGCTGGATGAATTCCCAGGGGGGGCTACTCTATCTGAGACAAGTCAACAACAGGAGTCTGATGAGGAGTCAGAGGAGGATGGTGCCGGGGCGGATGAGCAGGAGCAAGAAGAGCATGCTTTAAACCTTTCTGGGATCCCTGTTGTGCGAGGATGGGGAGAGGAGAATGAAGAGGACGACATTATCCTGGATGATGAGCAGGAGCCAGGCCACCACACCGCTTCCACTTTAGTGCAAATGGGGGCCTTCATGCTCCAGTGTTTTAATAGGGACCCCCGTATAAAAAGCATGAGGGTCAAGGACCAGTACTGGGTGGCAACGTACTTAGACCCCCGGTACAAACACAAAATGGCGGAAATGTTACCGCCGTCGCAGAGGGCTGTCAGAATGCAGCACTTCCAGGCCTTGCTTCGAGAAATGCTGCATTCTGCTTTTGCGTGCGCTGGCAGAGGAGCAATTCCCACTCCCAGAGAAGGATTTGCGGGTACCAATCCAACAGCGCCTGCAAGAAGAGGCCGGTTTGAAGATGTGTTGGTGACTTCGGATATGAGGTCATTCTTTCAGCCGACCCATCGACAGGTGTCATCCGGATCCAGCATCAGGGAACGCCTAGACCGTCAGGTGTCCGACTACATTGGGTTAACGGCCGATGTGGACGCTCTGAGGAGTGATGAACCCCTAGACTACTGGGTGGGCAGGCTTGACCTCTGGCCAGAGCTTGCCCAATTTGCAATCGAACTGTTGGCTTGCCCCTCATCCAGTGTCCTGTCCGAAAGGACGTTCAGCGCAGCAGGGGGGATTGTGACCGATAAGCGTACTCGCCTAGCTCACCACAGTGTTAACTACCTCACATTTCTAAAAATGAATGAGGCATGGATCTCGGAGGAATTCAACACATGTGACCAGTAGACCATGTATATGTCTATAAACTATTTTTTTAATCAAGCACACAGACCTTCTTAATTCATTTGGCTCACTTCCTTGACCCAAAAAAGCACACCGTACTATATGCCCCTACCCTCCTCTTTGAAGAGGTTGAGCGGTGTCATATTTCTACTGGGGCTGCTTATGATATCCCTGTGCTGTGCTGACTTCCTCCTGGGGGTTCTTATTATGAAGGGATCACACTATCCCTGTGCTGTGCTGACTTCCTCCTGGGGGTTCTTATTATGAGGGGATCACACCATCCCTGTGCTGTGCTGACTTCCTCCTGGGGCTGCTTACGGTGCTGCTGTCAGTGCTGTATGTCACGGTGCTGCTGTCAGCGCTGTATGTCACGGTGCTGCTGTCAGCGCTGTATGTCACGGTGCTGCTGTCAGCGCTGTATGTCACGGTGCTGCTGTCAGCGCTGTATGTCACGGTGCTGCTGTCAGCGCTGTATGTCACGGTGCTGCTGTCAGCGCTGTATGTCACGGTGCTGCTGTCAGCGCTGTATGTCACGGTGCTGCTGTCAGCGCTGTATGTCACGGTGCTGCTGTCAGCGCTGTATGTCACGGTGCTGCTGTCAGTGCTCTGTATTACGGTGCTGCTGTCAGATGCCTCTATCACGGTGCATGTGTCATTCCGGTATGTCACGCTGCTGGTGATCATCTCCTGCACCCTCTTCTTTGCCTACCCTGGTCCCTGACCTTCCCTCTCCTCCATTGCCTTCATTAGCTCCATAGTCCTGAATTGTTAGAACAATTTCCCAAATAAAATAAAAATGCTTGTAGTTATCGATCCCAAATTCACCTCATACATGTATTATGTCATTGTCCAGATGGTGGGACTACGTTTTACCCCCTAATAATTACCACGTGGCCGCAAATTCGACATGAAGGTTTGCAAAGTTCGCCTCCCATTGAAGTCAATGGGGCCCGCGGCGAACGTTCGGTTTCGCGAACGTTTGGGTCCGTTCGCATTTCGCGTTCGCGAAACGTCCCGTCGGAAGTTCGTCCATCACTATTATTCAATGTCTGTGCTCAGCAATATGGCCCTTTGCTAGTTTTTCTCCAATATGAAGGCTCTCTTATATTGTCAAAATAACCCAGAAATTTAAGGACCCCTTTAACCACTTTCAGACCGGACCATTTTGCTGGTCAATGACCAGAGGTCTTTTTACAATTTGGCACTGCGCTGCTTTAACTGGTAATTGCGCAGTCATGCAATGTTGTACCCAAACAAAATTTGCGTCCTTTTTTTCCCACAAATAGAGCTTTCTTTTAAAGGTATTTGACTGACTCTGCGATTTTTATTTTTTGCAATATAAACGTAAAAAGACCGAAAATTTTGAAAAAAAATTATATTTTCTAATTTTTGTTATTAGAAAAATCCAATAAACTCAATTTTAGTCATACATTTAGGCCAAAATGTATTCAGCCACATGTCTTTGGTAAAAAAAAAAGTCAATAAGTGTATATTTATTGGTTTGCGCAAAAGTTGTCACGTCTACAAACTAAGGTGCGTTTTCTGGAATTTATGCAGCTTTTAGTTTATGACTGCCTATCTCATTTCTTGAGGTGCTAAAATGGCAGGGCAGTACAAAACCCCCCAAATGACCCCATTTTGGAAAGTAGACACCCTAAGGAAATTGATAAGAGGCATGTTGAGCCCATTGAATATTTTATTTTTTTGCCTCAAACGATTGAATAATGACAAAAAAAATGATATATTGCTCACACATGCCATGGTTATATGTGGAATTGTACCCCAAAATACATTCTGCTGCTTCTCCTGAGTACGGGAATACCACATGTGGTTGACTTTTTGGAAGCTTAGCCGCGTACGGGGCCCCGAAAGCCAAGCACCGCCTTCAGGATTTCTAAGGCATACATTTGTAAGTTCACTCCTCACTACCTATCACGGTTTTGAAGGCCATAAAATGCCAAGATGGCACAAAACCCCCACAAATGACCCCATTTTAGAAAGTAGACACCCCAAGCTATTTGCTGAAAAGCATGTTGAGTCCATGGAATATTTTATATTTTGCCACAAGTTGCGGGAAAATTACAAACTTTTTTTTTTTTCACAAGGTTGTCGCTAAATGATATATTGCTCACACATGCCATGGGCATATGTGAAATGACACCCCAAAATAAATTCTGCTGCTTCTCCTGAGTACGGGGATACCACATGTGTGGGATTATTTGGGAGCCTAGCTGCGTACGGGGCCCCAAAAGCCAAGCACCGCCTTCAGGCTTTCTAAGGTCGTATGCAGGGTCTCCACGAGGACGACAGAGTTCACTGTCGCTGAAGTGCATGAACCGCAAAATCTGCTCGTATCGTGCCCTGGACATGGAAGCAGAGAACACTTGCATATGGTGAATTGGGTCAGTGGACCAATATGACCGCAACTCACTCTCTTTGGTTATGCCCATGTTGAGGGAGAGGCCCAGACAGATCTTAAATTCGGAAACCGTAATTGGTTTCCAATGTCTGGCAAGGGCGGACCGGGGAATAGTGGTGATGTGTTGACCAGCGTACAAATTGCTTTGGTCCACAATAGATCTATAGAGATCTTCGGTGAAAAACAGTGAGTAAAAATCAAGTGGCGTAAAATCAACTGTTTCCACGTTAATGCCAGGTTGGCCAGTGAATGGGGGAAGTACGGGTTCTGCAGAAGTGGTGGGCACCCAATCAGGATTGGCGAATTCTGCAGGAAGGGCACTATGGGTACGATGGGCCTGTCTTTGTCTTCGTCTTGGTGGCAGCGGGACACTACTTGTGCTTGCCACCTTGCTAGCTTGAACTGCACTTATGGGACTCGCCACGTCACCACGTGATACTGCAGTGCTGGATGTACGTCCAGGGTGTACTAGGCCGCTGGTGCTTGCCAGTTCACCAGAAGGATGAGTGGCTCTAGTATGTCTCTGCTCCATACGAGGGACCTGCGGTTCCTGCACCTCAACAACAGAAGAAGTTCGGGATCGGGTACGCCTGCCTTTTCATCTCCGTCGTCAGAGCTATCTGTCATGGAGCCGCTGTCCTCTACAGGATCGTATTCTGAGCCTGAATCTGACAGATCAGTGACTTCCTCTTCACTATCCGTCATGCTCAGAAATGTGTAGGCCTCTTCACTAGTGTACCTTTGCTTTGCCATTTTGGGCTCTAAATTTAGGGGTACACTAGTGAGACTCACAGGTAAAAAAGCACCTAGGCTGTCAGCGACTGTATCAAAACGCTACAAAAAAAACTGTTAGCGATCGCAGGGATCAGGCCTGACTCTGTGAACGCTGCAGTTACGTATGTGTGTTGTGTTTTGTAAGTGACAGTGATCGATCGATACTGCACTTGGGTGGGCTGGGCTTGGCGGAGGGGCTAAACGCAGGTGCTAGCAGGTATCTGGGCTGATCCCGCTAACAATGCGTTTTTGGGAAACCTAAACTGCTGGCGATGCTAATATAGATCTGATCAGATATTGATCTGTTCAGATACTATATTACTAAGGGAGGTGTATGCTTTGCGCGTGGGTGTTAGCGGTACTGGCACTAACCTGACGCTGCCTGGGGCGACGCAGACCCTATCTGACCCTCAAACTTATATCAACCGCCGGGTGATCAGGGGGTTAAACCTTTATTAGGTAATCAATGGCGAGTGCCCTGAAACTATAAACAAATAACTAACCAACCAGCGTCACCTGTAACAGTTATATGGTGATCACTGGTGAAAGGGTTAACTAGGGGGCAATCAGGGGGCTTTATGCGGTAGTATATGGGGGTCCCTGATGCTATAAAAAGCTGCGGCGAACCTAAATACCTACCTGCCTAACTAGCGTCACCTGTGACACTAATACAGCGATCAGAAAAACGATCGTTTATTAGTGACACTGGCGATGGAGGGTGATCATGGGGTTAAACCTTTATTGGGGGGGTTAGGGGGGGTACCCTAGACCTAAAGGGGGCTAACCCTAACTGCCCTAACAGTTATTGCAGTCACAAATGACACCAATGCAATAATAATAAAAAAAAATGCAATTGGTGTCACTGTGACTGGGGGTGCAGGGGTGATTGGGGGGGTGATCGGGGGGTGAAGGGGGGGGTGAAAGTGTGCCTGGCGTGTTCTACTGTTAGTGTAGTGTGTTGGTGCAACTCACTGATCCTCTCTCCTCGGTGCGGGAATGAAAAAGACTGACACGAGGAGAGATTACATCACTTCCTCTGCCTGCGTTTACAATACAGGAGAGGAAGTGATGTAGTGGTAGAATTTCATTCGTCAGGAGCGATCGCGAGGGGGTGGCCATGAATGAATGGCCGCCCCCTCATCCCGGATCGCTCCTGCACGGAATCCGACCGCCGCTGGCACCGGGGGGCCCCCCACCCGCGGGAAGGCATGGACGTACCTGTATGCCAATATGCCTGCCCGTGCCATTCTGCCGACGTACATCAGCGTGCGGAGGTCCGCAACTGGTTAATGTCTGACTTCTGTGCAGCTTGCTTTTTATATTTGATTATCTTTAAAGTGATTGTAAACCCTTGTGTGATTTTATTTATTTATTTTATTTTAACATATAACATATACTTAAAAAACAATAAACATATACTTACCTCCACTGTGCAGTTCGTTTTGCATCCTCCTCCTCCCTTCTGGGGTCCCCCAAAGGCATTTGTGGCTCCTCCTAGCATCAGTAAGCTCTCCTAGAGGGTTATCTTGCATGTGCGCATCCGAGTCCAATATTTGTGTGCATAGACAAAGCATACCAGACTCGGCCCTGCCACCCGGAGCCCCCATCAACGGATTTGATTGACAGCAGCGGGAGCCAATGGCTGCGCTGCTATCAATCTATCCAATCAAGAGCCGAGAACCCCAAGCAGAGAGGTACAGCGCGTCTCTGCCGAGGGAACAAATGGGCTCAGGTGGGGGTAAAACGGTGGAGCTAGGGGGCCGGTCACTGTCAGAAGTTTTTTCAACTTAATGCATAGGATGCATTAAGGTGAAAAAATACAAGGGTTTACAACCCCCTTAAGTTTGCCAATTATGCTGCATATGATGTAAAGCAGAGGCACTGTACTTACCTGTGCACCATATGAATACACCTCTAAAAAGATTGCAACATTGTTGAGTGCAGAGATTTCTTTGGAATGCATTTGACTGACCAAGTGGTACATGTCTTTCTCCAGCACCCAATATATTAAAGTGATATTAAGAAGAAAAAAAAAGTCATACTTGCCTGCTCTGTGCAGTGTTTTTGTTTTTGCACAGAGCAGCCCAGATCCTCCTCCTCCATTCACACACACAGCCGCTGCTCACCGGCTGTGATTGAGTGCAGCAGAAGCCAGTGGCTCCGGCTGCAGTCTTAGCCAATGAGGGAGTGTCCCCGGAGAGCTGAGTTATTCGTGCACATTTCTGAAGGAAGATTGCGCTGAGGTAAGTATTAGGGGGGCTTGGGGTGCTGCTACACAGAGAAGGTGTTTTACAAAAACTTTCAGCCTTTACAAACTTTATTGTGCAGTACATGTGCTCCTCACCCTTTAGGTGTGTGTGTGTGTGTGTGTGTATATATATATATATATATATATATATATATATAAGATTGGGGTGATTAAACTCAAGCAGTAGGTGCATTTACAATGAGTTGTGCCAGTCCCGAAACTGTATTTTAGGGCATGGCAGCCCACTTTTATTTAAAAGCAAGTCAAAGTTTATACAGAAAGGTAATTTCATACACGGGTTCTCACCATCACTGCAAAGACATAACATTCAGGCTCCTGGCTCTCTTGTGGCAGCTTTACTGCTCAGAGTATATTTGCAGGGTCTTTCTGACCATCAAACACACCCCAGTGGTATGCGCAGACACTAAACTTTAGCTCTGTGTCTTTCCTTGCAGCTCCCAAGCTGCGCTTGTTCCTCCTGGACTCTCTCTCCTGGAGCCTTCTGGCTTCTCCAGTCCCACATGGACTTCCTCTCAGGCTTGGGCCTTCCTCTGTACCAACCTGAACACCTTGATGCATGACAGCATCCCACACGGCTTCCATAAGACACACTGACCTCTCTCAGGGGGGGTACGGCCCTCTAACTCTGGTTCTGTTATGAAGCCAGCACACACCTGAGCCATCAGGGTGCTTGCATCTCTCTAAATCTAGCGTAAACCACCATTTTACCAAGTAGTACAGGGACACCCTACTACAGTATAAATGTAGCGATATGACTGTCAACAAGAAGCACTGTACCTTTTCAGTGTTTCTAGATATCGCTTGTCCCCTTGGTAATCAGTGACCACATATCTGTGCGTCCAGCAAAGTGAGATATGGGACATATAGTTCTTCAAACTATTACTATGCAACCATGTACCCTAAGACTACACCTCCCAGGGATCTCCGCGTTGACATGAAGATTGCTGGGAGTGACCATATAAGGAGCAAGAAGCCCGCGCAGAGTGTCTTCCTCCTGGGCCTGACGCGAGACGGACCTCTCTGTGTAACAGGTAGCGGCCTACCAAGCTGAGCTTTACTTCCAACGAGAGGCCTAAGGGGCTAGCTCTGTTATCAGCTGTCAGACATCCTGTCGCTAACATCATTTGGATCGCCTGCCTGACGGTGTGGGTGCGTGGGGCAAGTTTCACCTCAGAAGACAGAGACAGTGAATCCGCTGCCTGAGTGCTACTAACCGTGTTCCTGTCCAGAAGACCTTGGATCGATTGGTCATTGGTGAGAGGGCAAATAGCTTGACCCTTTATTCCTTGCTACTATTACAGAACACTGTGCACAGACATCTTTACCCCAAGATCACTTTACTGCATTGCTTGAACACTGTGCTCAGACGCCTTAGATCTTCACCACTAGGAACCTATTGCTTTATCTCCAACCAAACGGATTACAATTAATGAGCATAAAGCATTAAACAGATTACAATTAATGAGGATGAACATCAGATCTGCAACGTCGGAAATCTTTTGTCATTACTTATAGGAAAGCTTATATCTTACCTTTTAATAGAACTGCTCTTTCATTAGGATTTCATTTTCATTCACTTTCATTAGGACTAGATTACATCATTCTTAAAGTAGCCCCGTAAGTAGTTGACTGAAACATCCGCTAGGAGGTGACTTTGTATCTAAATATAGTGCACATATATGTATATAGCATTTTTCTTTGCTGAACCATTGTGTCTTTGAGAGGAAATTGTTTTCTGAATTGGTTCTGTTAAGCCAGCTTAGCAGGTTCATTACCTCTGCTTGTAAAATAACTTCCTTTGTCTGGCTCAAGTAAAATATTTCAGAACCTAATATTACTGAGTGGTTTGATTCTTGCTGCACAGTGTTACAAGAATGTCTGAACCCAGAGTGTCAGGTGGGTTGGAAGGTTTACTTGGTCATGACTGTTCAGATGAGCAGGTAATTCTCAGCAGTCCTCAAGGGGTTAGTGCTACATATAACTATATATATAATACTAAGCAAAAGTTAAAGTTACAGACCGGTGTAAAAAAAAAATGCTCTAAATTAGGAATGCTTTCAGAAATAGAAGTGCTAATAGTTCATTTTTAGCAATTAACTAAATGAAAGTAAATGAACAGTATAGAATCCATAGCCCATCAATATTTGGTGTGGCCACCATTTGCCTTCAAAATAGCATCCTCCACCCCAAACTCGCTCATCTGTGTCTTTATGGACCTTGCTTTATGCACTATAATGCAAGTTGTTGGCCATTAAAAGGGTCTAGGGGCCCAGTCATTGCTTTGTACACTGCTCCAAATCATTTGTTGGAGGGAGGATTATGGTGTGGGGTTAGTTTTCAGGGGTTGGGCTTGGCCCCTTAGTTCCAGTGAAGGGAACTCTTAACGTGCCAGCATACCAAGAGATTTTGGACAATTTCATGCTCCCAACTTTGTGGGAACAGTTTGAGGATGTCCCCTTCCCGTTCCAACATAACTGTGCACCAGTGCACAAAGCAAGGTCCATAAAGACATGGATGAGCAAGTTTTGGGGTGGAGGAACTTGACTGGCCTGCACAGTCCTGACCTCAACCTGATAGAACACTTTTGGGATGAATTAGAGCGGAGACTGCAAACCAGGCGTCCACATCAGTGCCTGACCTCACAAATGCACTTTTGGAAGAATGGTCAAACATTCCCTTAAACAAAATTCTTGTGGATAGTCTTCTCAGAAAATTTTAAGCTGTTATAGCTGCAAAGGGTGGGCCAACTCAATATTTAACCCTACGGACTAAGACTGGGATGTCATTAACACTCATGTGCATGCGGGTACAAGGATTAAAGACTATGTACAACGTATACAATATGTAGGCTCAAATTCGATTTAAACATACTCCTTTCAGCCATTAATTAGTGCAATTTAACCATGCCTATTTTCAGTGTGGCGCTATAATCTTCTCTTTCCCAAAGTGTCCCTCATTCTTAAAGCGGAGTTCCACCCACCCTTTTCAAAATTAAAAGTAAGCAGCTACACATACTGTAGCTGCTGACTTTTAACATTAGGACACTTGCCTGTCCTGGAGTCCAGCGATGTCGGCAACGCAGCCGATGTTTACACCGGCTGGTCGGGTGCTGCCGCCACCATTGCGGGTAAGGGAATCCTGCAGTGTAGCCTGCCAGCTTCATGGTCGGGTCCATACTATGCATGTGCAAAGCGTGCTGCACTCTCTCACTGGCCCGGCAGAAGGGGAGGGAGGAGAGAGGGGGAGGTGGGCCAAGCTGCTGATGTAATTCACGTGGCCCGGTAAAAATACAGGTACCCGCTCCCCCCTCCTCCCCGAAAGGTGCAAAATGTGGTACCGGGGGGGGGATCAGATAAGTGGAATTTTGAAGGTACGCTTGTGTAAACTTTCTGTGTTCACAGTTCCATAGGCCGAACTGTCTTTGTTTGGACTTTTTTTTTTATCAGTGTTCTTGTTTACTAGCTTCTGTGCCACTCCTTTGCAGCATTTCTGTTTCGTTTGTGATTTATTATGGTCTTTTTCATTCATTTATCAAACAACAACAAAGAAAAGAATTCCAACTCAACTTGCGAACCTGCAACAAACTGAGTCCTGTCTAGCAGTTCACGTTAAAAACGGGTTTAGTTTGCACACAATGGAGGCCACAACAAAGCATCCCAGTATTGTCTGGAGTTCTATCTCTAAAAATTCTGAGAGCCTCCATAGTAGGCATACATTTATAAAGGATAGATTGAGGGCATTCATTTAACCTTTTTAAATTCTGATAGGGCTAATAAAAATGTATGTGTGTATGTATGTATGTATGTGTGTGTGTGTGTGTGTGTATATATATATATATATATATATATATATATATATATAAATAAATACATTTTTTTTATTATTATTTTTTTTTTTTTACATTCACTGGCTATTCCCAACAGTTCAGGAAAAACTATGCATTCCATTAATCTCCCAAAAATGTAATAAGCAGCTAGTAGTAGAAGTTATGCATGTTCGGCTAGTAATAGGTGAGCAGGTCCTGCAGAAGAAAGTGTTGGTAGGGCTGCACAAACTAGTGGTAGGGCATGTTTAATGCAAACTAGTCTACAGTGAGGAAAAGGCTGTGGAAGATGGGATGGCAAACAGCACATGAGTGCCATTACAAGAAGAGAAGAAATGCTTAGAGGGAGAGGCTGAAGAGCAGGGAAAAGGCTGGTGAGGGGAAGGGCAAACTTGCAGAGAACAGAGGCAGCAGCCATTCAAAGCCTTTTGTCTAAGCTCTCCCAAAGGCAATGGTAGCTGTAACCCCAAGGTCAGTCCAAGCACCTATACCATATGGGCCTGTTGTCTGCTGCTGACATTAGCATTATGACTCCGCAAAACTGAACTTGGTGAAAGCAGCACGTCATTGGGGCAAGGTAGATGTGTTCATTTTCCCTTCTCCAGTTCCTGTTGTGGAAAAAAATATGTTGGTCAAGTATGTCCAGCATCTCAATGCCAGCGCAGCACAGCTGCAGGCTCTAAAACTGCTTCCATTCCATTTTTTAGAAACTGCAGCCTCCTGCCAGTTCATGGCCTTTGCAGCCCCAAGATGGCAAGTGCCACCATTACTTTTCAAAGTAATGAAGGAAAACATGTCTCTGTCACTTGGTACATGACTGCAGACCCTTGGTCCATTAAACACAGGCAGCAACATTATATATAATTTTCTGCACACTGGGTTAACGCAATGCCTAAATATGGGATAGATGTAGCAAAGAGTATGTGTGAGATCACCCCTTTCCCCTCAATGGCCTCATCCTCAGAGTCATCCTCAGCATTAGGGTGGCCAGGTTCTGCCATGAGTCTGAAAACCTTTTCAGCTCCCCAGGCAAATTGTTGCTATGCAGTGCTGCAGCTTGTGTGCCTGTGGCAAAGAAGCCAGAGATACTGTAATTTTTCCAGGCTGACCACACAGCAGTTGAAAATGGTCAAGTTCATGTGTGATTAAGGCACAAATTCATGGTCTGCCTTTGGACTGGGGAAATGTATACATTAACCTTCCCTATAAAAATAAATCTGGTCTGGACTACAGGAGACTTTGAAAAAATGCTGCAGATACCAATAAATATATCTTTAATTGTAATGCTGCTTGCAGTTGCAGCCATCATGACCATTGTGGTACTTCTCATTTTAATCCCTTCAGTAGGAAAAAAAAGTCCTATTCCATATCTTTGAATTTGAAGACTATTCTGTCTAAAAGCATCTTGGGGGTTATTTAAGAAAGGCAAATACAATTTGCACTACAAGTGCAGAGTGCACTTGAAATTGCACTTGGAAGTGCAGTCGCTGTAGATCCGAGGGTAACATGCAAGGGAAAAAAAACAGCATTTTATCTTGCACATGATTGAATGATAAAATCAGCAGAGCTTCCCCTCAATTATGATCCACCCCTCAGATTTACAGCGACTGCACTTTCAGTGCAATTTCAAGTGCACTTTGCACTTGTAGTTTGCACTTGCAGTGCAAAGTGGATTTGCCTTTCGTAAATAACCCCTAGTGTGTCACTGGGAACTTTTTTCATAGTGTCTCTTCTGCAAGCAGAACTTCTGCTTAGTATCTGCTCAGATACTGACCTGCAGCTGGAAAAAACATCTGACAATTGTGTCTCAGATGTTACCATTTAATTTTCAAGCAGTATTAAACCTGCCTTATCAAACTATTGACAATAGGCAGGTTTCACCTGCTTTCATCATATTTTTTTATTTTTTTATTAAGACTCCTTCCTATGACTGTTAGAGATCTGCTATTTTTGGCTGGTCAAAATCAAAAAAAATAACAAAGCTATATGAAAAAGCATAAGTTGCTGCTAAAACTACCCATTTTTTTCTAAACTGAAATAAATGAGATTGCTGTGTAAAATCCAAGTTCGCTGTACAAGAAAAAATCTAGAGCCAAATATGTGCTGCATAGAACACCGTGTCTGAAGCTGTCCAGGAAAATCATGCTATTCTGTAACAACTTGTACAGTTGTAAGCCTGTAAATAAAAGTATTTGTGTATTTCCATTGTTACCCTCAAACTCATCCTGACATATTTTATCGTTATAATACAGGGTGACCATTGGTTATTATCGCCTATTTAGGCTGTGGCATTGGCATCATTACTAATGCCGCGTACACACGATCAGACTATACGGTGGCCTTAGTCTGGCGGACAAACCGCCGCAAAGTCCGCCGGACTGTCTGAACGAGCGGACCTGCCCACACGCGGGACTTTTCCGGTGGACATAGTCTACCGTACTTTTGAAATGAACGGACTTGCCCACACACACGGAGGAAAGTCCGTTCATTTTGAGCGCGGCTCCAGGTAGCCGGGACTAGCGAACAAAGTCAATGTCGCCGCCTTCGGCTCTTTTACTAGCAGAGAAGCCTGGCTTTCTTCTTCGCCGCAGTCTGGGGGTCTTCTTCCAACTTTGGGGGTCTTGTCCCCCTCTTTGGGGGTCTTTCCCTCCTCTTCGGTTTATTCTTGCCGGGCCTCCGCGCCTCCTTCTTGCTCTTTTACAAGCGGTGGCCCGGTCTTCTATCGCCGCTGTCGCTGCTGTCTTCACCGCCTTCTGTTCTTCTCTTCTTGAGCTGTTGACTCGTCGCTGTGTCTGGCCACAATGACAGGGACGCGTGTGGCGACTTATATAGGGACATCGCCGGGTGATGTCCCCGCCCATTATGATGTCACCGTCCCAGAGGATGCCGCACGCCACGTCCCTGTCATTGTGGCAAGAGACAGCGACGAGTCAACAGCTCAAGAAGAGAAGAACAGAAGGCGGCGAAGACAGCGGTGACGGCGGCGATAGAAGACCGGCCCACCGCTTGTAAAAGAGCTAGAAGGAGGCGCGGAGGCCCGGCAAGAATAAACCAAAGAGGAGGGAAAGACCCCCAAAGAGGGGTGACATCAACCGATGACCCCGCCCCTTGTCCCTATATAAGTCGCCGCGGAGCGCGTCCCTGGCATTACGGCCGGAGAGAACTTCGAGTCAACATCTCCAGGAGAAGGAGGAGAAGAAGAAGGGAAGGCGGCGGCGGCGACAGAAGACTGGGCCACCACCTGTAAAAGAGCTATAAGAAGGCGCGGTGGCCCGGCAGAAGAACCGAAGAGGGGGACAAGACCCCCGAAGTCGGAAGAAGAGGCCGGCGGCGAGGAAGAAAGCCGGGCTCCTCCGCTAGTAAAAGAGCTACAAGAAGATAGCAGAGGAGTCCGGCGAGAAGACCCCCGGAGCTGTGCAATAAACTATTTTATCTTGTGTGTTGTGTTTTTTTTGTACTTTATTTTACAGGTGAATGGGTAGGGGTACATTGTACCCCATACTCATTCACATAGGGTGGGGGCCGGTATCCGGGGGCCCCCTTATTAAAGGGGGCACCCAGGTTCCGATAAACACCTCGCCCGCAGACCCCGACAACCAACGGCCAGGGTTGTCGGGAAGAGGCCCTTGTCCTCATCAACATGGGGACAAGGTGCTTTAGGGTGGGGGGCCGCGCGGCCCCCCCTTCCCCAAGGCACCCCCCATGTTGAGGGCACGCGGCCTGGTATGGCTCAGGAGGGGGGGCGCTCGCTCGTCCCCCCCTTTCCTGGCCGGCCGGGTAGTGTGCTCGGACGAGGGTCTGATGTGGACCTGGGGGGACCCTCATGCCGATTTTTTGCGCCGTTGGGGTTCCCCTTTAAGTCCATACCAGGTGGCGGGGCCAGCGACGTCTCCTTCGCGGGCCCCGCCTACCTGGAGACCCGCTCGAAATGAGCGGACTTTTCTCCGGGCGGGAAAAGTCTGTTCATTTCAAAAGTACGGCGGACTGCCACACACACGGCCGGATTGTCTGCCGAAATGCAAGTCCGGTGGGAAGATTGGAGTGCAAAACTACTTTTTAAGTCCGCCGTACTTTCGGGTCAAAAAAGTATGCTGGAGGCTACACACGGGGGGATTGTCCGGCGGACTTTAGTTTGCCGGACTTTTCCACCCGCTTGTTTGATCGTGTGTACGTGGCATAAGACTAACTAAAAGAATCCCTGTCTCTTAAAAAGCGCTACTATATGATACATTTCTGAATATACCCATTTGTGATGATAGCGTGTGTGTACAGAATTGTATTGCTAATCCGAATCTTTCAGCAAAAGTCGGTGGTGGCAGTTTAAAGGGTTACATTTTTAGTTGCCTTAACCCAGTGATAATCACTCTCAGGCTGCTGGAACCTAGGTTGCGATCCCGCCAGTTAGAGAATTTTGTGCAGGGTGAGGCTAATAGGGTCATTGTTGCATATCAAGTGACAGCGCAGTGTGAAGTTGATTAGTCAGTTGCCACCAGTCACAACATCCATTCAAAAACTGCTGTATATGCTAAAATGGGAGCAAGATCTTTACAATTCTATGGATTTCTAGACCAACATGAAGTTTTAAGTCTCAAGTTTTTCATTAAGTCTTCTTTTATAGAATCTTTTTATAAAACATTGAAGAGCTAGTATGTGGTCCCCATTTGATTATTTAAACTTTACTCTTATGTATCACCAGAGTGCTATATGTCAATGCCAAATGTGTACATTTCTCTTAGAATTTACAACCTGATCTATTTAATAATCCAGGTTAACCTAGCAAAACAACCTGAAACTGCTTTGTTTCATAAGTTTGATAGAAAACTTCCTAAATATGCAACTTGAAACATGTATATTGTTAGCCATCAGGATAGCAATAGCAAAAAATTGGAAATGGTCTAGTATCTTTAGCCTTTTGTCAAGCACAAGTTAATTTGGTTTATGGGGAACAATAAATTCAACTGTACGTAACAAAATACCCAAAACAAATTTGATAAAGCACGGGATCCATTATTACATTATTCTTTGATGAATTCCTGAGGCCAACAGCAACAACCCCCTTTCCCCAAATTTTTAGTTGTATTCTTTATTTCTTTTCATCTTTTATTTTTTATTTTTTATTTCCTTTAATCTGTTTGGCTAACCCTTGTAACAGCCTAGAGGGGAAATGGCCAAGTCTTCTTCCTCCTTTTACCATCTCGTTAATTGTATGTCTACCTAGGCTTAGGGATTTGATCTGGCCTAGAGATGAAGACTATTTTCCATAATACTCTAATTGATGTCAGCTGCATGTGCTTTCAGAAGTGTATAAAGGCATTCCCATGAAGGATGACATACTGAAGAGCAATTATTATTTTATTTTTTTATTGTTGCACTACTGCATAAGATGACATTTCCATTCCATGTGGTTGCATTTTTCTTTTACCAAAATCCCTCAAAGAGAATGAAATATACAAAAAGCATGTCAAATTTCCAGGTGATTTTTAGATTAATTTTTCAAACCTCTAACGCAAACCTATGGGTATCTAAACATTAACACTGAGCCCTGCAAGTGCTATCTCAGTGTCTTGAGTACCTCCTACTAGGGTTCCACCACTTTGTGATAGTGAAGTGTACTGCATACCCCCCATGCCCACATTACAATGCCTGGATCTGAATGACTCTTCAGCTAGTGTGTCTATAGATATGTGTTTATAGCGATTTTGCTTTCATAGCATTTTCAGTAGGTCATTCTGAGTGGAGGGGGAACATTAACAGCTTTCATTTAAAAAACAAAAACTTAAAGGTTTGCTTTAAATATTTGTGTTTTATCGCAACAGAAAATATACAAATTTCACAGTTTGCTATATAGTTAAAGGCTCTAAGAAAATCTTTAATTCCTCTTTTCTCTCTTCTGTTCATTTATTATTTAATGAGGCTGAACCCTCCAGTTAAAAAAGAGAAAAACAATCCCTTGGTGTTTGCTGTAATGGAACAGTAATGCTTATGGTCAAATTCTCTTTAACAAGCTATATTAATAGAAACTGTCTAATCTATTATGCCGGCAGCCTTGAAACACATTCTGCAAACATCCCAGCTACAACACAAGTGTTGGAAGTGGTCTTGGAGCTTGTGATTTGGGAATGGGAGCTGCTTTCCTCTAAGCAGATGTGTGGAGCAAAGTTCACTCTGAGTGCAGCTACATTGGGAGCACAGCAAGTATTGTTCTGTCAAGATATAGAGATTGGGATAAATAACTACGGTAAATTCAATATTCTGAATGGGGGAAGGGATGGCAGAATTTACCGCTGGTGTAGTATTCCAGACAATTAGGTGTTTCGTCTTTTCTTCTTTTTCTTTTCACCTCCCTGCAGGACCTCCTAACAGAAAAAAAACAACTTCACCATCAAAAAGTGTTTACTACAGGTTGTAGGAGGGGTGATACAAAATGCATATTATAGTATGTGTAAAATGGGTATTCAATTCTGGGTATTGCTAATGAAGTTTTAAAGGGAAACTATAGTTTTTAAGATATCTGAGGCAGGTAATGAGGGCAATCCATGGCGATCAGGATATCGACCCTTGGTATGATTAGCTGGCAGAAAGTTCTAATAGGTGCAGGTAAAGCTTTATGCCTAGTACACGTGATCAGAAAATTGTACAAAAATTTTTCTAGTACGATACCAGATCATACGATTTTCATTGAATCGGTACAGTATTTGTCTAAAAACAATCGGAAGAGCAAGACCACGCATGCTCGGAAACAAGAGAATACATTACATTGGGCGGCACAGTGGTGTAGTGGTTAGCATTCTCACCTAGAGGTACGAAGGATCGCTGGTTCGAATCCCAACCATGACACTACCTGCCTGGAGTTTGCATGTTCTCCCTGTGCCTGCGTGGGTTTCCTCCGGTTACTCCGGTTTCTTCCCACAAACCAAAGACATGCAGGTAGGTTAATTGGCTTCTGTCCAAAATTGGCCCTAGTATATGAATGGGGACCTTGGATTGTGGGCTCCTTGAGGGTAGGGACTGATGTGAGTGTGTAATGTACAGGGATAGGGACAATTGTAGACACTCAGGTTGAACTGGATGGACTGGTGTCTTTATTCAACCTTGCTAACTCTGAAACTATTACAATACAATACATTACATCACTTCTGAAGTTGTATTCTGTCATACAAGAATTTTCGTAAGTTTAGTAGCCTCTTCATTTTCGATATGAGACTAAGATGGAAAAAAACAGGCAATCATTCGTCCAATAGTCTCATCATGTGTATGAGGCTTTAGGCTGGATTTGGTTAGAATGGCACACTCAGTGTGCACTGTGGGCATTAGGGAGGCTTTGTACTGTTGAGCTGTGAACACCAGAAAACAAGTAAAGAGTAAGACAGGAAGCAGGAGCCTCTTAGATAAGACTGTAGTATTTAATAAACCAAGTGCATTAAAAACACTCACATTTTAGTATCGTTAATCAGGCACAGTACAGTCCAATTAAACCAATCTCCGTCACAGTTTTCAGCAGGGGTCACGTCCTGTGGGTCCGTGCATTGCCAGCGTCCTGACCATCAGGAGACTTTCGGCATTCAAGCGGAGTCCAAAGCGAGGCTTGGAGGGCAGCTGGTGGATCACAGGAGAGTGCTGGAACACAGCATGTGGTGTGGTTGGTGTCACGTATGTAATTGCGGCGCGTTTCCAAGCATGCGCACTCTTGTATGGACTCCTATTTCATGCTATATACTGTAACCTGCGCCACTATCCATTGTATACCTTTACCAGAAAACAAGTGCTTAGGGAGAATATTTTTAACATGTGGAACCACTCCAGTGGTGTTACCAATGTCATTTTAACCAATATCAGTGTCTTGCATTTTGTGAGAGTGCCTAGTTGTAACTGAAAGGCTGCGTGTTTCACTGAGCAGCTCTTGCCTGTACTCAGAACTATATGGACATTTAGCTCAGCTTTTAAAGCATGCAGTACCTACATGTTGGCAGCCTGTAAAAAAATGATTAAGGCTTGGTACACACCAATACTTTTTTTACGGGTTGAACGTAAAAAACTGACCGCTTCGGTCGGAGCCGCTGTAACAACAATCTGACGTTAGTGCAGTGATCTCTCCCTCTGAGCCATTGTGTTCTGACAGGGGGATGCCCCCCCCCCATGCCAGAACGCTCCGGTTAGCGCTCTCTGCCATTGGCTGAGATTGCTAATTGGGAGCGGGTCGGCTGCTGGTTTTCCATCGGCTGACATACACATGGGCCAAATGTCAGCCAGTTTATATTGAACTGGTCAATACCTCACAACATTCTGCCTGTGTGTACGGGCTAAAGTCAGTTTGTCCAGTCTTTACCAGGAGAAAGGGATGGGTTGTGCTCTCTTCTTTATGTTGAATTCTGCTGCCTATCTAATCTCTCTGCTCTCGGTGTCTGTTTCACAGAACAAATGTAAATTTTCCTCTGGAAAGTTGTTGATCATATTTCAAGATTGCCACTGTATGGCTGCAAGTGGTAGATATAAAGTCTTAATATGTATTTTTTTTCTGTTAACTACATTAAAAACATGTATAATACTGCAGATCTTATCACAATAAATTAAAAATCTTTATAATAACCACTTCAGCCCCGGTAGAATTTACCCCCTTTCTGACCAGAGCACTTTTTGTTGCGTTGCTTTAACTGACAATTGCGCAGTCGTGTAACGTGGCTTCCCACAAATGGAGCTTTCTTTTGGTGGTTATAGCGTCTACAAAATAGGGGATAGTTTTGGGGGATTTTTATTGATGATTTTTTTTTCTCTAGTAACGGTGGCAATCGGCGATTTTTATCATGACTGCTACATTATGGTGGACACATCGGACAATTTTGACACATTTTGTGGACCATTGGCATTAATATAACGATCAAAAATTGCATTGATTACTGTAAAAATGTCACTGGCAGTGAAGGGGTTAACCACTAAGTGGCACTGTAGGGGTTAAGTGTGTCCTAGGGAGTGATTCTAATTGTGGGGGAGAGGGGTTGTGTGTGACATGTCACTGATCAGCTCTCCCTATTACAGGGAGCCCTGATCGGTGACAGTGTCATTAGGCACAACGGGGAGATGGTTGTTTACATTAGCATCTCCCCCAGACATTGAGTCCGCGGGACGTGCGATCACGGTCACGGAGCTCCCGGCAGGCACGCACGCAAGCCGCCACTTAAAGGGCAATGTACAGGTACGTTAATCTGCCCGTACGCGCCCTTCTGTCGCAGTATATCTGCGTGAGGCAGTCGGGAAGCAGTTAAGTAGTGAACATTCTGTATAAAATGGTAATGGCTGACCAGCTATGCAGACATCCTTAATTTCTGAGTGCCAGTTTGTACCTCCCATACATTAAATAAAGCTATTCAGAGCCAATAAGAAAATGGGAGAGTACAGCGCACTTTTCATCTTGACTATTTTAAACCCCTTTCACACTGGGGGCTTTTTGCAGGCGCAATAGCGTTGAAAATAGTGCCTGCAAACCGCCCTAAAACAGCAGCTCCATTCACTCCAGTGTGAAAGCCCGAGGTGTGCTGGCAGGGTGTCAGAAAAATTCCTGCCAGCAGCTTCTTTGGAGCGGTGAACTCACCGCTCCTCTTCATTGAAATCAATGGGGCAGAGCTGTGGGTGGATTTAACCCCTTTTCAGCCGCTGGCAGGGGGTTAAATCCGACCCACTAGCAGCCGAATAGCGCCGCTAAAAAGACGGTAAAGCGTCAATAAATATAAAAATAGCGCCCCTTTTACTGCTGATGCCCTAGGTTGCACAGTGTGAAAGGGCTCTTAGAGCAGGGGTCTCCAAACTATGGTCCTCCAGTTGATCAGCAACTACAATTCCCAGCATACCTAATCATGTCTGTGAATGTTAGAGTTTTACAATGCCTTATGGGACGTGTAATATTGCAACAACTAGGAGGCCGTAGTTTGGATATGCCTGTCTTAGAAAATACTTTTTGCTGTGAGATAAGAGTCTTCCTTTGTACCCATATTAGGAAAGAAAAGATTACAAGTGGGTGGGTAGGGGGACCGGATTCCATTAGTTAAACAGGGTAAATAGACCAGTTTGAAGCGTAAAGGCATGTGTGCAAGTGTACCATTGGAAGGGTTGAACCAGCACTGTATTTAGCCCAATGGTATTCATGGGCCAGTGCGTAGAACAGCAGGATAAAGAGGGGCAGCACCAAGCCTGAAAATTTGTAAATGATTATTTTACGCTTAGGGCCCATTTATATTTTGCCCATCTGTTACAGTGCAACACATGTTAGTGCACAACACTTTGCACATTAATGTGTGCTGCGCTAATGCAGTCCTTTTGACTATGAATGGCTTGCCAACAGACCATTAGAGATCAAAAAAATGCACATGACCTTTTTTAAGCAATTCAGCGCACCACAATGCACAGAATGCCCCCTTTTGCTATGGTGCGTGTGATGCTTTCTACTGTATATTGCATTGAGCGCACCACATATAAAGCAGGCAGAAAAGGTGTAATTCACTGCCACTGTAATGCTACTCACAAGGTTTTCCTTCTTCTATCCCTATAGTAATTTGTGGCTTTTTGCAGGAAAACTGTAAGGGGCTGTTGAAAGGAGTCAGACGGTGTATTCCGGGACAAGAAACCTAAAATCATCATTCTAGTCTAACTCATGGTGACCTGTAAAGCAGAAAGGTAGTTCTGCAAACAGAACTATGTGTTATGGGGCCCCATAACAAAACCATTAATGCGTAACTCAGTTTTTGTTGAGAAAAAAAAAACATTCCCCTCTGGCTGATATACATTACAAAAATTATAACAAACTGTTGTAGATCCCTAACTTTTGTTATTCTGAAGTAATCCATGTGTGTTTCTGTGCCTCTGTTCTAAGTAGGTCTAATGGGAGTGGTTTCACAATTAACTGTCTGGTGTGGAGCTACAGGGCACTAATGAGAGAATCTGCTGGGCCTGCGTCCCTTTAGATGGGTTCCTATTGAAAGCATCTCTCTAAAAATGAAATTATTGTTGCAGGGGATGCCTGAAATCTGAATTGTATCTTAGACAGATTTCTGGGAAAATTGGTGAGCCAATCGCACAAACAGGAAATTATGTTTCTGATGAGTGATCAGTACTCACTCTATAGAAAACTCCGGGTAACCATATTGCAACGTATTCCCAGAAAATTACAGAGCTGCAGATTGAAAAGGAAAGGTAATTTTTAATAACATTCAATTCCAAAATGATTAGTATTGCAATCATATGCACTACATTATTTTTTCTTTATCTGCAATTTTTTTTTCCCCCATGAAAGTGGAGTTACCCTTTAAGGGCCATCACTTCTCTAATCTCAAAGGCAATTTCACATGCAGTCATATAGATCCCTAACTATAATCTCTATATTGCTTTGTTTTTATCTGCATAAATTACTGTATCCAGATGGTGCTGGGGTCGTTTTGCTTCTGGGCCCTGTAGCAGTTTAGCCTCCTGTGTACAAATAAACCGTGCCATATGCTGCTTTAAATAGTATATTTTACTGATTTAATAAGTAATTTTTAATAAAATTATCTCATGAAACAAGAGACACAGATTGTACAAAAAGCATTATTATTGCATTGTGGCTATTCAGGACATTCACATATTTCCAGTGGTTAGTGATGGACGAACTTCCGACGGGACGTTTCGCGAAAGCGAAATGCGAACGGACCCAAACGTTCGCGAAACCGAACGTTCGCCGCGGGCCCCATTGACTTCAATGGGAGGCGAACTTTGCAAACCTTCATGTCGAATTTGCGGCCACGTGGTAATTATTAGGGGGTAAAACGTAGTCCCACCATCTGGACAATGACATAATACATGTATGAGGTGAATTTGGGATCGATAACTACAAGCATTTTTATTTTATTTGGGAAATTGTTCTAACAATTCAGGACTATGGAGCTAATGAAGGCAATGGAGGAGAGGGAAGGTCAGGGACCAGGGTAGGCAAAGAAGAGGGTGCAGGAGATGATCACCAGCAGCGTGACATACCGGAATGACACATGCACCGTGATAGAGGCATCTGACAGCAGCACCGTAATACAGAGCACTGACAGCAGCACCGTGACATACAGCGCTGACAGCAGCACCGTGACATACAGCGCTGACAGCAGCACCGTGACATACAGCGCTGACAGCAGCACCGTGACATACAGCGCTGACAGCAGCACCGTGACATACAGCGCTGACAGCAGCACCGTGACATACAGCGCTGACAGCAGCACCGTGACATACAGCGCTGACAGCAGCACCGTGACATACAGCACTGACAGCAGCACCGTAAGCAGCCCCAGGAGGAAGTCAGCACAGCACAGGGATGGTGTGATCCCCTCATAATAAGAACCCCCAGGAGGAAGTCAGCACAGCACAGGGATAGTGTGATCCCTTCATAATAAGAACCCCCAGGAGGAAGTCAGCACAGCACAGGGATATCATAAGCAGCCCCAGTAGAAATATGACACCGCTCAACCTCTTCAAAGAGGAGGGTAGGGGCATATAGTACGGTGTGCTTTTTTGGGTCAAGGAAGTGAGCAGACTGTACGTCAGTCCCTATACCGCTGAAGGACTGCTGCAGTATAGGGCAGCGGTCAGCAGTGGTGCACGTCAACCCTATCTATTGTGGACCGATAGCGGTCCTTACAGAACAGCAGACTGTACCGCACTCAAGCCTATGTACCGTAGCACCCTATACCAAGTTACCAGTCCTTATAAGAACTTTTGTGGACCAAGCAGGTTGTGTATTAGTGTTTAGCAGACTGTACGTCAGTCCCTATACCGCTGAAGGACTGCTGCAGTATAGGGCAGCGGTCAGCAGTGGTGCACGTCAACCCTATCTATTGTGGACCGATAGCGGTCCTTACAGAACAGCAGACTGTACCGCACTCAAGCCTATGTACCGTAGCACCCTATACCAAGTTACCAGTCCTTATAAGAACTTTTGTGGACCAAGCAGGTTGTGTATTAGTGTTTAGCAGACTGTACGTCAGTCCCTATACCGCTGAAGGACTGCTGCAGTATAGGGCAGCGGTCAGCAGTGGTGCACGTCAACCCTATCTATTGTGGACCGATAGCGGTCCTTACAGAACAGCAGACTGTACCGCACTCAAGCCTATGTACCGTAGCACCCTATACCAAGTTACCAGTCCTTATAAGAACTTTTGTGGACCAAGCAGGTTGTGTATTAGTGTTTAGCAGACTGTACGTCAGTCCCTATACCGCTGAAGGACTGCTGCAGTATAGGGCAGCGGTCAGCAGTGGTGCACGTCAACCCTATCTATTGTGGACCGATAGCGGTCCTTACAGAACAGCAGACTGTACCGCACTCAAGCCTATGTACCGTAGCACCCTATACCAAGTTACCAGTCCTTATAAGAACTTTTGTGGACCAAGCAGGTTGTGTATTAGTGTTTAGCAGACTGTACGTCAGTCCCTATACCGCTGAAGGACTGCTGCAGTATAGGGCAGCGGTCAGCAGTGGTGCACGTCAACCCTATCTATTGTGGACCGATAGCGGTCCTTACAGAACAGCAGACTGTACCGCACTCAAGCCTATGTACCGTAGCACCCTATACCAAGTTACCAGTCCTTATAAGAACTTTTGTGGACCAAGCAGGTTGTGTATTAGTGTTTAGCAGACTGTACGTCAGTCCCTATACCGCTGAAGGACTGCTGCAGTATAGGGCAGCGGTCAGCAGTGGTGCACGTCAACCCTATCTATTGTGGACCGATAGCGGTCCTTACAGAACAGCAGACTGTACCGCACTCAAGCCTATGTACCGTAGCACCCTATACCAAGTTACCAGTCCTTATAAGAACTTTTGTGGAACAAGCAGGTTGTGTGTTAGTGATTAGCAGACTGTACGTCAGTCCCTATACCGCTGAAGGACTGCTGCAGTATAGGGCAGCGGTCAGCAGTGGTGCACGTCAACCCTATCTATTGTGGACCGATAGCGGTCCTTACAGAACAGCAGACTGTACCGCACTCAAGCCTATGTACCGTAGCACCCTATACCAAGTTACCAGTCCTTATAAGAACTTTTGTGGAACAAGTGAGTTGTGAATGTTTAGCAGACTGCAGCAGAAGGGCAGCAGTCAAGTATAATATCCTTTCTATATTTGGAAGAAAGAATATTATACATGTACAAGCCTATTACTGTACCACTGATACCAGTCCTGAAAAGAACCTTTGTGGAACTAATAATAACAGCAAGTCTTTAAAATTACCCTCACTGCCTGACAACACTGCTTCCTTCCTGTCCCTATACAAATTGGCAAAAAAAGAGAACGATTAGTGGTTACTGGAACAGCTCTTTTGTGGACCTTGATAGTAACAGCTAATGATGATGATGATGATGATGATGATGAAAGACTAATCTGGCTGTCCCTGTAGCATACACCGTCCTTTCCCTTTCTCTAAACTAACAAAAGACACTCAGGCTGCTGCAAGAATCAGCAGCACAGCAAACCTATCAACACCTAACACCTATACCAGTCCTGAAAAGAACTTTTGTGTACCAAATAGCTAGTGGTTTATCTCTCCCTACTCCACACAGGAACCTGTCCCTATCGTAACAGAAGAAAGAATGTAAAATGGCCACCGGATCGGGTGTATTTATAGGTTAGGGGGAATGTCCAAGTGTCCATGTGCTGTCATGTCTCAATTGGCTGTCCTGTATCACATGATAAACGTGTCACCAAAGGTTAAAGTTCTTGTATACATTAAACACGTAAGTCCGCCGCGGCGAACGACGGAAAAAGGCGTTCGAACGTGCGGACCGCGAATGTCGGAAATTCGCCGCGAAACGACCGCCGGGCGAAACGTTCGTCCATCACTACCAGTGGTTACCTTAGTCAACCACTGGCCCAATGCTCAAAGCAAGTAGTCAGTTTTGCTTTTATTATGAAAAATGGTCAGAACCTGAATGTACTTTAGATTACACTGACACTTTCACTACTATAATTGGACTTTGTTGTTTGGTGTTCTCAGTGTTTGCTCCATTACATGCATGCATGTATAGAGGGGACCTTGGTTAAAATCAACCTAACAGATGTAGCCTTGTAAAATTGGGTTTATTGGACATCAGATAACACTCTTTGAACTTAAAGTGCTGACTGGCAGATAGATAAATCAACAGATGTCACTTCGGGTTTTGTCTGTAAACAATTAGCACTAAAGAAATTCAGAACTTCTAAACATGCAGCATGGAAAAATGGAATTACCCAAGGGCAGATTCCATGGGCCCAAATCATATTGATTTTGTTATGGGGAAGTGTAGGAGTAAAGGAGGAATGTTTTACTCTCAGGACAATTGCAGTCTATCTGTTTTTAATGCAAGGGGAGGGATATTAAAGGAACAGACAGAGAGAATTATCTACCACGGGAAAAAAAAAGACAAACCGCAAATAAAGAAGTTCATGAGATAAACGCAAAACAGGGGTTGTTCCTCCATCCTTGGAGAACATGTATTCAGATATGTTTTGATTGTCAACTCTAGTAGTTATTTAGAAAATCTATTAAAAGTACAAACAAATGTAAAAATACAATTTTGTTAGTCTCTTCATTGTAAAGATTTTGGAATACAGCTATATCAATTGTGATTAGATATACAATTGTACATTATTACAATTAACTTTAGTAAGGTTATTATATGCTGAATCTCATAGAAGCTTTAAAATAATTTTGTCAAAAGTAGCCAACTGTATTGGTGAGATATATGCAACGTGTTTGAGTTTGCAAACCAAATGTGACCATTCTGAAGAGTTCCACTTCCACTATTGAATATTAATATATTTTTATATATTATGAAGAATGTGATTAGGGTATCAAACATTGAGATGGGCAGGAGCACACAAAGCTCCCAGGTAAAAAGATGGAATAAGGGCAAGAATATCTAGTTTAATATAAAGTTCAGAACATTTAAATGGACTAAACCTTGTGTCTAGCCAGGTTGTCTTATCTGCGGTTTTACCATTTTATATATAATGAATGTTACCAAACCTATTGTTAGCCAGTACCAAGACTCCGGAAGAAGGTTCACACTCCTTCATTTAAAAAAAAAAATCCTTCAAAAATAAAAAATAAAATGAAAAGACTGTTCAGAGATTATTCACACTGAAAGGTGGCTTATGGAATAAATACATAACCATAATTACACATAAACAAAGTACATCCTGCTACCGTGTTTCCCCGAAAGTAAGACAGTGTCTTACTTTCTTTTTATGCCCAAAAGCCCCACTATGTCTTACTTTCGGGGTATATCTTATATTGGAAAAAAATTGTCGAATTTTTTGTTTTAACCATAAAATTAACATTTATTAACAACCTGAACAGTACTGTATTCACCACAAAACAGTTTTATAAAAGGAAGTGCCAAGAATGTCTTGTTACAACATTGCATAACATGTAAAACAATGAAAAATGGTAAGAACGAACAGTGGAATACTGGAGGATAAAACAGATTTATGTGTGATACAGTACCACCTGCTGTATTTAATCCAGTGTGACACCTGCTGATACCCACTGGGTTACATACAGCAGATGATACCCCAGTATGCCAGTGTGTATGTTTTACTGATGTATGATTAATACTGTGTGCATTACCATATTTTAAGCAGGAGGCGGCAGTGACAAGTGCAGGGGACGGCGCGGTGACGTATGGAGAGGGGGACGGCTCAGGCGTGGGCAGGAGGTGGCGCTCATTAAGATCAGAGGGAAATGGCAGACGCGGCGACGTATGGAGAGGGGGACGGTGCGGACGTGGGCAGGAGGCGGCGCGCAGCTAGATGAGAGGGAGGCGGCAATACCCCCGTGTTTCCCCGAAAGTAAGACATATGTCTTACTTTCGGGGTACGGCTTATATTAGCCGACCCCTCTGAAACTCCCGATACGTCTTACAATCGGGGGTGTCTTACTATCGGGGAAACAGGGTAATACATTCAGATCATCACAATTTTGTTCATGGTTTTGCATTGCTGGATCCTCCTCCAGCAGTACTTTGTTCATTGCTTTCTTCCGGTTATCATTTTTCCCCTTTCCTCTATATTCTAGTTAGAAATCAGCCACGTAATCAGCATTTTATATACTGGCTAAAATGACTTGCAACAATTAGTTTGTAATCCTATTGGCTCACACAAATGTTTTATATACACGACATATCGTAGACTGAGTACACCTTAAATCTGAGTACCTATTTTAGATGCCTTTCCCAACCTTTTAACCCTTAAAATAACATCACCATCTCAGGAAACCCCTGCTAGTAATTACTAGATCTACAACTCATGCTACATTAGTATGATGGTCAGTGGGAAGACTGATCCTTACATTTGTGGTCATTGGGAAAAATATCCCACATACAGATGGCTAAATACATTATTGTTGTCAGTGGCTTCCTCTCTCATTGCTCAAGGAATCTTTTGCAATCTCCGGAGGAACCCTAGGGTTCCATATAACCATGGTTGAGAGAGGCTATTCCATGCAAGAAAGGAGTCCACGACAGATATTGTTGCAAGTGTGCAACAGAGCAAATGCTTTTTACAAGGAGCTAATGCATTGAGCTATTGGACTCAATAGCATATTTATGTCTTATACATTTTAAAGACTGTAATTGCCTCTTTATTTAGTTTTACATAAAATATTTACCATACAGAAAGCCATCGCAATGTTTCTTTGTCTCTATGATATCATTTGTGGATAGCTGAGAGTCTTTGTGCTTGTGTTGATGGGCAAATGTATCTTGCTTTTAGGCGCATGTGTTTGAAAATGTCGCTGGTGTCACTTTTTAGTTTTGCAAATAATAGGAAATGTGTAAAACTACAACTTTATTTTTTTATACTTTTGTTTTTACACTGCCTTTGTCCTGTTTTGAGAATTTCCCTTCACATTCTGGAGAGGTATCCCTATTAAACAACTTAATATCACCTCCTGTTCCTGTCACAATTTTAAAATGTTGGATTTTTCATTAATTATTGTGCTTGTGATTATGGTCACCAGTGCAAATAAGGTGGCTGTCCCACAAATGGCACTATAAATCTAGGTGATGTATCTTTCCCTGTTCTACCGAAAAAAAAAAAAAAAAAAAAGGTTTGGCTATATATTTTCAGAAGCTTTATATTTTGGGACTAGGTTAATGTTCACTAAAAAGTGTCCACTACAGAAACACAAAGCATTGATCTTAGCACCTGTCATATCACACCTTTTAAAAATATTTGAGGTATGTTTCATTGTAGATTGCATTAAGGCGAATGGGTGAAAAGCAGTTTTAAAAAAAAAAAATTTGGGATGTTTTAATTATAATTGATTGACAAATGCAGTTGTGCCAACCACTGAAATATATAGAAAAAGGAGGCTGGATCATAAAACATTCCTTTTTAAAAAAGAATTGTATAGGCAGCGATATTGGTACTCTAGTTCTCAGGAAATTGAATGAGAAAAAGACAGGACCCAACAATGCTGACCCGCTTTAGTAGCAGTTGTCTTCCCAAGTCTTGCCTCAATATTTTTGAGTCACAGACCAAGAACAACCATATTGTAATGAATGTGAGAAATGTGTCAGAATTTCTTATTTTTGCATTTGTTTTACGGAGACCAAAGCAACAGCCTGGCAACCAGGGTACTAATATTGCTGTCTGCACAATTATTTTATAAAAGGAACATTTTATGATCCAGCCTTTTTTTTTTTTTTTTTTTTTTTTTTTTATATCTTTCAGTGGTGTTTTTTTCTGGAATACAGTTAAGAAACGAATCCACTCTGAAGAGAAAAGTTAATGCGTATTGCCTTAAATGAGGTAGCTTTGGCATGTAGATTTTGTAAGTGAATCGCAAACGTTATCATATTAATGATGCAATTGGTATTAACTTTTAAATTTCCCTGCTGCTTTGCTTTGTTAGTCAATTAGCTACCTAACACTTGTTAAGTCCTGAGGGGGAATTCGGGATAGGAGAAAATATTAAGGAGCCAAAAAGGTTTTTTTGTTTCAATGACCATTTCCCAAGGCATCTTTCAGGACAGCACCTGAGAGATAGTAACTCCTCCCTCATCCTTAGGAAACACCTTCTTCCTCCAAACTTTTAAGGGAGGCACCTCCCTACCAAACCTCAGTTGTGTTTCTTCTGGCCCGACGGGAATATCTATTGGGAGGGAGTCAAGGTCTCTTGGGTGCTCCTGAGTGACAATGGCTTCCTTCCCTTTTTTTCCC